>NC_080584.1:60058057-60658057 GCF_029962835.1 Magnolia sinica
GAGTTTAAGTTGGAGTTTGATTCTGAAACTTCTTCCAAGGTTTGGCATCACTATTTAAATGGTTGTAAATTTGTTTTTTTTATTATCTATCAATGAAATTTTGCATTTATTAGAATTTATTTCTATTATTTCTTTTTTTTTTCCTCGTGAATTTGAGGAATCTCTATAAGGATTTCAAAGAAGCTCCATGAATTCGGAGTAGTTATCCTTGAGGAAGACGATGATCAACCTCATCACACCCATCCCTATGTCAGTAGTCCACTACATATGTTTTACGAGCACGTGGAATATCCATGTAAGTCTCACCTACGGGAACAATGTAAAATTGCTCCTAAATCTTTTATGTTCGAGTGGCATGGCCTATCCGAGTTTTGAACAAGGTTCATTTTTCTCCTCACTTCATCCCAGTGAATTAGGCATGAGTAATTAATAGGTTTGATGAAAGATACACGTCATGGTATCCTTGTAGCTATATTTAGCATGCCATCCCCATAGTTCCCTGTGGTGTGGCCCACCTCATGGTATCCTCGTATCTATATTTAGCATGCCATCCCCATAGTTCCATGTGGTGTGGCCCACCTAAGCTATGGATAATTTTTATCCTAGGGCCTCCTATTGAAGAGAAAACCTAATGGATGTAGTGGATGTTACATATACAGTATTGTGGAACCCACAGAGCTTGGGTGTTTTGCCCATGGCTTAAAATAGGTATTGGCTATTAGGAGGCTAGTTCGTTGCACTAGTTTGGTACTCTGATAGAGTACAATGCTTAATACACAGGCACTTGATATTGTGCATATGGTCTTACATTCCAAGTTAAACTAGCTACATTGTGAGATCCATTGTCTCTAATTCATGATCCCAAAATTAGTGCTTTAGAAATCCTAACATCCTATTCAATGACATTTGTAGGTTAAAGTTGGACCATCATATATTTTTCATTTTAATCACATAAATAATATTTATAATGTACTTAAAATATTAAAGGGAATTTTATAAAAGCTATCTATTTTATGTTAAACTATGTATAAATTTCAGAACAATTTTTAAAAAAAGATTTCAAACACTTCAGTTTGATCTTTCATCATGAATAGTCGTCATGAATAGCTATGTTATTCTTGTACGGGATGCCCTTGCAAGAAAATACTCAGTGGCCTTACCATGATGCTTACATGACATCCGTTCTTTGCCAATGGTCTTTTCATCTCATGTTAGGACTGATAACTTGGTGGATATTTTGGATGAAAAAGTAGTAGTTGACTTTTTATATTGGTTTATCCCCAATGGAACTTATTTATAAAGATGTACAACCTATAAATCTTGTTAAACATGAAAGAAAAGTAAATTATGATTTATATTTATGGAAAATAATAATAATATGCTATCAATTCAAATATTAGATTACTGGAAGAATGTTTCTTTTTACATCTATCCACATAACCCAATGGACATTGTAATTGCTTTTTTGTTGGATTAATTGGGAGAGTGGTTCACATGTGATCTCTTCGTTTATGGCTCCTCCATCCTCTTTAAAGACCTTTGGCATTCTGGATCTGATCTCGCGCGCAGGCGGATAGAAATGACGGATGAGGGTAGCTTGTTGGTAAAGGATTCATTATGTGCTTTAGCCTTTGTACTGGATTTACAGATGGTTGATTGTTTTTTGCATTTCCACAATATAAGAGAAGTGCCAAGAAACATAAAAGACCACGTCGTAGATCTTCGAGTGAGGGCACGTCTAGCCCAATCAACATTGGCAAAGGCAACAAGCTCAATGGGAGATGTAGATGAAAAGAACAATGACCGATCTATAGTGCCTTGCAAATATTGTATAATCCCCAAAATGATAGTCATATGCAAGGTACGGGGCTTGGCAACGAACTAACTAACAACCTATATAGCATAGGCAATATCAGGTTTGCTCATTGTTAGGTAAACAAGACTACTAACGAGGCTATAGAATAGTGTGTTGTTCCAAGATATCACCATCAAGTTTACCATATTGAACATTCAATTCCATTTGTGGTTGTCTTTTAATTAAAAAGGTGGGCGAGGTTTATTAGATCCTGGGTATATTTTTGTCGGTTGACCAGAATTCCACGATTAGTACGAGAGACTTCCAATTCAAGTATGTAAGTGAGCCCAGATCCTTCATGTGTAAGGATGACTGAAGAACTTGCTGAAGCTCCATGATACCAGCTGTGTCAATGCCAATTAAGAGTAAATCGTCAACATAAACTATTAGAATCACAATACCCTAGGGTGAATATCGTGTGAATAAGGTGGGGTCGTGACCATTCTGAGTAAAACCAACACTAATTACAACGTTGTGGAACTGTTGGAACCAAGCACTAGGTGCCTGTTTGAGCCTATATGACTCCTTCCTAAGTTTGCATGCCAAATTTTGTCGACCTGTTAGAACCAAGGGGGCGAGCCATGCCATGAAGAAAAACAGTCTTAACGACCATCTGGCGAATAGCTTGACCATGAGTCACGACAACTGCAAGAAGACTACGAACAATATTCATCTTGACTACTAGGGCAAAGGTCTCCTCATAGTCAGTGTCATACTCCTGCCTATAGCCTTGGGCCACAAGACAAGCTTTATACCGATCAAGAGAGCCATCCACTTTGAGCTTTGATGGAATACGCCCATTTACTACCAATCACTTGTCAACCAGGTGGGCAGGGAACAAGATCCCATGTGTGATTATCTACTATTGTTTGTAACTCGTTCATCATAGCGTCCTGCAAACATATTGCACAGAAGCCTAAGAATATGAGGTAGGTATAGAAACAGACTCAAGACTAGAAAACATAAAGTAAATGAGTTTGTTTGGAGGGTGTGATGGACAAGTGGAACAATGAAATTTTTCAACAACCCGGGTTGAGCTTAATGGTGAATCCAAAATGCGCTTCGCGAATTTTTAAAAAAAATCCAAAATTGCCCCGTGCGACAAAGATTTTCTCCTTTTACGTGATAAACGACTCAACTTTCAACATGTGATACTTTTTTGGGCCCACCATGATTTATGTGTTACATTCACACTATCCATCAACTTTTTTATATCATTCTAAAGCATGATCCCAAAAAATATATGCACATCCAAAGTTCAAGTCAACCACACACAAAAAGTAGTGAGAATGGAACGACTACCATTAAAATCATCCTGAGGTCCACCGTGAGGTTATTTGCCATTTAACCTCTTTATAAGGCCACACAGATGAAGGGAAAACACAAAAATCAGCTTGATCAAAGCCTTTGTAGCCCCAAAAGTTTTCAATGGTAGGCACCAAATTTCCACCATTTCTTGTGGTGTGGCCAACTTAAGCCTTAGATTTGCCTTGTTTTTGTCTTAATTTCTAAAGTGATATGAAAAATAGATAAACAAGATGGATAAAACATATATATATATATATATATAGGCCCACAAAGCCCTTGACTCTACTATCTGTCGACCAGGCTTGGTGTGGGTAACTAATCCCCACCCAAATTTGTGGGGAAGTAGATTGTGTGGTGATTTTTTCGCAGGAAGTTCTTGCGATGGAAACCTAGGTGGGGCTCACGGTAATGTACCTATAAATCTAAGTTGTCCATCCGTGTTTTGAACTCATTTTAGGAGTTGAGATAAAAAATAAGTAGATACAAAACTCAAGGGGGCAGCACTAAAGGAAAAGGTGGGTAGGGGAATTTATACCGTTGAAACCTCCCCGGGTCGCAGTGATGTTTACATGCCATCAATACCATTCATAAAGTCATTCCTACTCGGATGACTTGAAACCACAAATATTAGCTTAATACGAAACTTATGTGACCCATGAATATTTCAATTATAGATGTTCAATCCTCACGATTTCCTAGCCATTTGAGTATTGGATTTGGCTCATTTTTGGCCCTATGATACGAGATGATCTCATAAAACGGATGGACGTAGTGGATTTCTCACAAACATCACGGTGGCCCCACCTAGTTTTCCAATCCACTAACTTCCTACAAAAGGCTTTCGCACGAAATCCGCGACTTAATATGGGGAGCGGATTAGGTGTGACCGAATCCACCGAGGTGGGTGAGACATTGTTGAGAGTCAAATATTGCATATTAGACCTCATTTATTACATAGATTTACGAACATGGTATGGTTTAGCGGCTCAATTTAATCGTGTTTGTGATGCAAGGTGTATTTACGAGCTTAGACTGAAAAAGGGTGCTAAATGCATGGATTTGACGCTCCAGAATCACCAAGGCAAGGGATGAACCCCATGGGAGCAAGATCAACGGATTTACACGCCAACGATCCGAGAAAATCGAGAAACTGAAGATTAACAGGCCCGAAATTGGTCCAGAATGCAAGATCACCGGGTTCCCACCATCCGTTTAGCTCGAAATTTTATATCTGGCTTGAGAAACTCAAATTAACCGTACACGTCAAAATTCAGTCATTGGATCCTTGTGGAAGTGGCCCAACAGACAGATCAGTCCATAAAACTCTGATTTAGGGCCCACCTGATATCTAGATATGCCTCAATCTTGGGCTCAACTCATTAAATGAGCTGACAAAACGGATGGATGGAGCAGATTTCTTGAGTACATCATGATGGACCCCACACGTACATTGCGTGTACATAGGGTACACATGCATTGGACGTGCACTGGTCCAAGATCCGGTCAACCATTGCGCTGACCCGTTCCTTTCTAAAAACCAAAACGAAATTTCTGTTTTCCGCTAGAGAAACGGATGAGCGTTCGCTGAACCACGAAGTGGGCCCACACCGTCCATTATATGTGCAATCGGGTCCATCCATTATGCTTGGGAGGAAAAATAGACCGTACACCAGGTGTTTTCTGGGACCCATGCATGTGTATACACACGGATGCAATTTCAAACGTATAACGGACGGTGGCTTTACAGATTTCGTGGGCCACGTCAACGCAGATCCAAAACCAGCCATCTCTGAATAGTTTTTTGTTCTGATTCTAATGGACGGCGTGGATTTACTATGGAACGTCGTCCTGGGGCCCACCGATCATCAAAGCAGCGGTCCGTAAGCTCTGTTTCACAACAGAGCTTGCAGAGGAATGTTGTGGGCCACCCTCTGAATTGATCAGTCCGATCTGGACCGTCCAGTGGACTCCAAAGGGCCCTGTAACCATCGCCTAGGTGGCAGATTCCCAGAAGGCATTGAGAAACGATTTCCAATCGTCTAAATGCAGGTCGGACGGCAGAGTGAAAAAGTCTATGGACCACACCGAAATCATTCAAGAACCGTCCATTCCTGATGGGTTTTTTGAGTTGAATCCGATGGACGGCGTAGATCTCTCAAACGTCGGCTGCAGTGGGCCCCACCGACATCGCAGCGTAATCAGTTACGCACCTGTTATAGAGCGTCCAAGACCCGGACACTGCAAGTTATTTTGCAGACGTGGCTAGGATCGGTCCGACGATCCTGGCCGTTAAAAATCTCTCCAAAGAAGGACCGACCAAGGCCAAGACGATTGAACGTCTTAGATTTTTTATTCATGGCCGTAAATTCGATCGGATGCAAGTGAGTTGTATGTTGCTGCCGCACCAAACTGAGGGTGCGTAAACACCTCCAGCCGTCTCCAGCCAGCTTTCTACGCACTGCTCCCTGTGCGTATGCACCATCCGACCGACCTTCCATCTCTTTAAAGGGAAAGAGAAGCGAGAGAGAGGGGGACGAAGGGTGGACGTGAATGCAAGTTCCCAACAAGATAGAGGGAGAAGGAAGAGAGATTTGTTTTATGTTTTCTTTTCTTATTTGTTTATTTTCTGAATTTTTGGAGGATTAGTCGAATCATGTTAGGCTAAACCTCTTAGCTAGGGGTAAGAGGTGAAGCTTGTGGCGTGATGGAATGATCCTACGGTTTTGATTCATGTTGAACTTATTATTGATTGGTTTGATTTTAAGGAAGACTTTAGTTTTTAATGGTTTATTGTGATTGATATTACAGTAAATTTGCGATGGCTTGAGTGTTTCCTTTTCATTATTCTAATTATGCAGTTAGGAAGCCCTGTTGTTCACCATCGTCTCCTGGGCATGGTTGGATGACGGAACTCTTCCTGACATTCATACATCATTTAGATTGGCTGTGAATTGGTTTAATTTTGTTGTTTGCTTTGTCTCATGGGCATGGTTTTGTGATGGAATCCATTCTAATTTACACCCGTCTGATCTCTTGAAAACTAGATTAAATAAAGTTAAGAATTGATTTTCAGGTTATATCTTCCAACTGGATGAAGATGGGACTCAAAGTCCAGTTGAGTTCATGAATTAAGCGTAGATCTCCCTGATCTCTACAAGTGGATCCTCTGAATCCCTAGTTCTCTACCTCTGAATTTTATATATTTTAGTTTACTATTTCACCATTATTCCTCAAATTCATTCGATTTAGATTTCATCTTAATCTAGTTCTAGTTCTAGTGAGTTTCAGATTACGCACAGGTTTCAGTCCCTTGGGATTCGACCTCGGTCTTACTGAGTTTATTATTACATCACAACCCTATACTTGGAGAGTGAGCAGACACTGATCGTGGGGCCCACTGTGATGTATGTGACTACATTCACACCGTCCATCAGCATTAAAAGCTCATTTTAGGGCATGGTCCAAAAATAAAGTAGCTCCAAATCCTAGATGGAGCATAGTATAGAAGCAGTGGTGATTGACCATTTAGAACTTCTTGGAAGACACAAAAGCTTTAGATCAAGATAATATTTGTGATCATCTCTTCATCTATTGTTCACTTGCATCAACAGTTTAGATGAAAAATAAATGTTTCCGTGGGACCTACAAATGTCTATAAAGGTAGGGATTCAATCAAAATTGTTTCATACGAGTAAATGTGTCAAATTAACATATTTCAAATATTTCGGATGTTAGTTAACAAACAAGTTGTTCTAAATTTACTACTAGTTTTCGACTTTAGATTTAGATTTTAGATTCAGATTTAGATTTAAGATTTAACAAACAAGCCCCAAGTAGTTTTAATATTAAGTTACTTTTATAAAGATGCTTACCAAATTAACTTAAGTGTAAAAAGTAACTTATTTTTTTTTGTAAAATTTGATTTTTTTCAACGGTGGGAATCATTTTTCCCAAGAAGAGAAATGAATGAAATTTTGAATTTGTGCTATAGGACTCAATAATGTTTATATATTTTGAGTGAGATTTTAATCACTTGTATTAGAAACCCCTTCTTAGGAAAATTACCCAAACTATGTAATGCTGAGTTATCTATGATATTTGATTAGAATTGCCAAAAATGTATAATCATTTATATTTAAATACAAGGTATAAACGATAATTGCCTTCTTCTTTATAAAATTAGGGACAAAAGATTTATTTCATATGGTTAATATGATGACCCTCAAATCTTACTGAAAAATAACCGTAGTGTTTTTTATTACTATGTGGAGATGAGTCATTTGGTAGATGACAAAAGACGACCTTCGTATACATTAAAAGCTCAAATAATAATTCCTTCCCTTCGTGGAGTGGAGCAGGTGTTATCCGGTAAATAACTTACTAGTGGGGTTACCCTAGCTCACGGGTGTTACCTTTATCTTGTGAGGCCCACCTTGATGAATGTGCTGTATATCCACAAATTAAGCATATACAAATATCTGGTAGATCATACCATTGGAAACATGGGGATTGAGATCCTACCATTGAAAACTTACTAGGACCCACCGTAATGTTTCAGAAATGTTTATTTGCCATCCAACACCTGTTGATAAGGTCGTATAAACTATATAGATGAAGGAAAAACAATAAATATTAGTTTGATCCAAAACTTCGGTGGCTCATTAATGGTTAATCACCACCGTTTCCTATGATATGGTGCTTCATTTTTTAGATAATGCCTTAAAATGATATGAAAATGAGTGAAGGTGTGGTCCCACAAAAAAGAAGAGGGAAAACAGAGAGAACCAAGAAGCCAATGCAGGGAAAAACAAGCCGCAGCGGCAGCAGAGAAAGCCTCTCGATCTCGATTGAACATAATACCATGTCTGAGCTCCGCACATCAACCTCAGCGAGAGACTCAGACCGGCCGAACATAATACCATGTATGAGCTCCTCCTGTATCCTCTCATTATCATCTACATTCGTAGTGTTTTTTTTTTTTTGAGAAAGGAAATTTCCTTTGAATTTAAAGGATCACAAATTGATTGATGCCCTTCATCCTATGGTCAGAGGCGATCTGCTCGATATCTTCCCAGCACTGACAGAAGCCGCAGGGGCCATCATCGACGTATGTCTATCCCTTTCCTTTTTCTTTTTTTCTTTTTTCCCTTTTTGTGTTAGATGTCATCGTTTCATTTTTTGGATGGAAAAATTATTTTGGTAGTTTCAATTTTGTATTTTAATGCAAGAGTCGATTATTTTGGAATTCTTTGTTTCTTTCATTCTGAAATTGGGTTTACAATGCGCGATAATTGGGTAGTGTGGGTTGATTAGTGAATGCTAATTCTATTGTTTCTGATTGGAGTTTTGAATTATACATGTTTGGTACACTAGAACCCAGGATGAGGTCAATGTGACGTTAAATATCCCTAATTAGGCATCACATCCTTATACTCCTTGAATAATGGTTCCACCACATCCGACACACTTTTCCTATCACTAACATCATGTGCTACCAACACATACACTTGCCCTCCTCTTTGACGCCTCTACAAATAATGACATGGAGACATGTTTTTGACCTCTTTCAAAGGCTTTGGTGGAAGGAATTGGATTGCGTGCTGAATAAACTATGTGGCCAACCATGGATGTATGCGTCTTATTCACGCCGTCCATCTTTTTCTCCAGATCATTTTAGGGCATGAGCCCAAGTTTGAAGCATATCCAAAGCTAGCTTCTCTATGCCCTCATGAGAAACAACATTCTCATACCTTCCTCTAATGTAAGTCATCTGGAAAATGCTAGAACAATGCTAGTCTTTTAGATTGGCATGCTTCGACATGAAGAGACTTTTCCAAAGCGCCAATGCTTCTCCATCGTTGCCACACACAATTTTATCATCAGTGTCACCATCGTTATGATCGTAGATCACATCTCCCTCGATTTCTTGATCACCATCCACCTCACCTCCTTGCACCATGAGTTGCTTGCCTTTGTTGTAAGCGGAGGTTTTGAGTAGCAATAGGTCACCTAGTGGCCTAACTAGCCATATCGGAAACATTTGAAAGTTCGTGTCTCGACATTCTCTCAGGTGGCTAGTGTTGCTCGACCACCACCCATGGTAGTGTTGGAAGGTTTTCAGGTTGTGTAAGGGAATTTTGACTCAAACTCAATCTCATGTGGTCAAGGTTGTTGTTGATGCCAATCCCAATCCTCTTCCAAAGTAAAGAGAAAACAAACCAAGTAACTTCTATCCAAATCATCATAATAATGCATTGCACCTTCATAAGATAGCCTTATATATGCTTAAAACCAGAAGGAGATGCCCTAATAGTGGAAAATGACCAAACTACCCCTAGATCCCATCATTACCGTATGGATCCATGTAAATGGCCATAACTCACTCAAGCAGCCTCAAATTTACATGATCTTGCGCTGGCTTGAGAGCTAACTCGATGAGGTATCAAAAGGGACCAATTTCCCATCATTTGGACATCATTTGGTGCCTCAAAAGTGGCCCACCAAAATAATGCCGAAATATGAGAGGGGAATTTATTAAGTGCTCGATTAGCCCTAATAACTAACTAAACAAATAATTCCTAGAAATATAATGACCATATGATTGATCTCTCATCCCTACAATGTAATTTGACCATTGATCTCATTAGATTGATCATCAAACCGCAGATCTGGTCTAGATCATCAATCAAAACAATTTGAATGGCCGCATTCTTCAAATATTGATCAATCGGCTTATGCGGCCATTGGTTGCATAATTTATCCTTCCTCATCTTGCCACTGATCCATCTCAACATCTTCATTTTAGCCACGCTCATGCTATGAACATTTTGTTCCTTGACCGCTCAACATTATGTCCCATACAACATCTTCAATGGCAGTTGCCTGTGGAGACCTACACGCCAGACGGACAGCCTGTGCATAATACAACACTGAAATACATGACATCTCTTCTTTCACTTCTTGGTGGTCCTCCATGTTTTAAGCGTCCATTGTGGCCTTCCGACCTTTGTACCTTGATTGACATCGAGACAGTACCATGTTGTTGACTTCCATAGAGTTTGACACTAAGATCATAGCAGTATCCATCTCTTTGACCATTAAATCATCCATAGCTGTTGATCCTTCAATCTCTTCTACAGTGTCATTTGATGGTTGATCGTCCGATTTCATTGGTGCTTCCTCCAATCGGGCCATTGATCCATCAGTAGGTGCATCCATAGATCCATCGAACAAGCCAACAGTGGATTCCTCTCAAGCCACCACACTTGCTTCAAACGTGTCTTTCTTGGGAACTCTAGAGACAATGGATTGAAGTCCATAGCACTTTTCCCGTCCAGCTAAGGGGCGCTTGAAGCAAGCTCTCACCACCTCCTTGAGTTCCTTGAATTCTTTTGCAATATCTACCTTCAATGTTTTCGTATCCTTCTTGAGTTTCAACAAATTCTCTTCCCACATCTCCTAAACATTCTTAGCCGTTTTTGACATTTCCAAGCAAGAGGATGCTTTTGAGTAGCCGACATGTGGTTGTTATCTTTCATAACATTGGGACGGTTGTTGAAAGGAAACGCCATAAGGAGCCTATGAAGATGGTTACATGTGATATGAAGGATGACCGTGACAATCAAAGTAACCCAGATAAGAATAATGTGACGAATATTGATGGGCATGGAGTTCAAATAGAAATAATTATATGAGACATGTGAACATCTTCTTGTTCATGACAACTCTAAGAAAGAACATGAAAGAATGTGGGTCGAACTTTAGGCTTGAGCTCCACATCTAAGGCTTTTGCAGTTTGGGATGGGTTTTAGGGTAGGTTGATTACTATCATGAATATGTCGTGCAAATGCGTCTGCAGACTCAAATGGCCTATGTGAAACGGACATGGGTATGAGATCTATAGACATTCTACTAGGCTTGTACCCAAATACTATCTCAAATAGACTCATTCCTGTAGACCTATTGATAGAATTGTTGTATGCAAACTCGGCTATGGGCAAAACCGCATCTTAGGTCCTGATACGGTCTCCCACCAAACATCGTAGCAAATTTCCTAAGTCTCTGGTACACTCAAGTAGGTCCTCTGATGTCCCCAACAATTCTCCCTGGATGAGAAGAATTCGCCACTGGCGAAATAAAGCTGTGATAACACTCGAGGACGTCAAGATCAATGCGCTGGAACTCTGCCCCTATAATCCAGGTATTGTCTGACTCTGGCCTGTTCTTCCATTTCACGAGGTATTTCTGATATCCTCCATGGCAGATAGAGACCGCTTAGTGGTTCAGAACATCCTCGATCTCTTCTTTCCAACCAGGTAGTGATGGAAGAGAAGGCAATGGGTGAGAAGTAAAGTCTGGTAAAGGCCATGGGCTGGGGACAGGGTCAGGGACACCATCATCTGGTATAGGAGAAAGGATTGCAGAAGGGATATAAGATAGATGTGTGGGTCCATCACAAGGCACAAGGTCCTCCGCTTTGAATGTTGCACCAATGCCCATGTCAAATGGAAGATCCACCACATACACATTAGGGCCTACTCTTGTCAAAATTTTATATGGACTTGCACTATGGGCATGTAATTTCCTCATGGTTCCCTGTGAGAATTGTTCTGGTCTAATGCAAACCATGACGTAGTTACCCACCTGAAACTCATTAAAACTACGATGTGAATCTGTAGAGATTTTACAATGTCGATTATTAGCATTAATGCGCTTCTCGATCTCACTATACAAATCATGAATATGCCATGCAAATGCTTCTGCGGACTCAGATGGCCTATGTGAAACGAACATGGGTATGAGATCTATAGGCATTCTAGGCTTGTCCCCAAATACTATCTCAAATGGACTCATTCCTGTGGACCTAATGATGGAATTGTTGTATGCAAACTCAGCTATAGGTAAAACCGCATCTCATGTCCTAATATGGTCTCCCACCAGACATCATAGCAGCTTTCCTAAGCTTTGATTAACAACCTCTATCTAACCATCAATTTGAGGATGGAATGCCGAAGAGAATTGTAACTTAGTCCCCATCATGTGCCATAGAGTTTTCCAAAATAATTCATAAACTGTACATCTCGATCTGACACAATGGCCTTTGGCAAACCATGTAGACGAACTATCTCCCTAAAGAATATCTTTGCCACGTTAGTGGTATTAGATGTTTTAGAATATGAGAGAAACTTTCCCTGACGAGATCAGACATCTTGTGCCACTCAAAATAATGGTCTATGTCCGCAAGTCAATCGAGGAAGACCTTGGGGTCTAAGTGACCATCATAGTTCGGGGACTCAACCTTCACGCTCTTCGTGACTCGATCAATTAGGATCATTGTGGTCTAAATACCCTCCACAGGGTGGCTAGGTATGCACCCTATCACGACCACAGCCTCTTCCACGCCTTCCAATTTGGTTTCCTCCAACTTCACTTCCCGCTTAAGATTAGTTGTCTTCTTTATTGTCAGGGTTTTGCTTGGATGGAAGATTCCAATTGGGTCATGCGAGTATGCATCTCATTCTTGAGGACTGCTAGTTGGTGACTAGTAGCTCTACTTTGGGCCTCGATGGTTGTGAGACGATTATTGATGGAATTGATAGCCTCAAAAGGCTGTTTTAAATTCATTGTGAAGCATAGACCAAAACTACACCTCATGTGAGTAGGCATAAGGTGGGAATCTACTGGGAAACATAAGAGCGAAAGACTCTAGATGCAATGTAATGAGAATAAGAAGATTGCTAACCCTCAAACAACAATATGAAAAGTTATCCTAAATGCAACATGAAAGTCCTATGCTAAACCTAGTATCTAATACCAAAATTTGATGCAGGATACATGATCTAGGCTAGATATGATGTAAGGAAATTATAGACAAATTGAAGAGCAATTCAAAGTATTCATATGATAATCTAGCACAAATCTAAGAAATCAAATAAACAATAAAATTCATATTTCAGTCTAAATCATAATCCCAGAATAAACTAAACAATATAAAACATAAAATTTCGAAGGATCATGGAAGGTAGAACTTTCCTATTTAGCATAGGCTTAGGACTAATTCAAAGGGGCTGATTTAGTCTTTCTAGGGTTAGGGATATGGTTTAGGATTTTATATGGAATTGAGGATTAGGGTTTCATAGGGAATTGGGGATTAGGATTTATGGGATAGGAAAATGGATTGAAGAAATGGAAGAAAATGGAGAGAATGGGCTGACCAATTGGGTTTGGTGGAGTGAGGAATAAGAATAATGGATTTGGGGTAGCGGGTTTAGGTTTAGAAGGAAAGAATAAAGGGATTTGCAGTCCAGCCACTCTGTGTGGAAGGTTGTTCTTACGTTGAGGGTATATGGAGATGTCTTTGATTAGTAATGTGGTTCTAGAATACACTTTTGGGTTCTTTCTTTTCAAGTAGATCTGGTGGTTTGGGGAGTTGGTTTGGGGAGTTAACATTCCAATGGGAATGATCAGTTTTATTACCCCTTTCATTTCACAGTAATAAGGGGTTATGTTTTCCATCCTCACTAAGGGCCCGTTTGGATAGGATAGCATCAGATAAGTAACTTTTTCTACTTACAGCAGTAATTCAGTAACATATTTGAGATAAGTAAGTTTGGTTTATATTAATTATAAGTTAATTTTTTACTTAATTATTTCAGTTATTTTTTTATTTTTTTATTTTAGTTCTTTTAGATTTAGGATACTGATATGTTTCTTTCCATTTATTTCTTTTCACTGATTGTTTTGTACTTGTTTGATTATTTCGATGCTATTTCCGAGAATTAGATTTTGTTGGTTATTTCCAAAATGTGCTGAAAATCCCGCCATTTGATCAAATGGTCATGGGTATGCAGATTTAGGGGATGTTGGTGTCGCCAAAGACCTGTTCAATGAAATGCCAGAGAAAAATGCAGTGTCATGAACAACTATGATTGCAGGGTCTGGAAAGTGTGGAGATGTGAAAAGTTCCCGTTGGGTGTTCGATGGAGCACCTGTACGAGATGATCTTCCCAAAAAGGCAGGGGCTTAGAGAATTCGAATTGAGAGCTTCTCAAACTTTTCAGGAAACTAATCAGGTTGCATTCTTCAGCAAGCATTCCAGCAGCATTTCATTTTATGGATGTGGATGCATCTCTCTATGTTGAATGAACATCTAGCATTTAGATAGTTTGTTATATGCCTGTATCATACAGTCAACGGAATAGCAGCATCCAATCCTTTCATTACAAGAGCATGGTTAATGATCCATGCGTATAATATTTTATCGAAGTGGAAATCTAGCCTGAGTGCAGATAATTATCCTTGCAGAGAATTCCCCTTCACCCTATAGACTGTTTCCCATAAACTCGATCCCCTATTATGGGATGAGTCTCTGTTATAACACCCCCTACCCAGACCCCATATTTCCTTTCAGGTACTTGCTTCCATTATCTTCCGTCCTCCACCCTAATTCTCCATAGCATCTTCCTTAGTACTGACAGTGGACTTTGTACTATGTAATTTGCATTAAGACTATATTTGGTTAATTTCTAATTTTTGTTTGTATCTTCATTCATTAGCCATTTTTCATTCCCGCAAGCATGTGGTTCATCTCCTTATCCCTTTTGTCCAGCGAACTTCTCGTACTTCAAAGCAGGGGAAAACAAACAAGCTCTCGTGAAACTTGTAGGTTGCAACTTGCAAGAGGTAGTTGCTCTGCATCATGCTTTAGTCATGCCTTCCACATTGTATTATGGCATTGAAGAAATATTGTTGGGGTTCTTTTATCAAGCAACTTTTGACGGTTTTGGCATTGAATACTAATTACTAGTTTGAATTGTTCTCTGCCCGTTTCTTTAGAAGTGCCTGAAATCATTACCATTTTACAATGCTTTAATAAGCTATATAAAAGTGTTTTCTTCTTATATGTGTGTCACATTATTTTTCAGAAGGCAGAGGTACTGTAGCGGATGTGTTTGATGGCAACTCTTTGGTCTTGTTTCATTCTTTATTCTATCTATTACATATATGTGAATATCACAATCTGGATTCATGTTAAGGAACCATTTCGAAAGTGGACGAATCTTGAAAATTTTGGAATTTTACCTCAAAAACTTGTGTTTCATTTCATCTAAAAATTCCCTGCACTGAAACAGAAACTTGTTAGAATGGGCTCCATTTCCAGTTAGCTACTTTCCATTGGCTAATACAAGCTGATTCAATCAGAGTCGTTCGCATGCAGACAAGACCTAAAATTTCTTGGCAGGTGGTAAGATAGTTTACCAGTTGCTGGTGTACCTCTCCCTGCCTTACATTAGAATGTAATCACTAAAATGACCCCTTATTTATCATCCATATAATCTTTTCCCCTGCAGAATAGATTTATTGAACGCTTTAATCATTCATGAGAATATAGTTGAGCAGTTGTTGTGGCACTGGCATGCACTATTTAAGTGCATGTGGATGACCTTAATCTATTGAATTAGACTGATTCTGAAATTTAAAATTTTTCTATGCTTGAATTTGAATTTGAATTATTTTATGAATGGTTACGGGAGAAGTTGATAAAAAGGCGGGTTTTTTTCCTTTTTAGTCGAAATAAGAATAAGTTTTTGCTTCTCATACATATGTATCACTACTGTCAGAACAGGATCTCACCATGTTTCTAGTTTAAAAAGGCCTTCTTTCTCGTGGGGCCTTTTGATATTTGAGATAAACATTCAAATTGATTTTTGTTTTTAATTTTCTGTCCGTTGCAGAAATTGGAATCTGCAGGGGAGGTTTCAGATGAGCTGAAGAGGAGTTGTGCTGATTGCAGGACTGCCAAAATACGCTTGTGGAAAGGTGTTCTTACAGGGCCCAAGGTGAGTTAAAAAATAAAAAATAAATAAATAAATAAATAAATAAAAGAAAAGTGAATGTTTTTTTTTCATGTGGTTCTTTTTTACCTTTTTACCTTATTTATTTATTTATTATTATTTTTTTGTAGCTTGTACAGTAATTTAGTATTGGAATTGATATTTAAAACCACATTAATTTCATCACACCCATTTTCAATTTGGGAATTTGAAATAATGCAAAAATCAAACGAAGGTGTATGCAAAATAAGGGGTGTGCAAATCAATCTGAGTGGGCACACACATTCCTTATTTTCAAATCCTATGGCCATGTTAATTTTATGTAGTTTTTTTTTTTAAATCCAGATACTAAAGTAATTTAGCATTGGAATTGATATTTACAACCAGAATGATTTTGATTTTCCATTTTCAATCTGGGAATTGAAATTTATGTTGGGTAGGTGCTCTCCAAATTCTATAGCTGTGATTTTAAGATGAATGTTGTAATAAATGAAGGTTATAATGGATAACTATTGTAATAGATGAATTTTTGTAATCGAAAAATGTTGAGATAAAAGTATGTTGTAACGAATGAATATTGTGTGATGGATCATCGATATTTACTATTGATCACACATATTTATTGTTGTTCGTTGATATTTTCACTATGAATCACCAATATTCATGTAGATAGTTGACATTTACTATGGATTATTAATATTCCATGTGGATTTCTAATATATCATTGTGAATTGCCGATATTTTCATTGTTAATCATTGATATTTCCTTTATGGATCACAAATATTCACTATAGGGTACCAATTCGATGAAAATGACCATAATTCTCCCATAACATGTTCAATTTAGGAGATTATGTGCTCGTTGTAAAGGTAATTTAATGAAATTTTAAATACATTTAGAATCATCTCATTTTGATACCATTTGATTGCCCAAAGTAGGCCCAAAGTTTATCATTTAATGTAAGATTGTCGATATTCACTATGGGCCATTGATCTAACGAAAACGATCATAAATTCCTCGTTACATGTCCAATTTGGATGATCTTGTGCTTATTGGAAATGTAATTTGATGAATTTTCAAATAGTTTTAAATTATATAATTTTAACACTATTTGAATACTCAAAAGTGATCCCAAAATTCACCATTCATTGTGGGATCATTAATATTTACTATGGGTCATCGATTTGATGAAAACATTCATAACTCCTTCATTACATTTATGATTTAGGTAATCTTATGCTAGTTGGAAATATAATTTGATGAACTTTCAAATGACTTTGAAATCATCTCATCTGGATACCATTTAATTGTCTAAAAGTAGTCTCAAAATATATTATTTGAAAGTCTATAGTGAATGATAAAATTTGGACTCACTTTTCAGCGATCAAATGGTATCCAAATGAAATGATTCGAAAGACATTTGAAATTTTATCAAATTACCTTTATAACGAGTATAATATAACCAAAATTAGACATATAACAAGTGAGTTATGACAATTTTTGTCGGACCAGTACCCCATAGTAAATATCCGTAACTCCATGATGAATGATGAACTTTAGGTTCACTTTTGAGCAATCAAATAGTCTCTAAATAAGGTTATTCCAAAGACATTTAAAAGTTAACAAATTACATTTTCAACGTGCATAAAGATCACCCAAATAAGACATGTAACGAGGGAGTTATGACCGTCAAATTGATAACCCACAGTGAATATCAGTAATGCCATAGTAAATAATGAGCTTTGGGCCTACTTTTGAGCAATTGAATGGTGTCAAAATAAGATGATTATAAAAATATTTAAAAGTTTATTAAATTACCTTTCCAAAGAACATAATATCACTTAAGTCAAACTTGTAACGATGGAGTTATAGCCATTTCTGTTGGACCGAGACCCCACTGTGAATATCTACGATTCATGGTGAAAATATCAGTGATTCATATTGAAAATATTGGGGATCCATGGTGAATATTGATGATATATATTGAATATCGACAATCCGTATTGAAAATACGAGCAATCCATAGTGAATATAGACAATCCATAGTAAATTTCGATGATCCACCATACACCATTCATTCATTACAACATACATCCATTTCAGATTTTTCCATCATAAAAATTCATCTATTACAACAGTTATTTATTATAACATTAATACATTTTAACGTTCATCATATTTATCCATAACAATATTCTTCTATTACAATATCATTTCATTATAAAAAGTTATCTATTACGATATTCTTATATACCATATTCCCTTTCACAAACTTTCACCATTCATACCAAATATTAAAAATAAAAAATAAAAAAAACAAATACAAAAGAAATCAATGAAGGAAGAAGAATGAAGGAAGCTAAAAAACACAATTCTCCCATCACGTGAAAAAAAATCAAGAAGAAAATGACCAAATAACTCTCGTGTGAAAGGGCACAATGTTTTGATATGGGGCCCACTAAGTAATGTTGAAGCAAACTCATCTCGTGCATATGTAAAGGGTTTTAATTTCATGTCAATCATCCCAAGTTTCAGGACAAAACTCATAATAGATGGACTATACATGAGAAAATAATTCATAATTAATGCACAATATTCTTATAGTTATAAGTCACAAAGAGCTTCAAATATAGAATTGGAAAGACCCTTCTGTCAGTTCATAGTTATCCAATTAAAATAAATGCATAAGATCGGCTAAGCTTTTGGTGGCTTACATCCTTTTTTAAAGAACTTTTTTACTTATCGGGATAAGAGCCCGCTGTACAAGTTGTATATGTGCGGAAGAGCACTTTCACGTTCCAAAATAATGAAGATGTGGATTCAAGCTACAATTCCATTTCTTTGGCCTAGATAGGCTCATGTGACAACCACCTGACAGAGCAGGGCCACTGGGACCAAAAACCCATATCCACTGCAATGCCAGGCTAAAAAGATTGTACACTGGTGGCATTCAGTTTGCATAAGTGGAGCCCACTGTTCAATGATCCAAACCGTTAATATTATGATCCTCCTTGTATATAGTCAATGGACAAAAACTAATGATATTTACATATATCCAACCCGACCACCAGGTTAATGCCTACCATAAAAAACATTCAAATGGACCATATATTCAATCATGGGATGTATATGCCATCCATCCCAGTGATAGGTTGTGATCCATCAGGATGGGTGGGCCCCACACATCTCGAATGCATGATAATTCAATTACCATAAACGCATGTAACATTCCTGATTGATTCAACTTCATAAATGCATGATAATATCTCTCTTTCCTGGCTGTGAGAGTGATGAGATTTTGTGAATAGATCTTTCTAGTTGAGATGATGGTGACTGTGATAAATCAGATATCCATTTACCCGTCTATCACACATATTGTATATATTTGGCAATATCTAGGGCTGTCAATAGCCGCATTAGCCTCTAGCAATTTCGGGTCAGGCCTGGCTTGGACTGAAGTATCATGCTGGAGGGTTGGGCTCACGCTTCAAGCTCCAGCCCACTTCTCAACCGGGCTAGGCTTGGATAGTGTATAGAAGCCCATAACCGCATGTAACATTCCTGATTGATTCAACTACAACTCTCTCTTATATAATCATCATGGTGGGCCTGAAAATAATCAAGGATCGATGTCTCCCCTCTTAAACATCTTAGTGGGCTATGTAAAAATTAAGGGTGGGCATACCAACTATTTTCCTTCATATGGTCCATTTGAACCACAGACCAGGTTATTTTTGGGCCCTATGGCTAAAATCAAGTGATGCACCAGGTGATCGGGTTGGACCACTTAAATGTCATGGCAGAGACCACTTCAGCTGGCTGCACCTTACGAGCTCTCTCTCTCCATACACCAACCCTTGGGCTTGGGTTCAAGACCATCACAGACATTACAAGCCGGGCTCTAGCCGGACTATTTTGGCTCTTCATGGGCCTGCACTAGGCCTGGACAAAGTTTGGCCTGGCCTTAATCTGTCCGTTGCACCCCTAGTAATATCTGACCCGAAGCTTGACCCAACCCTAAACTGGCCTGTTGACACCCCTAGACCTGTTTACAAACCCACCCCTTTCACTATTTATTAAGAAATGAACGCTATGGGAGTCTGGGGGGCTATGCAATCAAATACCATAGGCTAACAAGATTCAAACAAACATCATGGAATTTAAATTAAGCCAAGCCAAATATCTCACACATCCTAGACAAAGTGTTTTGTGATCTGTTTCAAGCAAACATCTTGAATGTGGTCACTTGTGTATTCAATCCACATTATACAGACAATGTGTATAAATAGTTCAAACAAAATAAACCATGAACATAAGGAAATAAAAAAGATAAATATAAAACAAAGAACTAAACAAGGTGCTAAATCTTTCCACAGTTCAGGAGCTGAAACACATGCCGTAAAGATGGACAACCGTCAAGCTTCTTGCAAACCTACATTCAACAGAGGAGAAGAAAAGTAAATGTAAGACAAAAGCATGCAGTAATTGCATTGGTTTTACGTAAATTGGCACTCCAATGATTTTCCCTTGCTTGTTGGTTAGCCCAACTTCACCATATATGTCATGATCATTGATAAATCTTTTATCAGGTGGGCCACACAATGAATAAGCCTATTCAGTGATAGAATTATGTGGTGGAAAACTTTTGTTTGTATCCCATGGAGAACTAATGTTTATATACAACTATACAAAATCAAAGATAAACTCAAATTGAATTTAAACATAGCACGATATCATTAAAGATATCATAATCCTCGCATTCTAGTTTCCTCCATACTGTTGGACGTTCACATTTTTTATTTTTTTTTTTAACTCTGTATTTAAAAGACCATTGGCTATAATGTTCTGATAGTCCCATGGCAACAATTTTGGGAATGCACCATATGATTTGTGTGATGGCTATACACATAGCAGCTAGCTTATTACATCTTCTTCTTTTTCTTCTTCTTCGCGGCAGCGGCTACGCTCTCTGGCTGCATGTGGCTTCTTCTGTTCTTCTGCTTCTTCCTCTCTCTCTCTCTCTCAATCTCTTCGTTCCCCCTTTCCCTCTTTTTTTCTTCTCTCTTCTTTCTCTCTTTTTTTCTTTTCGTTTCCCTTTCTCTCCATTTTTTTAAAATTTGCAGCAGCTAGCTGCTGACTGCTGTAGGTACGTGTCACGCAAAGACGAGCGCTGACACTCCTCGAGCTCCGAGTTGTACGAACGGTTCAAAGGAGATCAAAGTTATATGGGCTCCACAGTGATGTATTTATTACATCTACACCGTTCATCTATTTTCAGAGATCATTTTAGAGTACCACCCAAAAAATGAATTATATCCAGTGATCATCTGGACCACACCAAAAATAGCAACAGAGATAATGATTTTCACGGTTAAATAATTTGTAGGGCGCACTATGATGTATATATTTTATCCATATCGTTCATCCATTTTGCCACGTCATTTTAGGTCAGGATTCAAAAAATTAGTAATATCCAAATCTCAGGTGGACCACACCATAGGAAATAGTGGTTATAGAATGCTCACCATTAAAATTTTCTTAAAGTCCACTGTAATGTTTATTTTCAATCTAACCTATTAATTGGGTCACATTGACGTGGATGAAGGGAAAACACACATGTCAGCTTGATCTAAAACTTTTCTAGCCCCCAATAAATTTTTAACGGTGAACGTTTAATTATTGTTGTTTCTTATGGTGCAATCCACCTGAGCTTTGGATGTGCCTCATTTTTGGGTTCATGCCCTAAAATTATTTGGCAAAATGGATGGATGGTGTGGATATAACACATTCATCACGGGTGGGGCCCAAAAAACTTTGACACGTTTGTTGCACTTTACAATCCGAGTCCCTCCTAATTCAAGCCTTAAAAAATTGTACACGAGACATATATTAACTTAAAATTTGGCAATTAAATTATGGACTGCAATTGCTAACTCACAATGCTAAAATTAAATTATTTGAATAGTTTTAATTGTTAATTTGTGAACTTTTATTTTTTAAAATAGGGCCTTTTGATTTTTTATTTTTTTTAATGATTCACTATCCAATAAATGTCCACCAATTTATAAGTGGGATAATGGCAATAAATGGCATGAATTTGAGGCTGATTTGGAGAATAGATTGGTCCTCCAAGTCAGCCCCAAATTGGCAACGCCATCTACCTGAATTTAATTTCATTTTTTTAAAGAACTATTGGGAGAAATGATATCAAGTTGTTAAGTATATAAATTACATATTTAAAAAATTAAATATATGAATTTTGTAGTCAAATTCAAGTTACCTGGTTAAAAAATTAATCAGACAGTCCGATACAACTTCTCACCAAAGAGTAGACCATTACACAACCATAAACATGTTCCAATTTATAAATGAATGCATATTTGGAATGCTTAAAATATTTCGGATTTAATCCATATTTTTTCATATTTTTTTGGCAAAAAAAAATTGCGCCGTTATGCACCGTTACGCCCCTGTATCCGTATCGGTTTCGGAGGGCACCATTACGCCAACCGATACCGATAGACAATGGACACATTTGGATGGACACAGGTCCTCTATCCAATTTCCACCATATGAGCGGTCAAGATATTCTCGGACGTTCACATATAATTTTTTTCAACTCTGTATTTAAAAGACCATTGGCTATAATGTTCTGATAGTCCCATGGCAACAATTTTGGGAATGCACCATATGATTTGTGTGATGGCTATACACATAGCAGCTAGCTTATTACAAACCATTAATGAGTCCAATGAATAGTCATTTTGAGTAGCTTACATTAATTTGATAGTGTCATTCCATGTAGTTTTCATTCTTTGCATTAGCAATCTCGCAACATTTTACCAGTACAACTAATATGTAGCAGATTGAAGGATTCACCACTATGCTGAAACCCTTGAAACCCTTTAATTTGTCGCTAAGGACTCTATACATAACTCATTAGTTTTAAATACTTTCAAGTTCGAGTGGAGCTTGGATTTGTGCTTGTAGTATGGAATTTCTTGTTTTTCACCCAAAATATACTACTACACGAAAAATAATTTATTTCATAGATTGCTCCATAGGAGGGAAAGAGAAGAAAGAATAAAAGGTTCGTAATAGAATATTAAGGAGAAAAGAGTGGAATGCATTCTCTTTTTATTCTTTTCAATTAGAGTTATTAGGCTCTTATTTTTTTCAATTCATTAAGGAAATAGCCAATTTTATCTTCCAAACTATTTTAGTTTAGTCAGTATCCAATTTGTGTGATGGGCAAAAGTATTCAATTTTAGTCAGTGATGTAGAAAAGTAAGGAAATATGTATTTACCTCACTTTGTAAAGAGAAGAAGAAAAAACAAGTATTAACAACATGCCAAAGCCTTCGCATTTAATAACTGAACCGAAAAGATAACAAAACGAGCTACAACGACTCTAAATACCTAAGAAGAAAAGCAGATGTAGAGTTATAGAGTAAACATTGAATGAATTACAAGAAAATTCTGATAGAAAAAGATCCAGTGAATGATTATATTATCCTCTCCAGAAATGAAAATATCGAATGAGAAATTAGACCTGCCCATCAATGTATAGATTACTAGATAGCTAGGTTTCTCACATGGGGGCACTATGGTTCAAAATACTTAATTGTTGATCTGAGGGCCCACCATGGATAGGGAGTGCCGTGAAAATCTCCAATAGGAAAATTCCAACGCTTCAATAGGCGGGCACTTTCCTCATCAAATGTGGATGGATGGTCTACTTTATTCTCTCAACCATATATTTGAATTAAAGAGGTATAATCTTTCAATCTTTCAATATTTGAGACTTCTTTGACAACCTCCATTTTTGTTGGGCCCATCAAATCAACAATTTAGATTATTGAATGATGGGCCTATATGCATGGAAAGCTCTTGACCATTTACTCTTCACCATCATTGATTTTGTATGATATTTTAGGTGTGACATAGAGCCCTTGCTATCATAGTTTCAATTGAGGAACATAAATTCCATTCATATAGTGGCTATGTGCATATGCATTGTCACTAATAATTGCCTCCATGAAAGGAAGTGCTAGTGTTCTGGGGCCTTAGAAGTCTTCCAATTTATTAGTATAAGATGTATAAAGCTGAACATAATTTCAGGGTGCTAATGTTCTAGGCCTTAGAATTCTTCCAATCTATTAGTATAAGAAGATGTATAAAGATGAATATATGATCTCCACTCCAACCATTATATGTCACACCAAAATTTAGTCATGAGCCCTAAAATTAGGCCCACAGGGGATTCAGGTGGGCCACACTAATGGAAACAGTTTAGAGGGTGAGTGTTGCAATGTACACTGATTTAAATCATGTGATCCACCTGAATCATGAATGGAGCTGATTTTTAGAGCATGGGGCCTAGCGACGTATCTAGTGGTTGGGATGGATTTCACATAAACATCACAGTGGGACCCACCCGTGCTGCCCACCCCTTCGGCATCACTTGTCCCCATTGAGAAATAAGACAAAAGATACTCTATTGATAATTACTTATATTAGTGCGGTAGCTTGTTGAAACCCTTTGGAAAAAGGTACCAAAATGCAAATTCTGTAATAAGTTGATATTTTATCATAAAATTCTCTTAACGGACCTATAATTTACTCCTTTCCACTTTATTAGACTAATAACTAAATTCCAATCTGACACCACATCCAAATGCAGACTTGGTAAATGCTTGAAATCAAGAACACCCATAAAACAATACTAGCACTTCCAAAAAGTATTGTTTAAGTAGATTAAAGGAGTATCATCTTTAAATTAGAGTTAGAGGAGATAAATAAAGAAACAAGTGAAGTTGTTTACGCTAATATTCTCTGCAGTTGTCACTTTAGGAGCCTGTGTAATGAGAAAAAAAAAAAAAAAAAGATAAATAAATAAAATATGAGTTTTTAGATTGGAAAAAATGATAATGAAATTACATACAAATTAACCATTGCAAGGTTCCAAATATGTAAGAATACAAACAGAGATCATGCTTCAAAGTGTTGTGACCCTTGGTACTAAGGAGCCCACAACGGATCAAGGTTGCTGAAAAAAAACAACATCATTCTGTGCATGGATCTGACGGATAGAATTTGAGGCATGGTCTATATAGATTAGTACTCATTATATCAAATGACTTCTATCACATAAATGTGGGTGGACTAGGGCTTGAAAATCTTCTCAACAGAAGACTTGATGTACGTATTGTATATACACTCCGTTTATCCATTTTTACAGCTCATTTTTAGGGTATGAACCAGAAAATGAAGCAGATCCAAATCTCAAGTGGATCACACAACAGGAAAGAGTGGTGATTGATCAAAAAACTTCTATTGGGACATAAAAGTTTTCAATCAAGCTGCGATTTTTTTATTTTTTATTTAAAAAAAAAAAAAAATCTTTTTCCAAGTTTGTGCGATCTTATCAACCATTTTTATTTTTAATGGTGGGCATTCAATCATCAATGTTTCCTATGGTATGGTCCACTTGATATGTGGATCTGCTTCATATTTGGGTTAACATACTAGAATGAGCTGGAAAAACGGTTAGATGGCGTGGATATACAATACATACATCAAGGCGGGCCCGAAAGTCAGGACCGCACCTAATCCCCTCTCCAAATGTAGAAATCGAAAACACAAGTGAATGATGCATGTCTTTCGTGTCATTTTACCTCTCATTCTACCAGATAAATAAGGGGTTGAATGCGGGCTTTAAGGCTCTCGTCTTCCCACTCCACCTCCTCCAACCATTCTTTGGTTGATGAGAATCTCTTTAGGTTTGGAGCGCTGTGAGTTCCCATATAATTTTTTAGTGTGTATCAATGATCAATATTAAAATTTTATTTTATTCATATTTCAATACCTGCTGCACTTCGAGTCTCTAATATCCTTTTGGTGGGTAAATCTTTCCGTCAACAATTTAAGTCCTCAAGATATTGTGCGATAGCATTCTCTCATCATCTAAACAATAGCGACAAGGATGTTAATGCATCAAAATGTACATTTAAGAATTTACATTTGTGAATTCTTGTTAAATTCCTGAAAATTGATTCTTAGTAAAGATAGAAATTTTATATTTGAACTTAGATATATAATAAATACATTTTTTTAGTGTTTTATATTTACCATACCTTTTTTAGTTTCCTCCCATATTTCATTTGTTGGAGTGGGTTTACACTGTTACAAATAGTTGAGTCACAATGAGTAAAAAAATATACATTATAAGAACATTTTATAATATTTGTTAAATGTAAATAATTCTAAAAAAATAATAGTGATCTCTTTATTTAGCTAAATGAAACCAATGCCATTATTAATTCATGTATATTAAATTGTGTCAAAGTATAGAATACACTTGCTTTTTATAGTAAATGTTATATATAAATTTAGCATGATATGGTCGATTTGGTGTTGTCATTGTCAATTTCAGTGTTTCTGTCGTTTGTGTAAAGATGAAAAGAGAGAGAGAGAGAGAGAGAGAGAGAGAGAGAGAGAGAGAGAGAGAGAGTTAAGTTAATGTGAATCCTCTCCCTTGCCAAACACAATGTTTAGACGTAATTTACCTTTTTTGTTAACTTGATTAAAATACATGTGCAATTCACTTTTACCGATTTAATTATAGTGATAGACAAAGGGTATATTAACCATTAAACACAATTCACAATTGCTTTACAAAATGTAATATGTTTTTTATAAATAAAATTAATTACCTTTGAAAGATTTCTATGGCTATCATAACTCATTTTTGAGTTATCTCACAGGTATAAGTCTATACCATACAAAGCTTTTATAATGCAAAATCATAAGAAAAACATGAGGTGATAGGTAGGTCACACATAAAGCATCCTTTCACTTCATTGCAAAATTCCTTTATCTCTATCATCAATTCACAATGACATCATGTGACAATATCATTTCAAAAAAGCTAAGAAAAATCATTTAATTTTAATTAGCCTTTTTAAAAAATCACATTAAAGATAGGACTCAACTACATTGAACTCAGTCTCCCATATGTATGGCACTGCACGTACAGTTTCCTACACATGCACTTTGATTCATTTCTTATACAGGCATCTTCTTTGTCGCACGTGCTCATGTTATTAGCAAACAAGTTATAGGATTTGGGGCACATGTATGAAATCAGAACTGTCCAACTATAAGGACTTATCATGAAGGGGCCATTGATAAAAATGGAGCTAGTTTTCACATCTCAGCCATTCAATCAGAGGCTTGTTGAGTGAAGAAAACAAATGGTTTAGGAAAATAGTCACCCAAACACTCCATTTCTAGTACATTGTTTCCTTGAAAATATTTCATCAAAGGGTAAGAAACTTTGAATTGTTTGATTACTAAGAAAAAATGGCCCATATAGGGGTGGGGAGCAGATTAGGTGTCACCCGGGTAACACATTAGTGAGTGTTTCATTGACTTTGCGGCCCACCTTGATATATGTGTTGTATATCCACGCCATTCATCCCATTTTTCAGCTCATTTTAGTACATGGATCAAAAAATGAAGCAGATACAAACCTTAGGTGAACCACAAAAAGTGCTGATATACAACACATATATCAAGATGGGTCCCACAGTCTGGGTAACACCAACTAACTTGTTACCTGAAAAAACCTAATCCGCTCCCCTAGTGGTGACTTTGTGCCGGGCAGAAACATGCTTTTAAATCAGGCCTATCATGCTGTCCATAAATCCAGCCAACCAAAAATGAGCCCATCTGGTGGGGATGAAAATGGGCCCATCTGGTGGGGATGGAAATGCCCACAGTCCAAAAACTAGGTTTTACTACTCACTCAAAGTTAGCTATTTCAGCTTGTTTTCACAGTAAGGCCTGGGAATACACTGTCTATTGTTGTTTTATCCTGTCTTCAAACTTCCTATGAGAAGTTTGCTTGTACAATTCAGCTGCAAGGACTGAGTGGTGATACCTCGTTTCAACACTTGAGGTCTTGGTATCGATCCCTAACTCCTTGGTAGAAGCTTGTTAGCTGTTCTAACCCTTGTAATTCTAATGTCCTTAACCTTGGAAGCATGCCTTGATCCACCACTACATCGTCTGCCTCTTTGGCTATTATCGCCTCCATTCCCTTGCAATCGATGATAGAGAGACAATTGAGTTGCCAGAGACCTTGCGCAACACTCGACGAAAAGAGATTTTGGAGGCCATCACATTTATAAATGTACAATGTTTCAAGGTTGGGGAACATTGTTCCATGTGGAAGTGAGTGAAGGGAACACGTCAGTTCTGATTGCCTTGACCCTGATGATGATGATAATGATGCAGTTGTGCTCTCATCTACTTCTACACCTATCAATTTCTCCATCTTCTCACACTCCCCAATGCGAAGGTTCTTTAATTGTTGAAGTATTTGTGCCAGAGCAGGTGAGACGACATATCTCAGTCTCTTGCAATGGCCGACATTTAGGTACTCTAAATGGTGGAAGCTACCAAGAGGAGGTACGACCCCCTTCCAAATACTTGTCAGTTCTGCTAGATTATACAATTGAAGTTTCCTTAATTTTGAAAGTAGGGCATCTTCTTTTGAGGTATCTTGGAAGTGAAAGACTTCCACCAACCCATGGCAGTGACTTACTTTGAGTTCTTCTATATTCTGGAGCAGATCAGATGGCATAATATTGATTAATTTATTACAACGAGATATGTTGAGCTTTCTCAGGTTTTGGAGGGAACCGGCTGGAAGTGGGCCCCGGCAGAACGTCTTTAGGTTCTTTAAGTAATACAGATCCACCTCCTTCAAATGCTCGAATACATTTCGAGGAGGCTCTTCTCCTTCTTCCACACTTAACAAATGTTCCATTTCACCACATTCTTTGATAAGGAGGATCTTTAAGCTATTGAAACTTAGTTCATGTGACATCATGAGATTGTAAAGACCCTTACAATGCACTAATTCTAGCTCGTTGGTTCTGTTAAATAGCACCTCAACCCACTTTGCATTTGGACATGGTGAATTCTCAATTTTTATACTCCTTGCTGCTTTGCTGTTCATGTAATCTCTTCCCACACATATGCAGAATTTCTTTAGGTTTTTCCATGGACCAGGGATGTCCTGAGACAAGCATTCAACATTTTTCACATGGATGTATAAAACAGTTAGCCGAGACAAGGATGCCATCTCTGCTAAGCTTGCTTGTCTTGCATCTCCATTTTCCATAACTTCCCACTTGCCAAAGCTATTTCCCATTCGCAGTTCCTCTAACTGAGTCATCCTTGATATGACATTTGGTGCTATCATTTCAAGAGAATTCGTTTTCATCAAATCCAAGAGCTTTAGATTCTGTAACTCACCCATTTTTTCTGTCAGTTCACATATGCCAGTTTTTTTTAAGCAAAGTATTTCTAGCTTCTTCAATCCTAAAGTCCAGAAAGTCATGTTTTTTTACCTCGACTAGTCGAGGGTTACGCAGATTGTGTGCAGATTTGCTGCGAACTGCGTAATTTTGAGGCGGTTTCGCAGAGGTGCGGAATGAAAGTTTCCTAAACTATACATAGGGGTTATAGGGTTATTTTAAATATGAAAAAGGGTTTTCTATACATCTAAGGTGAGTATATTGCTTGTAATCTCGTTTTCTTCAAAGTGAAAGTTTGCACTCTTAGTTTTTTACCCTTGTTGGGGTTTTTCCACGTAAATTCTGTCTTGTGGTTTGTTAGTATGCTTGGATTCTACTTCTAGATTATATTCTTCCTGTTTATCATTTGTGAGTGAGACCGGAGATTGGATCTCAGTTCACTTGCGTTGTTGGCGTGCTGTGTAACATATCTTCCACATATTTGATTCGACTCAGGATTTCCTTCTGCAACTTTTCTAATTAGTGGTATCAGAGTAAACATTGCAATAAACGTTAAGTAACAAACTGAGAAATTCACCATTAAAAACAACTTCAAACTATGGAATATGAAGATAAGAGGCCTTCTAATTCAGTAAGGGCTAAAATATGCGCTCTTTGGTGAAGCGAAACGTCCTGAAACTATGAAGGATGAATAGTGAGAGGAATTGGATGAGAGAGTACTATATATGAGAAACTTTCAGTGTCCAACAAGGTTAATCTTATGAAACGGCTATTCAACATGAAGATGTCAGATGGTGAGAGCGTGGCTGAACATCTAAACGAGTTCAATACAGTCATGAACCAATTGAAATTCGTTAGCATCACTTTTGATGATGAGGTCATGGCATTATTGATCTTGTCCATTTTGCACAGTTGGGAAGGTTTGGTGATTGTCGTGAGCAATTCTTCAGGGTCCAAAGCTGAAATTCAATGATGTAGCCGGTCTAATTATCGAAGAATCTAAAAGAATGACATCGAAGGATTTCAATGCCATTGACAATTTATTGATGCCATCGAAGTCCCATCGAAGGTGCAATCGAACGATCATACAAAGTTACGCACAGTTGTGTAATTACAGGATTTGTTTCCTATTTAAATTGTGATCATGTAACGCCCCGAAAATCGAAGGTCGAGTAAAGCTCAACTTCCGAGTTCCAGCGCATCACTTATGCAATATAGATAATTATGTTTAAATGTTGTCTATATTAGTGCATTAAACATGAGTGGGATTACATTAAAATAGCATATCATACTCTAGAGTTACTTAAATTGTGCAAGCGAAAGACTGAGATGAATATGTAAAGTATGTAAGTGTTTATCAATCCCCAGAGTATGAGTATGTTACCAGGCTAAATAAATACATATATGATTCTAAAATTTACAAAATATCAAGTGTAAAGGTTCAACTAATTTATAGTCTCCAAATCCCGGCGATGCAACTTTAGGTCTATATAGACCCGCCTGAGAGTTGCACATAGTCGAACTCCTCCTCGTCGAAGAAGTTTGGCTCTGTTGCATAAACCTCGCCATAATCTGCATCTAAAGCAGAGTCTGGTTGGTGTTTTAAAACACTGTCCCAGAGTGGGAGTAAGTGATCAACTCAGTGGTATTATAAGGCAAAGGTTAACATGTTATCAATTCTGTCAAGTAGTAATGATAAAGCAATACAACAAGCATTCCTAAGTACTCTTCGTAAAGCAAGGATGGGATGCGATAATGATATATGCCCTCACCTACACTCCCTCTGCTACATCATCTCACGGTCGTGTATACAACACTACTATTGTGCTCAACTCCAACACCAAAGGCACATCCAATGTGGTGCATGTGCGTGATTAGCCAAGTTCTTAATTATACCTATTTATACAGCAGGGTTGGGAAACTAAGGTACCTCCCTTTATATTATTTACCCAAATAATGATCCATCTAGGTTCGTTAATTCTAGTTAATCACATACAATAGGCAAGTTCATGAGTTTACACTATAGTTCGCTACAGGAGGCTCGTCACCTCGGTATAGGCTTAATTCACACTCGAGGTCATACGAGAGGCTCGTCACCTGATCGTAGGCCTATTTTATACTCACTACGGGGCTCGTCACTCTAGCGTAGGCCGACAGCTCGACTACGGTATCTCATACCACCATGCCCCATTAGCGGATTGTGGTATCGTGGTTGAAACGGGCTTTACATTGGTAAGTGGTACCTTAGATTCAAGCAGTAGCGTCCATACATGGTAAACATACAATAGGCCAATCGGGTTATTTGACTAGTTCGATTGTTACGAGTGCATGCTGAATTAATCGACATGGAGTGCATAAGCACTCCTCGTGGCCTAACTACTGTCGATAATCACCGTACTACTCGAATTCATCGAACGTATCCGTGTGGCGAAACTAATTCGGCCACTAGATCAGAAACTATTACCGATTGCCTGGACTACGTAGTAGTCTCAATCATACTCAAAAGCAGTTGATATTGACATGTGATAATCATAACAGCAATTTAACAATAAATACAAATACAATAATCATTTGAGCATTTTATCAAACACATAGAACATGTTAATATACATATGCATCTTCTACAAAAATCATGTAGCAGCAATATATATTATATAAAGGGAACTATAGATATTCGTAAGGTAGTTGCGAATCCTATGTAAGAATAAAAACGGAGCTCATGCTTCAACTGTTGTGACCGTTGGTATGAAGGAGCCCACAACGGATCATGATTGGTGAGAAATACAACATTCGGTGCATGGATCCGAAGGATAGAATTTGGGGCATGGTCCATTAAGACTAGAACTCATTATATCAAATGACTTCCATCACTTACATGTGGGTAGACCAGGGCTTGAAAATTTTCTTAACAGAAGAATTCTAATTAATTAATGAAAAAAATCAAGAAACTGTCAAAATTCAACTGAAAAAAGGAGCTGGAATATTTATTTCATGGCTTATCAACAACAGGACACATCAGATGGATGATATTTAATTCTATGCTATCAAACCATAGCCCCATATGCACAACCTAAAAGGTAATGACATGCTTTATATGGCAAATATCCTTAGTGTATCACACAATAATAGAGTCCTTATTTTATATAAGTGGGAGTGATGGCAAAGTTATCCAAACCATTGGTTTGTTGGGTCCTTTAAATTTTCTCATGTTGGAAGATCTGGGCCATCAATTAATGTTGGCTTTTTTTCATTTATTTAGATAATTGATGACTTCACCTTCTATTTAATAGCCACAAAATTCAAAATCTGGAAATTTCATATAAAGATGACATTCATGAGACAGTCCTTCGAAGTAGGCCGTCACAGAGCAATGGTTTGGATCACGCTGATGCATGGGCAGATCCGTAACGGAGCAGATTAGGTGCAGCCCTGCCTCACCCAACACGGTGCAGCCCTGACTGTGAGGCCCAGCTTGATGTATGTATTTTATGTCCACTCCGTTTATCCATTTTTCAAGTTCATTTTAGGATATGAACCAGAAAATGAAGCAGATCCAAATCTCAAGTGGATCACACTGTAGGAAAGAGTGGCGATTGATCATAAAAACTTCTTTTCGGCCATAAAAGTTTTTTGATTAAGATGAAATTTGTTTTTTATCTTCATCCAAGGCTATGCGAACTTATCAACAGGTTGGATGAGAAATAAACATTATGGTGGGCATTCAATCATCAGTGTTTCTTATGGTGAGGTCCACTTGATATTTGGATATGCTTCATATTTGGGTTCTTATACTAGAATGAGCTCGAAAAACAGTTGGATGGCGTGGATATATAATACATAATTCAAGGTAGGCCCTACAGTAAAGGCTGCACCTAATCCGCCCCCAAATGTAGAAACCAAAAACACAAGTGAATGATGCATGTCTTCCATTTCATTTTACCTCTCATTGTAGTAGACGGGTAAGAGGTTGAATGCGGGCTTTGAGGTTTTCGTCTTCCCACAACACCTCCTCCAACCATTCGCTGCTTGATTAGATTCTCTTTAGGTTTGGCGCGCTATTGGGTCCCATTGGGATCTTCTTGAAATTCTGACACTCCCACACCTCAAGATATTCTAAGGAAGGCCAATCAAAAAGTACCCCAACTCCTTCGTAGAAGCTTGTTAGCTGTTTTAACCCCACTAATTTTAAAGTCCTTATCGAAATCACCGGTTCAAAAGTTAACAAAGACATTAAAGAAGAAAAACACATATATCAGATTGATATAAAACTTTTGTGGACTTTTGAAGTTTTTAACGGTGGTGTCACTCTCCCCACAGTTTTCTTTGGTGGGCTCCACTGGATTTTGGATGTGGCTCATTCTTTGGATTTTATCCTTAAATGATCTCTCCAGATGGATGGACGGCGTGGATACAAAACAGACATCATGGTGGGGCCAACAAAACTTGATGACGTCACTTCAATGGCAGTCTCGCTACTCAACTTGTCAGTAGCCAATCCGCGCCCAGGTGAATGTGGGGACGCGGATTTCCTGCGAAAGCCTTTCGCGGGAAGTTCCTGCGCTGGGGACCCAGGTGAGGCCCACTGTGATGTTTGTAAGAAATCCTCTCCGTCCATCCGTTTTTCCAGTGCGTTTTAAGATACGAGGCCAAAAATGAGCCGTATCCAATACTCAAGGGAGTTGAAAACGGGGTAATTGAACGTCCACAGTTGAAATATTCGTGGGCCAGTAGAAGTTTTGAATCATGCTAATATTTGGGTTCCTAAAATAGAATGATCTGGAAAAATGGTTGGATGGCGTGGATATACAATACATACATCAAGGTGGGCCCTACGGTCAGGGCCGCACCTAATCCCCTCCCCAAATGTAGAAACGGTAAGCGTAAGTGAATGATGCATGTCTTACGTGTCATTTTACCTCTCACAGTGGCGGATAAATAAGGGTTTGAATACGGGCTTTAAGGCTCTCGTCTTCCAACTCCACCTCCAACCATTCCGCGGTTGAATAGATCCTCTTTAGGTTTGGAGCGCTGTGAGGTCCCATTTGAATGTTCTTGAAATTCTGACACTCCCACACCTCAAGATATTCTAAAGAAGGCCAATCGAAAAGTACGCCAACTCCTTGGTAGAAGCTTGTTAGCTGTTCTAACCCTTGTAATTCTAATGTCCTTAACCTTGGAAGCATGCCTTGATCCACCACTTCATCGTCCGCCCCCTTGGCTATTATCGCCTCCATTCCATTGCAATTGATGATAGAGAGACGTTGGAGTTTCCAGAGACATTGCGCGACACTCAATGAAAAGAGATTCTGGAAACCATGACATTCTTGAATGTCCAATGTTTGGAGGTTAGGGAACATTCCTCCATGTGGAAGTGAGTGAGGAGTACACATCAGTTCAAACTGCCTTGACCCTGACGATGACGATAATGATGCAGTTGTGATCTCTTCTTCTTCTACCCCTATCAATGTCTCCATCTTCTCGCACTCCCAAATGTGAAGCAACTTTAATTGCTGAAGTCTTTCTGCCAGCGCAAGCGAGAGGAGATATCTCAGTCTCTTGCAATCTTCAACGGTTAGGTACTCTAAATGGTGGAGGCTACCAAGAGGAGGTACAGCCCCCTTCCAAATACTTGTCAGTTCTGGTAGATCATTCAATTTGAGTTTCCTTAATTTTGAAAGTAGAGCATATTCTTTTGAGGTCCCCTGGAAGTGAAAGACTTCCACTAACTCATCGCAATGACTTACTTTCAATTTCTCCAGACTCTGAGGCAGATCAGATGGCTTGATATTGATTAATTTATTACAACGGAATATTTTTAACTTTCTCAGGTTTTGGAGGGAACCGGCTGGAAGTGGGCCCCGGCAGAATGACTTTAGATTTATTAACTCATCTAGCGTCAGCTCCTTCAAATGCTTGAATACATTCCATGGAGTCTCTTCTTCTTCCGCACTTACAAAATATTCCATTTCACCACATTCTTTGATAATGAGGATCTCTAAATTGTTGAAACTTAGTTCATGTGATTGCATGAGATTCTCAGTACCCCCACAGCTCACTAATTCTAGCTCGTTTGTTCTCTTAAACAACACCTCAACCCAATTTCCAATTGAACATGGTAAATTCTCAATTTTTATACTCCTTGCTGATTTGCTGTCTGTGTAATCTCTACCCACACATATATGGAATTTCTTCAGGTTTTTCCATGGACCAGGGATGTCCTGAGACAAGCATTCAACATTTTTCACATGGATGTATAAAACAGTTAGCCGAGACAAGGATGCCATCTCTGCTAAGCTTGCTTGTCTTGCATCTCCATTTTCCATAACTTCCCACTTGCCAAAGCTATTTCCCATTCGCAGTTCCTCTAACTGAGTCATCCTTGATATGACATTTGGTGCTATCATTTCAAGAGAATTCGTTTTCATCAAATCCAAGAGCTTTAGATTCTGTAACTCACCCATTTTTTCTGTCAGTTCACATATGCCAGTTTTTTTTAAGCAAAGTATTTCTAGCTTCTTCAATCTGCCAATAAGAGTTATGTCTTTTAACTGAGGACATCTATCCAACCACAGCGTCCGAAGGTTTTTTAGGCACTCCAGTGATGGGGGCAACATTGAGATATCCATGTCACATATATCCAAAACTTTAAGGGAATTCATCCCTTGAAAGAAACAATTGGGAATCTCTTTCAAAGAATGATTACCATCCAAAAGCAAGGTTAAGAGCCGAGGACACTCAATTTGATTAGGAAGTCTACAAATTTCATTGTCTGCTAAAGAAATCCTCTTACATTCCTGCACATTTTCAATATCTGGCCACTCTTTCAAACCTACTTTGGCTCTTACCAAAAACCCATGCTCAGCTCTTGCTGCTATTGATAAGGCGACGTCTCGTACAATATCATGCATTTTTACGGAGTTTGATTTATTTCCTTCTAGCAACAAGCATGAAGCCTTAAGTTTGTCGAACAACATATGAACTCTGCATGATGCTTCCTCCAACGTATTAACATTCTTGAAGAGACCTTCCCCAATTCCATATTTCATCATCTCATCCTCATCAACAGAATAACCTTCTGGAAATAAACAACAAAACAAGAAACATAACTGAGCCTCCTTACTTTCTAAGTAACTGTAACTCATCTCCAAAGAAGAGAACACCTTCCGATCCATACCCTTGATGTTTGTAGGATTCGACCTCTGTAATTGTAGTAGTGCATCATCCCACACTTTTTTATCCTTATCTTGTAATGCCATTCCAAGTGTGATAATCGCTAGAGGCAAGCCCCCACATTCCTTGACAACTTCTTTTGCCACAACATTCAATTCAAAGGAGTCGATAGCATCACCTGCCTTTTCCTTGAATAGATGCCATGCATCTTCTTCTGATAACACATTGACAGGGATCTTTGCTTGGCTCTTCATGTGACTGCATACTTCCACTTTTCGTGTAGTAAATGCAATCTTACAACCCCTAATATTCCATTCCAAAGGGATTCCTACGTCGTCTAGCTCCAACCTTTTCCAAAGATTATCAAAGATTAAAAGGATCTTCTTGCTATTCAACAGCTCCTGCTTCAATCTCTCTAACAGCTTCCCTGCTCTTACTACTTGACTCTCTTCCTTGAGTTCCAGTCCCAATTGCTCTGCAATCTCGCCTTGAATCGTCTTCAATTCAGGTTTTTGGGTTAGGGTCATCATGATCGCCTCTTGAAAAAGTTCTTCACTGTTCACCTTTCTAGCCACTTGTTTCATCAAGGTCGTCTTGCCTACACCCCCCATGCCATACACTCCGATCATGTGATGTTTTCATTCTTCATTGCATACATGACCTGCTTCATAGGAAATTCTGTAGATTCAAGAGGCATAAATCCCTTGGTAGGCAAGGATTCCATGGTTGGGGGAGGCGGAGGGTATGATACATTACTAGATTTCGCCTCTGTTTGGAGACTACGAACATCATCCATCTTTTTTTTTGCTACTTTACCTAGACGGTAACGTGAGCACAAGTCGAAATAGCCTATGCTCTCTTTAACTCGACCATCCAAACTCTTTGCATCTTCTTTGACATTTTCTACCTTTTTCAACCATTTCTGAACATCGTTTGTGATCACTTGCCCATTCCGACGATCTGCATCCACCTGTCCCTCTACATCATTTTTTGTACTCTCTAAGTTTTCAACTTCTTTGCTAAGATCATCAACATTACATCTATAGCAAAGGAGATAACTGGCCTGGCGCTTTATAGTAGCCACTAAAGCTTTTCCGGCTTCTGTAACCGGTGTAACCACGATCCCCAAGATTGCCAAGATTGCAGCCATTGTATCTTTTGGATGGATGAAAGGGATAATCCGTGTAGCAGCAACAATTGCTCAACAACAGAAAAGAAAAACCTGAAATAAGCATGATAGATAAGAAGAAGTTGAAATAAAAAAATAAAGAGAAATAAGTTGTAAGCCAAGAAGAAAAGAAGGTACTAGTGTTACCTTATCTTTTCTTAGCAATTGCTTGTCCCAGTGAAAACTGAAAACTGAGTTATAGTAGCACCAACTCAAAGGAAGCTCCTTACTTGTCACCGCAATATAAGAGAAGTCTCCAAATGCTACACCAACCAATTAAAAGAAGTTTGGCAACATAGCTTTGATGGATATAGCATATACTTGTAGTAAATATGCTAAAAGAAAAAAAAGACCGCACATGTATGCATACTTACTTTTCAATTCATCAGGTAACTTAGACCCAGTACAAAGCTTTGTAGATAAACTTACAAAACGATTTGTGGGCCCCATTGTGATGTGTGGATGGCATCCAATCTGTCTATCATCTACACCCCCTCGTGTTATCCTTGGATGCCAAACATCAGGCTGATCCAAAACTCAGGTGGGCCACACCATAGGTACTTTTGTAATGGGAAGGCCCACCATTAAAAACTTCCAGATTGTGCGTGGAGCCTACCCTATTTTGTCTATGTCATCTAAACCATTCAGAAGATTCACCTGACACCTTACTAATCTGCCTATTCCAAAACTCAGGTAGACCACAACCCATGCTGAGGAAGGCATGGCTTCGGTGGATTCCGGAATCCACCGAGGCGGGTGGGATCCCTGACCAGGCCAACCTTGACCGTTTTGAAAACTCATTCTAGGGCATGATCCAAAAAACTAAGCATATCTGATAAGCATATCTAAATATCAGGTGGACCATAATATATGAAACAGTGGTAATTGACATTTAAACTTCTCATGGACCACAAAAGTTTTAGATCAAGCTGATATTTGTGTGGTCTCTTCATCCAGGTCTTTGTGAACTTATCAACAGGTTGGATGGCAAATAAACATTTTGGTGGCCCCAGCGAAGTTTTTAATGGTGGGGATTCAGTCAAGACCATTTCCTGTGGTATGGCCCACCTATGATTTGTATATGCTTCATGTTTTGGATCATGTCCTAAATTAGCTGTCAAAATAGATGGACGGTGTAGATGCAGGTCACATACATCACAATGATCTCCACAGGGATCCACCCAAATGGACGCCCTGCAGAGGTTTTAGGCATGATTTAACATGAGCCAAAGTGCGCAATCAAAACTATTAATATGAAAGAATTTTGGAGAATTTATCAACCAAGGCACCTTTTAAACACTGCAATTGTGGGGAATGAATAAAGAAGAAATAGGTGAGCGAATGTGAGAACAAAACTGCTAGAAGATCTTGCGATGTACTCTCTCAATCCAGCAACTAAGCTGCACGGAAAGCAATTGTAGCTGATGCACCAAGTTTGTGTGTTTCATCCATTTTTAAAGATTATTATAGAAATGATGTATGTTTCATCAATTTTTAAAGATCATTATAAAGCATTAGGTCATACCGACTCAGATGATGAAAAAAAAAAAAAACAAATATCAGCTTGATCCAAAATTGTTATGCCCCAAAAAGTTTTTAACGGTCGACGCTTCATTCAACACTGTTTCCTGTAATGTGGTCCACTTGAGATTGAGATAAACCTCATTTTTGTCTCATGCCATAAAATGGTCTCAAAAATAGATAGACGGCATGGATGAAACACATACATCCTTGTTTGCCAACCATTGAAAGATTATGGACGGGCTCCACTTATGCAAACCGAATATCTAATCACGGGCATTGTATCCGAAATGGGTGACTGTGGATATGTGATAGTAAGGACGAGGATTGAGTGCTACATGGACTCTTAATGGACTACAGTGATGTATGGCTTTTATCCACACCGTCCATCTATTTTTTCCAAATCATTTTAGGAGTCCAAAAATAAGACAGATCCAAGGCTTTAAGTGGACCACCACATCAGAAGCCGTGGGATAATTATTTGCCATCCAACATATTCATAAGGTTACATAAACCTGGATGAAGAGAAACCAAAAATAACAGCTTGATTCAAAACTTCCGGTGGCGACAAGTTCTCAAGGATAGGTATTTAATCTCCACTGTGTGGTCTGATTGAGCCTTGTATCTTTCTCATTTTTGGGCTAATATATTAAAATAATATGAAAACATTAGATGGACAGTGTGGATGAAACCCATACATCAAGGTGCCCCCAAGAGTCCCTGCCTATGCTCACCTCGTGAGAGGTGAAGGGGGTGGTAGTACCCAATCGTAGGACGCGGCTTGGATCCCCGGATCCACGGAGATTGATGGATCACTGAGAATGGGGCCCACTTTGATGTATTTGTCTTATATCTATGCCACCCATCCATTTCGCCAGCTCATTTTAGGGCATGTGGGGTGGCCCCACGATGAAATCACAAGTCATGAAAATCAGAGCTATGATCGCATTAGGTACACCACACATTGAGTGTAAAGGGCAGAGCTGATGGTCAGACTAACTTTAGTTAGAGAAAAATGACTTTCTTTGTGGGGACCACTGTTTGAATTGTACAGATCTCCTAAATAAATGGTAATTTGGCAGAAAAGATGGAGTTGCATGATAGAAAATGTACTTTGTAGATGCCTTTTCTCATGAATTGATCATCTGGTCCCACTATTAGAGACGAGGCTCAGATGCAAGTTTAAACCTCCCGCTATCATAGCTATCCACTAGAGATCTATATTTTATATTGATTAAATAGTAGATTATTTGATCTAAACCGTAAATGATCATCAAGTACGATCAAAATAATTTTAAAGGTGAACAAAAACTTTAATAGTAAAAAATCTTTGAACATCTGACTAAAAATTTTGACTGTTGGGTCCAGCGAACAAATTACTTGATGAATAATTGATCTAAATAGATCTAGCCATTAAACGGTCCCTAGTAACCCATGTAAGAATCAACGGTTCTTGATAGAAATACCTAACCGCGTTCATTTTCAATGACTTCTAGGTAGCATTGTGGTAAAATTAAAAGCCTACCAATCAAGAATATGACCCATGCATGTGTTTAAGGATTGATCAATTCCATGCAATATCAATGGACTAAAAACTTGATAAAACCAATGTAAGTGTGGCAAAGGTCTGACACTGGTCACTGGATTAATTAATTCCATGCAATATAAAGTCAATATCATTATGATCATTTGATCTATGCCAATTAACCCTAGGTCAGTAATTTGAACATGATTGAACCAATGTAAATATCCAAAAGTCTATACCAGGATTCTATATTTATGGCACACTCACACTCCTATGTAGGGTAAGAGCAAAATGTATAACCAATACTAAGTTGATTTTCAATCCAAGTCATTCCTATGCATAGGATAACTTTACATCTCATGATAAATGTCCATAGTTGTGTCCTATGTAATTGTGATGATTATGGCATATATAAAATATTGAGATCCATGATCTACAATTTTCTCTGGTCAATGATCATCATGATGATCTCTAGTTCACAAAGACTACAAGGTACTCAATACTGAACTAATCGGCTCATTGTCATCATGATCTAGGGTTGAGAAAAACCCTGACCTATCAACATGGTAGGGGGTTAGGGCTCATGTTAGTTTTCCAAGGAACATATTCCAACACAAACTTCTGACATAACTGTGAATGGAGCATAAACTCAAAATTGCACTGAGAAGATAATAGTAACCTTATGATTTTTTTTAATTTTTTTTTCATTTTAATTTGAACCCTCCATATAGTAGACATTATTGGGATGATTATAATTACTTGATGGGTGTGATTTTAGAAATATGCTCCATCCACAATGACCCCAACAGTTTGGATGATCTGGATAGTTGTACACAAGTACCATGTTTCATGAGAATAAGTCACTTCAATTCTTCAACGGTGTTAAACTAACATAAGAGTCTAGCCTTGACTCCTACTACTCTACCAACGGGTAGTATAAATTCTGTAAGAGAATGCTTAAATTAAAAAAATAATAAATAATAAATAAAAATAAAAATAAAAACCCTAAAAAGCAAAAGAATGTCCACTAGCCTGTTTTGGGTTGTCCCATCATTGTTGGTTGCACTACTACTACTTTTTTTTTGCCTTGTTCCCAAACAAGTGTTAAGCTGGTAGAATTGTGGTACCTTACCTATAGCGGGACACTAAAATACCTTGAAGTTGCTTCTTTAATCGTAGCAAAAATAAAAGATCTCCAATATACTATGTTCACTTTGCCAATTTTAGACACTCCTGTGTGTTAGTTTAAGCACTGATTAAAATGGCCGTGACTTGTCAAACACACACATGGCATAGTTACACAGTAATCTAGACAACTAGACTAACCTAATTGTGGATCAAGCATAACCCAAAAACACCATTAAGATGATAAATGTAATGGTATGATTTTGCCCTTCGAATTTGGAGAACTCACTATTTTACTTTTAACCATCCATTTGATAGTCATTAATTAGAAGAATAGGATTACTTAATCAATGTGATGTTAAAGATATGCTCCATCACAAAGTGATCCACAATTTGGATGCTCAGGGAGTTGAACATAAGTGACATGTGATGAGCATGAGCCAGATGGTAGATTGGGACTTCTGCTCATATTGCAATGGAATGGATGATTAAAAAATTATGAAACAGAACAGCCAAGTTATTTGTTCCTTTTTTTGGTTTATACAAATGGAAGAAAAAGTAGGAAACTAATGCCCATGTTAATCTCAGATGTGTAAGTGTCACAAGGTTTTTGGATTCATTAAGTGCAACTCATTGGCAACCTAGGTGTTTATAACTCTTTAAAATTATTACATATCAAAATCTCTCTTATTTTTAGTATTTTATACTACTAAAATATACATATGTTTTTTTATATGAAGAAACAATTCATATTGTATAATTTATAAAATATAAATAAACTTATAAAAATTAAATTAAAATAACATTTCAAGAATCAATATGTTCACCTTTTTCAATTTACTCCAATATCTCAAGTATATATTAAATTTTTTGATATGCTTCCCCTGTACAAAAGTCAAGATATCTAAAAATTGGTATTAAAAGAATTCTAAATTAATAATTTTATTGTGTATTATCTTATGATTAATATAATAAAATTTTATGTAAAAAATAGTATTATACAAAAGAAATATGAGAAAAGAAATCAACGTGAATGAGAAATAAAGAAAAAATTTACCATACTCATCTCTCTCATAGAAATTCACAATTCCCTCTTGTGTTTTCAAGATGAAATTAGGTATGAAAAATAGAGATGTTTAAATAAAATAGGTGTGAGTGAAGTAGGTATGGAAAGTAAATGTAGGTGAGAAAAGTAAAAAATGAATGAAGTGTGAAAAACAGAGGTGGGTAAAGATGGGTAAAGAAAGTTAAGGTGGGTGAAGTAGGTGTGGAAAGTAATCAGGTATTACCAAGAAGACCTAGTTTAGTATAAACACAAACCTCATGTATCTGAACATTCGTCTTCATTCTAGCTTGATTTGATAGTTGGGAGTAATCTTCACCCATAGACCAACACATTCGTCCGTTAATTCTCAAGATGAGCCATCACATCACTTTAAAACTAAACCACATGCCACAAATCTAGGATCTTAAGTCGCAAAACCTATTGTTCATTGAATCTTCAATAGCTTAAGTGATGATCCACACCTAAACCACATGATCGAGCTTGAATATGACCATTTGAAGAATGTACACCCATAGATCAAACCATACGTCGCCAGTTTCGGGCTGTAAGATGCACTCTGAAATAGCATAATACCAAATGTATTTCATCAATTCTGTGAGCGGGCCAATCTCGATCTGAGCACTTGATCAGGCCCAAGAAATAAAAAGGCCAGCCAGGGCCTATATTGGACCACTACTGAGAAATGGCCTTATTCCATTCTATAGCCGTTCATGTGGCGTAATGCATGCCTGTCAACCCACTTCATTTCATGGGTTAAATCTAAAAATAAAAAATAACAACTTCACCAAGGCCAGACCCCATCCACCACATTGACATTGCAACACCCACACCACCTACACCATTGCATTGCCGCAGAAGCAAGACCCACCACCTGGTTCTACCAGTGGTTTATCCAACTTCACCATGGTTTTTATGGCCGTCAAGCATCTATATATCCACAAAAAATCATCATAGATATCAGAAAGCAAATCAACAAGAAAACCAACCAATAATTAATGTCAAAAAGTTCAAAATGCAACAGTAAAAAACCATGGTTTTAAGACTTAGATGAGCCTGAAAAAGAATCCCATATCTAACAACCACTCCTAAGCACCACAGAGGAAACAAATACACATTCCAGTTTCAAGGCTCTGAAGGATTAGATTTGAAGCAACGAGTAAAAGAATCCTGTTCATGCAACATGATAATTTCTAAGCGACACATGAGAAGGAAAAAACAACCTCAACAAAATGCAGACATCATGGTCAATACATTTAAAAGGTAACGCATGATTTTCTTTTCAATGGCAAGGTAACATGGGATGTGTGTGATGGTGAAGGGGTAAGAGTTAAGAAACATTCACAAGAATAACAAAACTAAAGGAACTAGAATATGAACTAGAGAATTGAGAAACACACAAACTAAATCAAGTGCTGTTAAACGAACAATATAACCCATGTGGGGCACACAGGTCAGTAATGCACGCTGTTGATCAGGTGGGCCCCACTAGATGGACCACACGACAAAAATCTCCCACATTGGAAGATCCTAAACATCCAATCATTACCTTTTTCTGTTGAATATGGACTATAGCTGCATCTTTTACTTAACTTTCTATCTTCACTTTTCAGGCCATCGATCAAAGGGTTAGGCTGGCCACACAGGAACATTTGGGGGCATGGTCCATCCAAAGTTGAGCATATCGAATCAATGGTCTGACCAACTGAAAAATGAGTCCCACCCAAGTTCAATAACGATAATGGATGGTGTAACTGCCAGCTGTTTCAACTGTTACGTTACAAGCTATAATGGCCATAACAATCTTTGTGGCCATGTAAGGGTCGATTTTTTTTTTTTTAAGAAAAAATTTGAAAAATATTTTAAAAGTTCCAAAAAAAAAAAAAAAATGAGAGGATTCCAAATATGTAATCTTTTCTGATTTTGAACATGTTTATGATGGTGTAATAGATCATTCTTTGGTAAGAACGTTGTCTCAGGCTATCTGATGATTTTATCAACCTGAGAAGCTCAGAATAACTTCAAAATTCATATATTTAATTTTCTAAATATCCAATATCAAGGATTCAATATAAATAAATTATATGAGCATGGATCTAATGATAAGACAATTATATATTTATATTTATATAACAATTTTACTAAAAACAACCATAGTATAGCTAATTTACAACTCACTCAAATGCCCCCCAAATGGCCCAAAATTTATGCAATTTATAGCGTTCATCCCACCAATGGATATCCCTAATCATTTGAAACAATTTTCTTTTAAAAAAAAAAAAAAAAAAAAAAAAAAAAAGATTTGAATAAATAGCATCAGGTCAATTTAGGACCACTCTAATGCCCCTAAAATTGCTTGAAATTCATGTAATTTGTGGAACTCATCCCACTAATGCATATCCCTACTTGACACCATTTCCCTCAAGAAATTTAAAGAAAAAATAAAAATTAAATTTAGATGAATAGTGTTGGGCTAATTTACTATGACTTGAATGTCCCCAAAATAGAGCCCGAAATTCATGCAGTCTGTGAAATTTATCCCGCTAATGCATATCCATTTGGCACCATTTCCCTCGAGATATTTGAAAAAGAATTAAAAATAAATTTGAATGAATATTGTCGGCCCAATTTGAGACCACCCGAATACCACTAAAAGGAGCTAAAATTCATGTGATCCATGGGATTCATCGTAATAATGCATATTAGCGCCTATTTGGTGTATGGTATTAGGTGGGATAAGGCAGTATGGAATTGCATTCCAAACATCTGCCAGGTCCATAGTCAGGTGGGCCACACCCTATAAACAATGGATGGGTACGAACATCACTTGTGACGCGCAGATACAGGAGTCTCCTGTTAAGCTTAGTGGGGCCCACTTTGACGTTTGTGTATATCCATTCCGTCCATCTGTTTCTCTAGCTAATATTAGGACATGAGCTCAGGTATGATGGAGATCCAAAACACTAGTAAGCAATATGACAAGAAAAAATAAAATAAAATAAAAACATAGTAGTGGGTATCATACTATGATGAGCTATCCTTAGATGAGCTGCAGAAGCAGATGAATGGAGTGGGTATCATACAAACATAGTAGTGGCCCAACAGAGTAACCCCATGTTAAAGGCAAGTAGTGTTCCACCGCCATGAAATGAAAGCAAAGTATCCTTCCAAAACTTCGGGAGGCTCACTTAAGTTCTGGATCTGCCCGATCTATGGGCTTACGTCCTAACATTATATATACATAGAGTCTGTGGACGCAGTCTGGCCAGTGACCTCAATACCATCCAGCTACCTGATGTCAAAGATATGTGGCAGCCACCTTGATGTATGTTTTTTATTCACACCCTTCATTCATTTTGCCACCTCATTTTAAGATAGGTGGATCCAAATTTCAGGTGGACCACACCACAAGGAAAATGGTCGGAATTGAACATCTACCTTATTTTTTAGTTCATGCCTTAAAATGAACTGGAAATATGAATGAATGAGTTGGATAAAATACATAGCTTTGACACCAGCTGGCTGGCTGGCTGGTATTGGCGTCACTGGCCAAACCGCGTCCGGAGTGAATATCACACGGACATGACGGTGGGCTCCACAGAGCCCGTACAACACATGTTGTAGAAGTTTGAGTCCATGGAGTTGTATATGTACTCTTATATGAAGGTACGAATTGCAGGCTGGCAACTGGGTTGGCCTGGGCTTTCAAGCTAATGGTCCAGCCTGGACAGAGAGACATGCATGAGAGATCCAGTCTGTTCATCATGTGGGCCCAACTGCAGCGTGCTCTGGCTAAAAAGTGAGGACTAATTAAGTGGGCCGCACGTGTGCATTGAGTGTAGATGGCTGTGCCCATTTTATTTAACCCTCCGTTTCTGCACACGTGTGCCCCATTGTGGGCCCACTGTGAATTTATTTGATTTATCCACACCTTCCATCTTATTTTCCATCTAATTTTAGGCCGTTGAGCCCAAAATTGAAGCTTATAAAAATCTAAAGTGATGATTTCCACCGTTGAAACCTTTCTAGGCCCCATAGTGATGTTTATTTTTCATCCAAACTGTTAATAAGATTAAAAAAACATGGATGAAGGGAAGAAACACAAATACAATCTTGATCCAAAACTTCTGTGGCCCCCAAGAAATTTTCAATGGTAGATGTTCAATTCACACTGTTTCCTGTGGTGTGGTCCATTTGAGGCTTGTATATACTCCATTTTTGGATTAAAGTCCTCAAATTATGTGTTAAAAGAGATGACGGAGTGGATACAATGCATGAATGACACTGGGCCCTAAGTCTATCTCTGAGCTTGACGTGCGGAGCTCAGACATGGTATGATGCTCCATTGATAGAGAGGCTTTCTCTGCTGCCGCTGCGGCTTGTTTTTCCCTGCATCCCTTCTTCCCCTCCTCTCTGTTTTCCCTCTTTCAGGCCACAGGAGGAAGTGCGGCCCTTACCGTAGGGCCGACCTTGATCTATGTATTCTATAGCCACCTCGTCCATCCATTTTACCAGATCATCTTAGCGCATGTTCCAAAAAATGAAGAGATCCAATTCTCTGATGGACCATATCATAGGAAACAGTGGCAATTGACCATTAATGGGCCATTTGAGTTTTGGATCAACCTAATATTTGTTTTTTCCCTTGGTAAGGTTAAACAGGTTGAATGGCAAATAAACGTATCAACAGATTGGACGGCAAATAAATATTACCGAAGTATTATGGTGAGCCCTATAAAATAAGTTTTCAATGGTAGGACCTTCCATCACCCCTGTTTCTAAAGTACGAAGCACCACCGTAGATTTGCATATGCTTAAGTTACCCCGGATAATGCCGTAGAATGAGCTAAAACAATGGATTGGATACATAAATATACAACATATTCAGCAAGGTGGGCCACACATGATAAGGGTAACACTATCTAAGCTAGGGTAATACTCACTGAGCTGTTACGTGGATAACACCTAATCAGCTCCATCGAAGCAAGGGATTAATATTATACTAGCCTTTAACATATACCAAGGTGTCTTTGCTATATGCCAAATTACTCATATCCACCAAGTAATAAAACACAGGACGGGTCGTTTCAATACATGTAAAGTCCTAGGTTGTAAAGGGATTACAGGTAAACTGATTATAAGGGTTGTTTGGATGCATGTATTTGCCTGTAAAAGCTTAACTAGTTGTAAACATATTACAACTTTTAACTATAATCTAAATCCAATAAAAAGTTATATTTCATATTACTGGTAAAGTTTGTATAGCTAAAAGGGCATTATACATGTTAGAACACAATGGTTAATATACACTCATGATATATGGGGCCCATCGTAATGTATATGGTACATCCAATCTATCCATAATACACTTCCCTTGATGCTCTCTTATAGCCTTTAAAAAAACAACTCTTCCATTATCTAATAGACCACAAGAGGGAAAGATGGGACGTCCTGTAACAATCCTGAATTTTAATGCATTTAAAACTAAAATAAATAGTTAAATATAGAATGTTTTGACCCTTAGATCTTTTTTTTTTTTTTTTGGTTGTTTTGTTGATCTCTTCCCAATCTATGCAATGGATAATGTGGATCATCCACACGATCTAGGTGCATAGAGAAATTGAACAAATAGATTATTTATAATTTTAGATCCGGACAATAGTAATTTAGGAAAATATTTAATTGCTTGCATTCAACCATGTTAAGATAGATCTGAATGGATCATTCGATCCTAAGCACCAAAAGATATCGTTGCCGTGAATTTCAGATCAATCTGACCAATGGATGGCTCATTTTTATTAGATTTAACCATAAGAATCATTTATGCCTTAGATTCTAAAATGGTGATCGGATAGATTACATCAGATCCCCACTACGTATGTTCATTCTCGAATATATCTAAATTGTTATCTAGAGAGTATGGGTGGATCTGACTGTTTGATGGGCCATAAGGATGAGAGGTTAGGATCGCACTACAACTCTCGATTGCGGGTGAGGTCGAAGGATCTAAGCGATCTATTGACACATTTTCAATCTAAGATTTTGTGATGTCAATTGATGGATTAGATCTGTCGCATATGATCAATGAATCATTGGATGTATCAGATCCGATCCACGCTATCAATGTGAATTCTGGAATATATCTAAAACCTCATATAGAATTCTAGATGGATTTGATCATCTGATGGGCCACAATAATTATAAGAATAATTGTTGTTGAAATCTGGATCTTAAATGGTTTAGATTTAAAAATTCATTAGTTGTCCTCTTAATATGAATGGTTCAGATTTGACTATATGACCAATGAATATTAAAAATTAGAAAAATAAAGAAGAACACTAAAAGTTATAAATCGGATCATCATAAACTTAGTTTTTATAGCATCTGTCGATCGATTTTTTGGCAGGGTGCCCGAAAGAGTTGTCCAGTTCTTGTAAAGCTTGATTTTTGTGAAATGAAATCATCTTATTTTTATTTATTTATTTTTAAAAGAATCCTCCACAACACCTGTTTTCCACACACACACACACACTCACACACACACACAAACGGCCCTGCATGATGGGCAGCCCACATTGAAGGTGGGGCCCACATGATAGATGGTCCATATCAAAAGTGGGCATCACAGGATGGGCTGAAAAAAGGTGGGCCCCACATGATGAACAATAACATTGATGCTGACTCCACATAATAGATGACAACATCAAAGGTGAGCCCTGCATAATGGATGGTGCACATTAAATGTCGGCCTTAATAATGAATGGCCCACATCCAAGGTGGTCCCTACGTAATGGATGATGCACATCAAAGGTGGGGCCCAACAATGAACAGTCCACATCAAAGGTTGGCCCCACACGATGGACAATGAATTCGAGGTGTGCCAAACAAACTCAAGAGGGATAAACACTTATGTGATGTTGGAAACAAAACAAGCTTTTCTACTTTTTAGCTGACGAGTATGTGTTAGACAACTCACATACCTTGTATAACTAGTATAAGCTATTTAAGGCTTTAGTAGTTTATCTAAAGTAACTTACAATCAAAACCACCCCTTGGTGTAAAATAAAAAGACGGAGTAGTATATATAAAAAATTTCTTGTAGTATAGTACTTGGGTTATTGCTTTGTAGAAGTGTGGCCCACTTTGATCCAAACTGTTGACATATTGGGATGCAGCGTACGTAAAGGATCAAGAAACAAATATCTAGCTAGCATACAAGTGTTCAAGAAAGAAAATGACAAAAGTTTGCATTCAATGAATAAAAGATCAAATACTCTATCATCACTAGGATCTTCCAATGTGAGGGATTATGGGGGCAAGAAGTATTTACCTAACCAATATGACATAAGCCGGCTTGCCCACATGCAGGATTTGCAAAATTCCATCATATTGACAGTCAAATTCCATATTTAATTTCATTTTTACTATAAATAGTAAGTTTTAGTTTGATTATAACTCTTCATCCGTTGGGCTTTAGGAGTTATGTCCAACATGAAAAGTGCTTGGAATAATTAGGAGAATAATGCGGTTAAGCCACATAGGAAACTTACTATAAAAAGTAAATTTACTATTTAAATTAAGTTGTGATTTCTAGGAGTTTTAGTTGTAGTTTGATTTTGAAATTTCTTCTATTGCTTAGAATTTTTATTTATAGGGTTGTGAACTTGTTTATTTTAATCATTAATTAATTTTGAGTTTTATAAAATTTATTTTTTATTTTGTTTAACCTACAAATGTCATTGAATAGGATGTTAGGATTTCTAAAGCACTAATTTTGGGATCATGAATTAGAGACAATGGATCTCACAATGTAGCTAGTTTAACTTGGAATGTAAGACCATATGCACAATATCAAGTGCCTGTGTATTAAGCATTGTACTCTATCAGAGTACCAAACTAGTGCAACGAACTAGCCTCCTAATAGCCAATACCTATTTTAAGCCATGGGCAAAACACCCAAGCTCTGTGGGTTCCACAATACTGTATATGTAACATCCACTACATCCATTAGGTTTTCTCTTCAATAGGAGGCCCTAGGATAAAAATTATCCATAGCTTAGGTGGGCCACACCACATGGAACTATGGGGATGGCATGCTAAATATAGATACGAGGATACCATGAGGTGGGCCACACCACAGGGAACTATGGGGATGGCATGCTAAATATAGCTACAAGGATACCATGACGTGTATCTTTCATCAAACCTATTAATTACTCATGCCTAATTCACTGGGATGAAGTGAGGAGAAAAATGAACCTTGTTCAAAACTCGGATAGGCCATGCCACTCGAACATAAAAGATTTAGGAGCAATTTTACATTGTTCCCGTAGGTGAGACTTACATGGATATTCCACGTGCTCGTAAAACATATGTAGTGGACTACTGACATAGGGATGGGTGTGATGAGGTTGATCATCGTCTTCCTCAAGGATAACTACTCCGAATTCATGGAGCTTCTTTGAAATCCTTATAGAGATTCCTCAAATTCACGAGGAAAAAAAAAAGAAATAATAGAAATAAATTCTAATAAATGCAAAATTTCATTGATAGATAATAAAAAAAACAAATTTACAACCATTTAAATAGTGATGCCAAACCTTGGAAGAAGTTTCAGAATCAAACTCCAACTTAAACTCACTAAAATTCGTAACTTACTATAAATAGTAAATTTACTATTTATTGTAAGTGTCCTATTTGGCTTAACCACTTTATTCTCTTAATCTTTCTAAGTACTTTTCATGTTGGACACAACTCCTAAAGCTCAAATAATGAAGATTTATAATCAAACTAAAACTTTCTACAAATAGTAAAAACAAAAATAAAATGAATTTCGACCGTCGATCTGATGGAATCTCGTAAATTCTACGTGGGAAACCTAGCAACACAGGTTGGTTGGCTAAAGTAGCTTCGCTTACCTCAAAATCACATATGGTACGTCGAGTAACTCATTCCGATTTGTGAGATATGCTTGTTGTAAGGTTCTGATGGTTCAGATCACCTCTGCCTCTAATCGGGCCTTCTCTAGTCGACATGGAAGTCTCTGCGACCCGCTCTACATCAACTATCCCATCTACAACCCATGTTAGAGGAAGCACAGATAAATAAATTTTCCATGGTGCCCACCATGATGTTTGTGTGTGACATCCATCCATTAGTGATGCAGGAGAGGACATGAGGTCGAGCACTGTCTTCCTCAAGAGGATAATTATTCCAAATCCGTGGAACTTCTCTAGACTCCTCATAGAGACTTCTCGAATTCACGAGGAAAAAAAGCAAGAAAATAGAAATAAATTCTAATAAATTCAAAATTGATTAATGAATGAATTAAAAATGAGTTCACACCACTTCACATAGGGGTACCAAGCCCTATGAAATAAATCGGAAGCAAAATCAAATTAAAACTCCTAGAAATTTGCAACTTACTATAAATAGTAAATTTACTTTTTATAGTAAGTTTCGTATGTGGCTGTTGAGGGTCTTCAGCCAAAAATAGTAAGTGTCCTATTTTGCTTTACCAAGCTGTTCTTTTAATTTTTCTAAGCTCTTTTCACGTTGGGCACAACTCCTAAAGCCCAACGGATGAAGAGTTATAATCAAACTAAAACTTACTATTTATAGTAAAAACGGAATTAAAATATGGAAACGACCATCGATCTGACGGTATTTCACAAATCCGACTTAAGCAACCCGGCATAGCGTGGTTGGTTGGCTAAAGTAGCTCGTTCTACCCCAAAATCATATATATTTTACGTCTGATAACCCATTCGGGATTACGAGATACACATGATTTAAGGTTCAACGGTCCGAATCACTTCTATCATTGACCGGGCCTTTTCTGATCCATCTTGGCCATGTAATTGTCCACGACCCTCTTTACATGACCTATGTTATAAAAATCCTCCTTGTGGGATCCCAGGATTGGAACTTATTGAATGGGCGCTAGGAGCCGAGAATGGGGTACTACGGAGGCTATCAGTGCTGGAATCGGTGATTGGGAACCTGGTAAGCCTGGTCTCTGGGTCTAGGGCATGACAAAAATTTCTATTTACCCTATGGAGGTTTCAGTGTGGGCGTTCAATCCCACTGTTTCCTGTAGTGTGATGCACTTGCGTTTTAAATCTACTTTATTTTTAAGCTGATGTCTGAATAGGAGCTAGTGGAAAGAATGGATGGAGTGGATATAACAAATATTTGCTAGACCTAGAAAGCTTTTTATTGTACAGCTCATTGCAACTTGTTTAAAAAATTGATGTTCCAAGTAGCAGTGCGTTAAATTATGGCAATGGGATGCTGGGGAGGATTTCCATGTGGGTCCTATATTACATCATGATTTTTCATCCAATCCGTTCATTATATGGAAAGCTTCATATTCGAAATACCCTCCAAATTTCAGCCTAATTAATCCTTAACTCAGGTGTGCCACTCAAAAGGAAACAGCTACTGGAGGTTAATTCCTACCATGAAAACATTGGAATGGAACATTTATACATCCTAGAGATTGGGTGTGATCCATCGGGATGAAGGGACACCACAAACTGAGTTGTTACCCGAGTAACAGGTAATCTGCTCCCAAAGTTAGATGGCATATGAGCATCACGGTGGGCCCCACGGTAGCTTGCAATTGTGGTCGCTGTTTGCTGCAGTGGGGTCCACTAAAGCTGGGATCTGCCACCCCCCAACGTCCAGGTCCGGTGGACCCTATGGACGGGATGACTGTCCAACACATCATGGCAATAGGCCCCTCATAGGTTTAACGGCGGGTGCTTAATCACCTCTGTTTCCAGCAGTGGGGCCCACAGAATTTCTAGATCAAGCCGTTATTTGTGTGGGCCCTTGTCCCACGCTTGAGTGAACTTAATAACAGGTTTGATGGTCATTACGCACTGTAGTGGCCCCATATATAGGGTGGTCCAGCGGCGATGCTCAATCACCGTTTCCCGTGGTGCGGTTTGCGTCGAACGGACAAGAGCTTTGAGTGGCCACCCTTATGTATGGGTTTTATCCACACCGTTCATCCATTTTTTTCCTATCATTTTAGGATATAATCCCATAAATGAGGCTGATCTAAGATAGACAAAGACTACACAATGGGGATTAAATTCTTACCGTTGAAAATTTCTTGGGGGCCACTGAATTTTTGTATGGAGCTTATATTTTGGGTTTTGTATTCATCCATGTCTATGTAACTTTATGAACAGGTTGGGTGGCAAATAAACATCACGGTGGGCCTTAGAAAACGTGATGGGTGGGCCCCACACATCTTGAATGCATGGTAATTCAATTACCATAAACGCATGTAACATTACTGATTGGTTCAACTTCTTCCATCTCCACTGCTGTTTTATATGGTGATATATCTCTCTATTTCCTGGTTGTGACGATGGTGCGATGCTGTGAATAGATCTTTCTTCTTGAAATGATGGTGACTATGATAAATCAGAGATCCATTTACCCGTCTATCACCCAGATATTGTATATATTTGGCAATATTTAGGTCTGTCAATGGGCTGCATTAGCCCATAGCATTTTCAGGCCAGGCCTGGCTTGTACTGTAGTATTAGGTTGGAGGGTTGGGCTCAGACTTAAAGCTCCGGCCATTTCTCAACTGGGCTAGGCTTGGATAGTATACAGAAGCCCATCAGCCTGGTCAAAATTTTAGTTTGGTATGTAATGGTTGGAGTGGATTTTAAATAATCATCATGGTGGGCCTGAAGATAATCAAAGATCAATGTCTCCCCTCTTAAACACCTTAGTGGGCTGTGTAAAAATATTAAGGGTGGGTATCGTTCACCCAACTGTTTCCTTCATATGGCCCACTTGAACCACAAACTAGGCTTTATTTGGGCCCTACATATAAAGTGGGGTAATGCACCAGGTGATTGGGCTGGACCACTTAAACATCATGGTGGGACACACTTCAGCTTGCCTCACCTTAAGACCTCTGTCTCTACACACCAACCCTTGGGGTTGGGCTCAAGAACATCAAAGACATTACGAGCCAGGCTCGAGCTGGACTATCTTGGCTCTTCATGGGCCTGCACTAGGCCTGGACAAAGATTGGCCTGGCCTTAATCTGACCATTGACACCCCTAGGAATATCTGACCTGAAGCTTGACCCAACCCTAAACTGGCCTGTTGACACCCCTAGACTCGTTTACAACCCCCACCCCTTTCACTATTTATTAAGAACTAAATGCTATGGGAGTTTGTGGGACTATGCAATCAAATACCATAGGCCAACAAGATTCAAACAAACATCATGAAATCTAAATTAAGCCAAGCCAAATATCTCACACCTTCTAGACAGAGTGTTTTGTGATCTGTTTCAAGCAAATATCTTGAATGCATGTGATCACTTGCGTATCCACATTATACAGACAATGAGTATAAATAGTTCAAACAAAATAAACCATGAACATATAAAACTCAAAAAAGATAATAAAAAACAAAGAACCAAGCAAGGTGCTAAATCCTTCCAGTTGATGAGCTGAAACACATGCTGTAAAGATGGACAACCGCCAAGCTGCCTGCAAACCTACATTCCACGGAGGAAAGGAAAAGCAAATGTAAGCTAACATCATGCAACAATTGCATTGGTTTTACGTAAATTGGCTTAGCCCAACTTTACCATGAATGTCAGAATCATTGGTAAATTTTTTATCAGGTGGGCCACACAATGTATGAGCCTAGACTGATAGAACAACATTGTGAAAAACTTGTGTTTGTATCCCATGGAGAAATAATGCTTATATACAATTATACAGATAATCAAAGATAACTCGCATTGAATTTAAACATATCCTAAGATATCATCCAAGATATTATAATCCTAACATATCCTGGTTTCCTTCAGACTCTTGCCTGTTGAATGTGAACTGACAATCATATTTTTTAAAAACTCTGTATTTGCAGGCCATTGGCTATAATGTTGTGATAGTCCATGGCAACAATTTTGGGAATGCACTTGATTTGTTTGATGGCTATACACAGAGCGGCTTATTGCAAACCATTAATGAGTCCGATGAATAGTCATTTTGAGTATCTTACATTAATTTGATAGTGTCGTTGGAGGTAGTTTTCAATCTTTGTTTTGGTAAATTTGGTCCAATTACTAGTGCAGTTATTATGCGGGATGCAAATGGAAATTCTAGAGGATTTGGTTTTCCTGAAACCCTTTTAAATCTGTCACTAACGACTCTGTACATAACTCATTAGTTTGAAATACTTTCAAATTCGAGTAGAGCTTGGATTTAAGCTTGTAGTAAGGAATTTCTTGTTTTTCACCCAAAATATACTACACAAAAAATAATTTATTACATAGATTGCTCCAAAGGAGGGAAAAAGAAGAAAGAATAAAATATCTATAATAGAATATTAAAGATAAAAGTGGAGGGCATTCTCCTTTTATTCTTTTCAATTTGAGTTATTGGGCTTTTTTTTTTTTTTCCAATTAGTTAATTAAAAGGCATGAATTAGCCAATTTTATCATTTAAGTTATTTCGTGTAGCAGCATCCAATTTGTGTGATGGGCAAAAGTTTTCAAATTCAATCAGTGACATGGAAAAGTAAGAAAATACATTGTTTACCTCATTTTGTAAAGAGAAGAAGAAAGACAAGTATTAACAACATGCCAGACCCTTCACACTTAGTAACTGAACTGAAAAGATCGTCACGCCAGCTAGAACAGCTCTAAATACCTAAGAGGAAAAGCAGATGTAGCATTATAGAGTAAACATTGAATGAAATTCAATAAAATTCAAATAGAACATGATCCACTGAATGACTATATTATCCTCTCTAGAAAGGAAACTATCAAATGAGAAGTTAGACCTGGCCACCGGGGTATAATTTGCGAAATGGCTAGGTTCTGCAAATGGGGAGTACTATGGTTCAGGATCCCAAACTGCTGATCTGAGGGGCCCACCATGGATGGGAAACGCCTGAAAATCCCCAATTGGAAAATCCTAATGCCTCAATAGCTGACCACTTTCCCATAAAATGTGGATGGATGATATAATTTATTCTCTTAACCATATATTTGAATTAAAGAGGTATAATCTTTCAATATTGGAGACTTCTTGGACAACCTCCATTTTTGTTGGGCCCATCAAATCAACAATTTAGATTATTGAATGATGGGTCTATATGTATGGAGCTCTTGACCATTTACTCTTCACCATCATTGATTTTGTATGATGTTTTAGGTGTGACATAGAGGCCTTGCTATCTGGATGGTTTCAATTGAGGAACATAAATTCCATTCATACAGTGGCTATGTGTATAAGATGTATAAAGCTGAACATAATTTCAGGGTGCTAATGTTCAAGGCTTTAGAATTCATCCAATCTATTAGTAAAAGAAGAGGTACAAAGCTGAATGTAATGAAAGAAGTGATAATGTTCAAGGCTATAGAATTCATCCAATCTATTAGTAAAAGAAGAGGTACAAAGCTGAATGTAATTTACGAGAAACAAAATAGAGCCCTGCATGCAAGGTGAAGCAAATAAATTTGCTTGATTTTCACCCCTACAGAGAATTGAGTGACACCATCACGCACTTTTTGAATATACTGAAAATGAGGTGAGTTGGCCATCTCATATAAAAAGAAAATCATCACAGTCGTCATCTAAGTCTTATCCCAATTAATTGGGGTTAGCTACATGAATTCTTTAATTTCTTACATTCTACTCTATCAAGGGCTATAGCTCGAGTTAGACCATGGTCATTTATTACCTCCACCTACGTCTTTTTGGGCTTTCCATGTGCCTTCTAAGAGCCTTCAACTTATACTCCAGCTGGTGTAGTTTTTGGTTTTAGTTTCAAATGAGCAAACCATCTAAGGCTACATTTTCTCATCATGTTACCTATTGGTGCGACTCCTAAATTCCTTTGAATGCATTAAAACAGATATGCATTCATTTCTTTGTTGTGTCTAGTGTATCCTAGTGAATTCTAGCCTATATTTAGATGCACAAGTGAATTGAATTGCAAACATTTAGTTTAGAATAGGGAAAACTACAATAATTAATGATTTTTCCAAGTGACTGCAATTAGGATGTAGTCATCAAATTTCTTATGTTTCTCTCAAGTCGATATTGAAAGGAGCCTAATTGCAATTCGGGTCTTGTCCCTTGATACAAAATAAGGGAAGGGAATTTTCAAAAAAGTTTTTGTATAAGTTACTTCACATAATCACATTAATCTAAGTAGTTATGAGAAAATTTTACCAAGAACTATTTAATTAATTTGAAATTTTATTAAGGTGCCTTTTACAGCAACCTCATTAATTAGTATTATTATCATCGCACTACCTTTTGTTAGGCAAGTTAGACCATGGGCCTAAAATTCACCTACGTCCGTAATTCAAGTGGACCACGTGAATAGAAACAATGTACAAGGTAACGATCACCCACCAAAGTATTTCACTTGGTATGAGCCACCTCAATCATCAATGAACTTGATTTTTAGGCCCCAAGCTTAAATTTTGGTGTGTCATCTAATGATTGGAGTAGATTTCTTATAATATTCATGGTAGCACTGTAAAAATCAAAGGTATGCATTTCTCTCCTAACTGCATTCTTTGGTGCGGCCCTTCTTGATCAAAAATGAGCCTAATGTTTTTTTTTCTAGGACTAAATTGAGATCACGCATCTAATGGTCAAAGTGGATTTTGTAGGAAGCGGATCGCGTAGTGAGTGACTCACTACGCTTAGCGTACTGAGTAAATTCTGTACGGTCCACCATGATTTATGTATTTTATCCACTCTGTCCATCAATTTCCAAGATAATTTTAGAGCATGAGCCCAAAATGAAGTATACACAATGTTCAAATATGCATGCTTGGAACCAAAAGGGAGGAAATATGTTAATAGAAATTGCTTCTAACAGTACCCCATCTTTACATCCATGTCAGGAAAATTGCTGGCTTTTTTGGTGAACTGTAGGCACAAAAATTTAGCTCAATGCAGCTAAGTTTCTCCCACAATAGTATTTCTTCAAACCCTCTTAAAGACTATACAGTGCGTGAAGCAGCGAGGGACGTGATGAGGTCGATCACCGTCTTCCTCGGGGAATAATTACTCTGAATCCCCGGAGCACTCTAGACTCCTCACATAGCTTCCTTGAATCCACAAAGGATTGATGAAAGTAGAGATAATTTCTAATAATTTGAAATAAATTGATTGATGATAAAAGAAAATAAATAAAATGAAATTACAATCCTTTAAATAATGATTTCAAACCTAGGATGGAGTTTCAGAATCAAACTCTAACTTAAACTCCCTAAAAATGTGACTTACTATAAATAGTAAATTTACTATTTATAGACAATTATTATTCCTATAAGACTTCATGGTTTTCGGCCAAAAATAGTAAGTTCCAATTTGGCCTAAACACGTTATTCTCCTAATTTTTCTAAACCATTTTCATGTTCAACATGACTCCTAAAACTTGAAGGATCAAAAGTTATGATCGAATTAAAAATTACCATAAATAGTAAAAAAAAAAAAGGACTTTCAACCGTTGACCCAATGGAATCTCGCAAATCCAGCGTGGGCAACTTAGCATAGCAGGGTTAGTTGGCTAAAGTAGCTTTTCCTACCTCATAATCATATATGATGTCCAAAAACTCATTTTGGTTTGCAAAATATGACTGTTTTAAGGTTTTGACGGTCTTGATCACTTTTGCCTCCGATCGTGATTCTAGTGGGCCACACCAATGGAAACAGTTTAGAGGGTGAGTGTTGCCTTGTACATTGATTCCAATCGTGTGGTCCACCTGAAACATGAATGGAGATGATTTTTGGATCATGGGCCTGGTGACAGATCTATTAGTTGGGATGGATTTTACATAAACAACAAAATGGGACCCACCTGTTCTGCCCACCCCTTGGCTCACAGGGCATCAGTCATTCCCATTGAGAAATATAAGGGAAGGTATTTTGATGATAATTACCTAGATTGGTCAGGTAGCTTGTTGAAAACCTTTAGAAAAAGGTTCAAGAGTTTAATTTTATAATAAGTTGGTAGTTTATCATTAAATTCTCTTAAGGAAATTATAATATACTCCTTTCTACTTTATTAGACTAATAACTGAATTTCAATCCTATATATAGCACATGGAAATGCAGACTTGAAAAAGGCTAGAAATCAAGAGCACTCATAAAACAATACTAGCACTTCTTTGAGTAGATTAGAGGAGTAGCCTCTTTAAATTAAAGAAGGAGATAAATAAAGAAAGAAGAGAAAAGTTGATTACGCTAATGATTCACTGCGGTTGTCACTTGAGGAGCCTGTGTAAAGAGGAAAAAAAAAAAAATATGAGTTTCTATATGCAGATAAATTGATAATGAAACAACATACAAATTGACCATTGCAAGGTTCTAATATGTAAAAATACAAACAGAGCTCATGCTTCAAAGTGTTGTGACCCTTGGTACTAAGGAGCCCACAACGGATCAAGGTTGCTGAAAAAAAACAACATCATTCTGTGCATGGATCTGACGGATAGAATTTGAGGCATGGTCTATATAGATTAGTACTCATTATATCAAATGACTTCTATCACATAAATGTGGGCCCATTGTGCGTAGAACATGGCTTGAAAATCTTCTCAACAGAAGAATTCTAATTAATAGGTTGGAAGATCTGGGCCATTAATATTGGGCTTTCTTTTTCATTTGGATAACTGATGCCTTGAGCCTTTGTATAAACTTCACAAATTCCAAATCTGGAAATGTCGTGCAAAGATGACATTCATGACACAGTCCCTTCAAGGTAGGCCGTGACAGAGCAATGGTTTGCATCAGTGCTGATGCATGGGCAGATCTGTAAGGAAGTGGATTAGGTTCAGCCCTGCCTCACCCAACATGGTGCAGCCCTGACTGTGGGGCCCATCTTTATGTATGTATTGTATATGCACTTCGTTTATCCATTTTTCCAGCTCATTTTAGGATATGAACCAGAAAATGAAGCAGATCCAAATCTGAAGTGGATCACTATAGGAAAGAGTGGTGATTGATCATAAAAACTCCTTTTGGGCCTTAAAAGTTTTCGATCAAGCTGCAATTTACTTTTTCTCTTCATCCAAGTCTGTGTGATCTTATCAACAGGTTTGGGTTAACATACTAGAATGAGCCGGAAAAATGGTTGGATGGCGTGGATATACAATACATACATCAAGGTGGGCCCTACGGTCAGGGCCGCACCTAATCCCCTCCCCAAATGTAGAAACGGTAAGCGTAAGTGAATGATGCATGTCTTACGTGTCATTTTACCTCTCACAGTGGCGGATAAAGAAGGGGTTGAATGCGGGCTTTAAGGCTCTCGTCTTCCCACTCCACCTCCTCTAACCATTCTTTGGTTGATTCAATTCTCTTTAGGTTTGGAGCGCTGTGGGGTCCCATTTGAATCTTCTTGAAATTCTGACACAACCGCACCTCAAGATATTCTAAGGAAGGCCAATCGAAAAGTATCCCAACTCCTTGGTAGAAGCTTGTTAGCTGTTCTAACCCCGATAAATCTAAAGTCCTTAACCTTGGAAGCATGCCTTGATCCACCACTTCATCGTCTGCCTCCTTTGCTATTATCGCCTCCATTCCATTGCAATTGATGATAGAGAGACGTTGGAGTTTCCAGAGACATTGCGCGACACTCAATGAAAAGAGATTCTGGAGGCCACATTTAGAAATGTACAATGTTCGAAGATTGGGGAACATTCTTCCATCTGGAAGTGAGTGAAGGGGACACATTCGTTCTGATTGACTTGACCCTGATGATGACAATAATGATGCACTTGTGCTCTCTTCAACTTCTACCCCTATCAATTTCTCCATCTTCTCACACCCCTCAATGCTAAGCTGCTTTAATTGTTGAAGTCTTTGTGCCAGAGTAGGTGAGACGAGATATCTCAGTCTCTTGCAATATTCAACATCTAAGTCCTCTAAATGGTGGAGGCTACCAAGAGGAGGAACGGACCCCTTCCAAATACTCGTCAGTTCTGGTAGACCAGACAAATCGAGTTTCCTTAATTTTGAAAGCAGAGCATCTTCTTTTGACGTCCCCTGGAAGTCGAAGTGAAAGACTTCCACTAACTCATTGCAGTAATCTATATAGAGTTTCTCCAGACTCTGAGGCAGATCAGATGGCATGATATTGATTAATTTATTGCAACTGAATATGTTTAGCTTTCTCAGGTTTTGGAGGAAACCGGCTGGAAGTTGGCCCAGTAGATCGTCTTTAGATTCATTAACTCTTCTAGTGACAACTTATTCAAATGCTCAAATACATTTTGCAGAGGCTCTTCTTCTAAACTTATAACATGTTCCATTTCGCCACATTTTTCGATGTGAAGGATCTCTAAGCTATTGAAACCAAGTTCATGTGACTGCATGAGATTGTCGAGTCCCTCACAATGCATTAATTCTAGCTCGTATGTTCTGTTAAACAGCTCCTCAACCCACTTTGCATTTGGACATGGTGAATTCTTAATTTTTATACTCCTTTCTGCTTTGCCGTCCGTGTAATCTCTGCCCACACATATGCAGAATTCCTTTAGGTTTTTCCATGGACCAGGGATGTCCTGAGCCAAGCATTCGACATTTTCCACATGGATGTATAAAACGGTTAGCCGAGACAAGGATGCCATCTCAGCTAAGCTTGCTTGTCTTGCATCTCCATTTCCCATAACTTCCCACTTGCCAAAGCTATTTCCCATTCGCAGTTCCTCTAAGCGAGTCATCCTTGATATGACATTTGGTGCTATCATTTCAAGAGAATTCGTTTCCATCAAATCCAAGAGCTTTAGATTTTCTAACTCACCCATTTTTTCTTTCAGTTCACAGATGCCAGTTTTTTGTAAGCAAAGTATTTCCAGCTTCTTCAATCTACCAATTAGAGTTACATCTTTTAACCGAGGACATCTATCCAACCATAGCATCCGAAGGTTTTTTAGGCACTCTAGTGATGGGGGCAACATTGAGATATCCATGTCACATAGATCCAAAACTTTAAGGGAATTCATCCCTTGAAAGAAACCATTGGGAATCTCTTTCAAAAAATGATTACTATCCAAAAGCAAGGTCAGGAGCCGAGGACACTCAATTTGATTAGGAAGTCTACAAATTTCATTGTCTGCTAAAGAAATCCTCTTACATTTCTGCACATTTTTAATCTCTGGCCACTCTTTCAAACCTACTTTGGCTTTTACCAAAAACCCATGCTCAGCTCTTGATGCTATTGATACGGCGACGTCTCGAACAACATCATGCATTTTTACAGAGTTTGATCTATCTCCTTCTAGCAACAAGCATGAAGCCTTAAGTTTGTCGAACAACATATGAACTCTACATGATACTTCCTCCAATGTATTAACATCCTTGAAGAGACCTTCCCCAATTCCATATTTCATCATCTCATTTTCAGAAACAGAATAACCTTCTGGAAATAAACAGCAAAACAAGAAGCATACCTGGGCCTCCTTACTTTCTAAGTAATTGTAACTCATCTCCAAAGAAGAGAACACCTTCTGATCCATACCCTCGATGTTTGTAGGATTAGACCTTTGTAATTGTAGTAGTGCATCATCCCACACTTTTTTATCCTTATCTTGTAATGCCATTCCAAGTGTGATAATCGCTAGAGGCAAGCCCCCACATTCCTTGACAACTTCTTTTGCCACAACATTCAATTCAAAGGAGTCGATAGCATCACCTGCCTTTTCCTTGAATAGATTCCATGCATCTGCTTTCGATAACACATTGACAGGGACCTTTTCTTGGCTGTCCATGTCATTGCATATTTCCACGCTTCGTGTAGTAAATGCAATCTTACAACCTTTATCATTCCATTCTAAAGGGATTCCTACGTCGTCTAGCTCCAACCTTTCCCATAGATTATCAAAGATCAAAAGGATTTTCTTGCTCTTCAGCTCATGCGTCAATCTCTCTGACAGCTTCATTGCTCTTACATCTTGACTCTCCACATCGAGTTTCAGGCCCAATTTTTCTGCAATCTCACCTTGAATGGTCTTCAATTCAAGTTTCTGGGTTAGCGTCACCATGATAACCTCATGAAAAAGTTCTTCACTTTTCACCTTCTTGGCCACTTGTTTCATCAAGGTCGTCTTGCCTACACCCCCCATGCCATACACCCCAATCATGTTGATGCTGCCATCCTTTAGTGCATCCATGACTCGATTCATAGAAAATTCTGTGGATTCAAGAGGCATAAAGCCCCTAGCAGGCAAGGATTCGATGGTTGGAGGCGGTGGAGGGTATGATGCATTAATGGATTTCACCTCTGTTTGGAGCCTACAAACATCATCCATCTTCTTTTTTGCTTCTTTACCGAGACAGTAACGTGAGCGCAAGTTGAAACAGCTGATGCTCTCTTTAACTTGATCATTGAATCTGTTTGCATCTTCTTTGACATTTTCTACCTTTTTCAACCATTTCTGAACATCGTTTGTGATCACTTGCCCATTCCGACGATCTGCATCCACCTTTCTCTGTACATCATTTCTTGTCCTTAACAAGTTTTCGACTTCATTGTTAAGATCATCGACATTACTTCTATAGCAAAGGAGATAACTGGCCTGACGCTTTATAGTAACCACTAAAGCTTTTCCGGCTTCTGTAACCGGTGTAACCACGATCCCCAAGATTGCCACGATTGCAGCCATTGTATCTTTTGGATGGATGAAAGGGATAATATGTGAGGCAGAAATAATTGCTCAACACCAGAAAAGAAAAACCTGAAATAAACATGGAAGATTAGAAGATAATTTAAAACAAATAAAGATAAATTAGGAGTTGTAAGCAAAGAAGAAAAGTAGGTTTGGTGTTACCTTATCTTTTCTTAGCAATTGCTTGTCCCAGTGAAAATAGAAGACGTGAGCTGTGTAGCACCAATTCAAAGGAAGCTCCTTACTTCTCATCCCAATTTAAGAGCAGACTCCAACTGTTGTACCACCCAATCAAAATGAGCTCGTTTACATAGCTTTGATGGATATAGTACTTAAACCACACCTCTCCCATTCCATACGATTTTCTCCAAAACCCTAAGATAGAAACCTTCAACAACGTGGATTTCCGTACCTGTAGAAGAGTTTGCGCTGATCGGAAGCTGCATTTAGTGGGTCATTTGAATCGAAGTGCGTTGTTCGTAGGGAATTGATTTAGGAAATTTGTACGTAATTGATTTCGGAAGATAATATGAAAAAAAAAAATCGGAAGAAATCCGGAGATTTGGGAGAGAGATCAGGGTTTTAGGGGCCGAAACCTCTCTGCTTACAAACAGGGCTTCTGAGCCTTTTTTTTTATCGTGCGGTCGTACGCGGATTTCATGCGAAAGACTTTCCTTCCTGCGCTAGGATGCTAAGTGGGCCCCACTGTGATGTTTGTGAGAAATCCGTCACGTCCATATTTTTTGAAAGCTCATTTTAGGACATACAACCAAAAATGTGGTGGATCCAAAACTCAGGTGGACCGCACGAGAGGAAACAGTAAGGATTTAGTGACCATCGTTGTAACATTTTTATGGCCACAGAAGTTTCATATCAGTATAAGTTTTTATGTTTTCACTTCATCCCAGTGTAAATGACCTCATAAACGGTTTGGATGGCATATAAACATTAAGGTATATCCCAGGAAAGTTTCAACGGTAGAAAACTCTTTTCCCAGTTTGCCCTCTTGTATGGCCCACTTGAGTTTTAGATCCACCTTATTTTCGGTCGAATCTCCTAAAATGATCTTTTCAAGTGAATGGACGGAGTGGATTTCTCACAAACATTATAGTGGCCCAAATCTAGCATCTGAGGCAGGAACATCCCGCGAAAGCCGGAAATCCGTGTCCGGCGCGGATTGAAATCCTCGCAGGCAGACGGTATTGTCAGAGGCTCTATCGGGCCCACCATGATATACGTGTTTTATCCGCACCGTCCATTTATTTTGATAGGTCATTTTAGGTTATAAGCCTAAAATACAAGTAAATATAAGGATCAAGTGGACCACATGATAGGAGGTCATGGCAATAATATGCACCATTGAAGCTTTCCCAGGCCCATCGGTGAGTTTATTTGCCATCCAATCTGTTCATAAGGTCTGACAGACCTAGATGAAGGGAAAACATAAATATTAGCTTGATCGAAAACTTTTGTAGCCCCTAAAATTTTTTTAATGGTCGCCATTTAATGAACACTTTTTCTTGTGGTGCAGTCCACCTCATTTTTGGATTTGCCTCATTTTTTGGTCCATTCATTGAAATAATATGCCAAAATGAATTGATGGTGTATATGCATCATATTATGTCGAGGTGGCCCCACAGCCAGGGTCCGGTCCCACCATATTATGTACCTCATCTTACGTGGTCCACTTGATATTGCCCCCATTTTTTTTCAGCCTTTAAATTTATAAAAAAAAAAAAATGAATGGATACCATGGATAGAATGCATGGGCCCTCACAATCTATCTCTTTTTTTTGAGCCAGGACTTGTCAAAAAGTAAAAATATCAGCATCATGAATTAGAGAGCCAATTAGGTGAGACCCAATACCCACCCAAGAGGGGGCGGCCCTTAATATGAGGTTCACCTTAATGTCTATATTTTGTATCCATGTCGTTCATCCATTTTTCCAAATCATTTTAGTGTATTATCCAAAAAATGAAGCACATCCAAATATCAGGTGGACCATACCAAAGGAAAAAGTTGTGATTGACTATTAATGGGCCACAAAAGTTCTGGATTAATATGCTATTTGTTTTTTCCTTTCATTTAGGCTTATTTGAACTTATCAACTGATTGGATGGTAAATAAACACTATGAAAACATTAAGGTGAGCCCTAAGAAGGTTTTAATGGTAGGGCCTTCAATCAATACTGTTTCATATGGCATAGTCCAATTGATAATATGGCATGGTTTTAATGATATGCTTCATTTTTGGTATGGTGCCATAAATTAAGGTGGCAAAACAGATGGATGGTGTGGGTATACATGTCTTGATGCATTTATAAATGTTATGCAACATATTTGAATATAATTGTTTTAGTTCAATCGGACAGCGCATGAATTAGGACCTTATACAAAGGAAACATATTATGTGCACTTTCTTTTTTGGAGATTTTATGATTTAAAAGTGTGTATTAAGGTCATTTTTAATAATCTCTGAAGTTTCATTGAAAAATTTAAACATTTTCCCTATGTTTCCCAAAAAGTGCAATAAATTACGCGATACAACGATGTCCCGTGCGATAACCGATACGTATCTGTATCCTAAGGGTGCGATACCATGTGTGATACCGATATTTCGAACATTGGTACCACCCAATCAAAATGAGCCCGTTTACGTAGCTTTGATGGATATAATATATGCTTGTTGTAAAAGAAAAAGACCTAGAGGTATATGCATGTATTATAATTCATTAGAAAGCCTAGATCTAGTTCAAAGCTTTGTAGGTTAACTTAGAAAATCATTTGTAGGGTCCACTGTGATGTGTAAATGGCATCCAATCCGTCCATCATGGGCACTACCTCATGTTATCTTTGGATAACAAATATCAGACCGATCCAAAACTCAATAAGCCACACCCATATGGGCTATTGTAATTGGAACACCTACCAAGAAAAGAATTAATTCCAGCTTGTGTCTAGGGCACACAGTATTTTGAATTTTCCATCTAAACCATTCAAAAGATTCTCCTAACACCTAATAGTGGGCCACAACATGCGATGTTAAAGGTCAAGGCATGATTTAACATCCAAGCAATGGTTAATTCCCTTCGTCCGTTGTTACCACAACATGTGCAATCCAGATGGACATCACATGAGCTAAAGTGTGAAATCAACAATATTAATTTTAAGGTTAATGTAGAGCGGGTCGCAAATAGTTTCATGGCCAAGATGGACTAGAAAAGGCTCGATCAAAGGCAGAAGTGATCCGAACAGCCGGAACCTTAAAATGGGCGTATCTTGCAAATCAGAATGAGTTATCCGACATGCCTTATATGATTTTGGGGTAGGACGATCTACTTTAGCCACCAAACCCTACTATGTCAGGTGGCGCATGCTAAATTTGCAAAATACCATTAGATTAACAGTCAAATTACTGTTTTATTGTCATTTTTACTATTCTCAATGAGTTTTAGTTTGATTATATAACTCTTCATCCGTTGGGCTTTAAGAGTTGCGTCTAACATGAAAAGTGCTTAGAATAATTAAGAAAATAGCATGGTGAAGGCAAATAGGACACTTGCTATTTTTGGCTGAAAATCGTGATGTCCAGTAGGAATCAAGACCATCTATAAATAGTATACTATTTATAAAAATCGTCATTTAGGAATGGTTTTAAACCGTTCCTAAAGCCAGAAAAACAGGAACGGTTTAGCACCGTTTTGGGTACCGTTTCAAATTTCATAGACGGAGTTTTAGGAACGGTTTTAAACCGTTCTAGTGCCAACGGCCATATTTAAGGAACGGATTTTTTTTTCCTGAAGAAAGTTCTTATTTCTGAGCTCTCCATGGACGTGGCTTTTCCAAGCACCCTGTTCATCTTTCAGCAAGAACCGTGTGATTGGAGGCCGACGCAAGAACCATCTGATTGGGACTAGCGGACGTGCACATTAATACTAGTAGCATGATCATACCATTAGTCAGTAAGCCCAACCATAGAACAGGCCAATCTTTACACTTACCATAGAATCACAAGTTCTCAACCGCACAATAACCACTGAATGTTCTGTAAGATGCTCCTAACAGAATCACACATGAATTCCACATTCAGCATACAACGACATCCATCATTACTAAATGAAGAAAAGAAATGGTGTATCTATCACACCGGAGGGTCGGAACTTTCATTCACTAACAACTACAGCAGCACTAATAATAAGATGAACCCAGAATTCAAAGAGCAGTCCTTGGAAATCTACCAAAAAACAAGAGCAGTCTCTGATAAACAACAAAATACTGGTAATGTAATGCCGCAAATTCCAGTTCACACCTTTGTTCTGTGTTAGGCGGGTAGCCCATTTCATCGCCGGATGAAAAAGGAAGAAACAACATAAGTAGAAATAAAGAATGACATCATATCCAAGACAGGCAACAACCCATATATCGTGTCGATATATTATTGTCAAGAAAACAGCTGCACTTCGCCAACAAAAGAAAACATATTACTGTTAAGAAAAGCCAGTCTACTTCCACTAAATTCAGTTGCACCTTGCCAGGTGAATGAAGCGCAATTTGCTAAAAACCCCATACTTCTCTCCCACTACTTGTGTGAAGCTATTTGATGGTTGAGGGTTCCTATTGATTGAAGGATACCTGTGGATTGATTTGACAAATGAAAATGCAAAAGTAGCAGCGAGTCAGTGAACTAGCTTTAAGGACAACAGTTTCAACAAAAATACTCAAACTGACACTTATGGCCTTTAAATTTTAATATCAACAAAATGATTGCAACAATTGACAACAAAAGACATTATACCCTTAGGGAAGGTGAACTATCATCATCAGATGTAACAATAAGTTGGGTCGCAAGATCAGGGTTACATTGCAAAACAGAGCACCGCCTTCCACCTTCTACTTGGATCTTAAAAAACTGTTAAGAGCACGCCAAACTGAAAGTGTTAAAACCAATATGAACAAAATAAATGCCGGGACCCGAAACTTAGCAGGTGTTTTTTTTTTTTGGTAAAGGAAAACCAGGTGAACCCCCTGAAATAATGTTCTGTTTGTTTCAAGTACTACTTTCAAGGAACAATATATTACTTTGGCTTTGTGAAAGCACTGCATCAAAAACCAATTTCACAGGGTGCCATTGTGCATGTATCCAGGTATCTGGTACAACATCGCGAAGTATATGCTATGTGGCTCCAATGAAGAAGTTCCATGAATCACAGATCAAATTGATATGAGTCAGTTGAAATAAACAAAAAGCATCTCTGGATGTGAGAAGTTGACAAATAGAAGAGCATGTCCTGATTAGAAAGACTATTGCAAGATCAATCAGCAAGATGGGAGAAGCACCTGCATGACTTGTATGCAGCATTCAACGTTCTAGAAAATTTGTAATTTGCCCTTAGTTGTTGTAACTCAACTTTAAGTCCATGGACATACATCCATGTGCATATGTAAGACAAATTAAAAAATTAAACATTGTCATTACCTGAGAACTTTGGAGCATCAAAGTCGGTTGTTGCTTAGGGAACTGAGTTGGAAAGAGAAAGTGCACCTACAATAATAACACAAAATGTTGCTCAAAGGAACATTAAAAGCCAGGTAACAGGTCAACATGACTGCTTATGGATCAAAAGGCGCAGAGATGAGAATTTCAGATTAAAACTACAGGAAAACACCACTAGCAAATTAGATGAGAAGAAAGCACCTCAGAATCAGGAAGAATAACAAAAGCTAAAAGATTTTTGCCTGTAAGTACTAGTATAAGCAACTCATACAATCATATGATTCTTAGCAACTTAAAGCTAACTAAACTGCAAATAATAGGCAAAAAAGTTAATATTACTAAAGGAGATGAATTAGGCAACTAAAATAGAAGAATCATGTCTTTTGTATGGTGAAGACAAGTAAAACAGCATTGGAAAATCAATAGTCAACACCACCAAAGCAATTTTCAGTTGAAAAGCAAAAACCAAATCTTTATTTTTTTATTCCCTAGGTAAGTTTGTCTCCATCCTAAGACCTCAATGTTGAAGCACAAAGCACGTTCCATCGAGATACAGGCATGAACCCCCAACACCAGACCTTGTAAGTGAAACAATTTCATTCATGGATTGTTTAAACCAAATAATCAAAGTCTAACAAAGAAGAATGAAATAATCAAAGTCTATGTCATGCTTTGGGACTCTAGCCAATTTTTCTAATCAAAGAAAGTTCAGCACAATTCATCTTGTCAAAATCATTTTTCTTAATGGAAAAATGTGAATTAGACCAAAGATGCTGACAGATGTTCTCAAGATAGATTTGAAATGGGAGTGACAGGAATCATTATTTCAGCTCTCATTTATCAGAAGTTTTGTAACAGACTTAAGTAATTAAGTTCAAATTACCATTTCAAGGACCTTTCTCAGCATTAGACCACAAAGCAGTTTTCAAGGAGAATTGAGTGAAAGCAAACTAACAATACTTTTAGCAAAAATAGTTCTGAATGGGCTATTGCAGGAAGCATGAAACATGCAAAGAACAAAGACAGAGTTACACCTTTCATTGCAAAAGCTTTTGTAACAGACTTAGATTCCTTATTGGCATCATGCAAAAAAAAAAAAAAAAAAAAAAAGAGTTGTGGCTTTTGGGTTTTCTCAATTACATCAGATATTTTATTCAAGTCACAATACAAAATAAAATTCAAATCTTTTAAGGCCTGATTGAGTTTCATCAACTTAATGCAAAGATAATCTACAAGCTCAAAACAGAGCTAATCACAGGTTCACCAGGCTAGAAATAATCCATTGATCTAAACGCATCTTTTACGCTGCATTTTGAAACACACCTGAGTTGGATTGCAATTGTTCAGTTCAATTAGGTAGCAATGATCGAATTGTATCGACGGTTAGTGTTATTCATAATGGAGTACAAATTGCAATTAAATTCCTTTCTAGTTGAACTTGGAGTAATGATTACACAATACAAATACTATGATAGTTTCAAATTGGTCATTTCAGCTTCACTGAAATGATTATTGCATTTCTAGATGATATCATGTCCAAACACAACCATAGCCTTGCATATAATCTCACCTTGAGCTGTCCTCAAAAACTGTCCATACATATTAACTCTGGAATTATCTATAAGTCGGAGAAATTGAATGTTAATCTATATGCAAATAGAGATCATCATAGTTCCAACTCCAATTATGTCCCTTAAATGAAAAGAAAACCATTGAATATCATTCAAAATATAGACATTCACTTCAGTTTAAATAGCAACACACACAGCTGTAGCAAGGGGAATGCTCAACATCCAAGTCCTGGACTAACCACATTCTAGTCATTCAATGCATAACAAAGCCCTTTGGGTAGGCTCAAGAAATCAATGTGAACATCTCTCAAGAGGAAAAGGAGAAGACACTCAAAAAGTGACTTGTGAAAGGACCAACCAAAGACAAAGGATCATCTGATGTCAAGGAATGGTGGTCTGGCTCCAACATACTTTATATGGTAGACTACAGTTTTAAGTGGATTTGATTGTTGAGAAATATCTCACCTGAGAAGCTACCTTCATTATAAATATTGGCGAGCCAGGAACTTCGCCTTGAACTTGCTTGAACAAAGCTTTCACTTCGTCATCATTATGAACCTAATTAAGAGGATGAAGAAATATTCAATAAAAAGTGGAAAATAAAACCAAATGAAAAAGTCGGTCCCAATTGCAAACTAATGATGAAACAAAACAATATTTGTAAAAATATAACTTCCTTTTTTCAAAAGTTAAAAGTGACTTCCCTAAATAGCTTTCTAAATCTTCTTCTGGCATAAACTCTTCATAGGATCAAACTAGTTAAAAACTTGTTTGATGTCAATAGTTTTGAAATTGAGGCAACTAGAAATCTTGATGTACCTCGTGTTTTGAGAAAGTCAGGATGCAAACCAACGTAACCAACAGGTCACAGGTCAAGCACCAATCACAAGAGTGATTCACTTTTAGATAATCTTATTTGGAGATTTACTTCTAGAATAAGCAGGAAAGAAGGGAGATATGTCCTCACTCCTCAGTCCTCAGTGATAGGAAAACCACATTGTGATCAAGTATGAGACGTACCTTTCTTATACCTTTACCACCGCCAACCCAAGATGCCTTGATCATAGCAGGGTAATCCACCACCTGACAACTTGCCACTGCCTCCTCTGTCGTATAAACACAAGCTTCCTGATAAATATCCTCTGGGATAGTTTCCAAGCAACTTTCAGGAGGCATTTTCACCTAGGAGAAAATTTCCAATATTGGGTCAACCAATTTGCATGTCTAATACCCAGGCTAAACAATAAAATAAAAAAATAAAAAACATGTGAGCCACTCCATGGAAGTGTTGGTACTCCTGCTGCCTGAGCAATTAGAGATGAACCAATTTTATCACCTAATGCTGCCATCGATGATGCTGGAGGCCCAAGAAATATGATTCCTTTTGCAGTCAATGCATCAGGCAGCTCGGGGTTTTCCAATGCATGGCCCCAACCAGGCCAAACAGCATCAACATGTGTAATCTCTGCCATCTGTAGATGACTCAAAATTTAAAATTGAATGTATGATGAAGAATAATAGGTTTACCAACTTTTCAACCTTCACTTTAGGTATTTAAACTCTCAAACCAACAGTCAGATATAAGTAAGCATAGGTAAGGAACAAGAAATGGAATTGAATGTAGAACTGACCTCCACAATGAGTTGCACATTAGCATAGTTATTATTGTTGGTTCCCCCCCGGAACTTCCACAGTCTGATCGGCAATCCTAATGTGCTCTGCATTGATTCTCATGTCTTCTGGAGTTGCCATAGCCACCAACAAAATGACTTTCTCTGTTCCAAAGGTTTTGTAAGCCCATGTTCTGATACTACGCATGAATTTCACAGCTGCCATCCCATTGTTTGCAATTAAGATACTGTGAATGGGCTTCTTCCCGCCAAGGGCCTTGCAGAAATCATCGACTTCTGACAATGCCGAATACGAGATTTGAACTTTTCCATTTATGACCCCATCGCCACGCCAAACTTCTGCCATAGCTGTTCTCCTTTGGGCTTCAGAAATTCTGCATTGACGTAACTAAATAATCAATGAATCCAAAGATTTGAAGTTAATACTGAATTGGGTTTCTCTCATTTTTTTCTTTCTTTTATTACTTTCCTTCTTTTTCCCCATCATCATATGTTAGAAAAATTGCAACTTGGGCAAGCACTTTATAAACATGAGCAAGAAGAATATTGAATGTAGCACTAAAAAACTTCTAGTTAGTTATGTTGGTTTTTGTGTTCGCTTCAAGAATGATCCTAGCTCAATTGATTATTATCATGACAAAAACTTCTCAACATGAACAGTATGACAACATGTTCATGAGAAGGTCTCCATGGATTCCTGGCAGACCAAAAAATCCACATATTCCAAAAGGAAGAATTCTACAACCAGATCCTAAAGCTAAAGCACATGCATCATTTACTAACGCAGATGCTGTTTGCACAAGCATCAAATGAGAACAATTTTTACAGTTTCTACAGCAATTTATAGCCTTTAATTATTAAATAAATAAACAGAAAAAAACCTGAAGTCAATAGCAGTAATAAAATCCCAAACCGCTCAATCTAAGAAAATTCAATCAATTCAACAGCATATCTCTCAAACATTGCTAATACAATTAGAGATTCTAAACATTCATACGAAAAACAAGTGGGGTTGTTATTTCCACCCCACAGGTAATTTGAATTTTGGTCTTGATGCTTGTTCTTGTATGCGTGTTTTACCAATATCTCGAACAACCAAATCATCCAAATTGGGGAGGGGCTAACAATTTTCAGAGTGGAAAAAACAATTTCAAAGACAAACAATAAACGAAAAGAAAAAAACTCGTTCTGCAAGACGAAATATATGATGCTTGGCCCGAATTAGAATTACTGGCCCTTCCACCAGGCCAGCACTCCATACATGCAGGTCCCACTTTTCAGTGATCCACCCCATCCACCTCCTAGGCCCCATTGTAGATGCCCGGCCATTTGCCAGTATTGTTTGATGAATTAGATTCTGGATCAAATGGCCCATCCAGGGAGCGGCCCACCAGACAAATGGTCTGTGTCACTGAAAGATGGTGCCCTCCCTGCACAAAAACCTCAGCTCAAATGAAAAAAGCTGGATTACCGAGAGCATGGGTTACAGAAAATTCAACCACCCATACCACTTCAATCAGTTCAAGACCAGAAAAAACCCACATTCCATTACAGTATCACAAAACAAGACTACCTCAACTAAAAATTCAGAAAAAAGAAAAAATCAAAGAAGATAAACAGGCAACAGCTGTAAAAGGAGAAATTAATGTACTGAACTGACGAAAGAAAACCCCAAATGAAAAGAAGATAAACCTTAGTTCCTTCTTCTCAACGATGGGAATGAAAGAGGTCGAAAAAGCCCATGTATGGAAGGGAGGATAAGAAGAGAATGAAGGAGAAGAGAAGAGGCATTAACGGGCTTCTACAATATTAGATACCCCATGTGTGGGGACTGTCGTGCGATGGTGGATGTTGCAGGGAGAGAGAGATCGAGACGGGGAGGGAGAGTGAGAGGGAGATCGAGAGAGAGGGTTGAGATCGGGAGAGGGAGATCGAAAGAGAGGGAGATCGAGGGAGAGGGAAATCGAGAGAGAGGGTTGAGATCGGGAGATCGAAAGAGAGGGAGAGGGAGACGGAGACGGCGATGGATGCGAAATGAGGGATTTTAGGGCATTTTGGCGTAAGGAAATGAAAAAAATAATTCAGATGGTAGATTTACAGTAATGCGACTCTCGGGCCATGTGGGGCCCACTCAGAGGTTACTAATCGAATCCATTCCGTCCATCTATTTCAAAATAAAACAATAAAACATAATAATAATAAATAAGAAGACCCAACACTCAATTGGGATACACCAACAAAACAGTGGAAATAACAGCGTATATTAGCGACGATTCAAGTATGGTTCATTACCATTTCAAATCAGGAACCGCTTCAAGCCATTTCTGAACCAAAATCCCAACCGTACCAGTTTGACAATTTTGGTGTAGTGATAGTAAGTCACGATTTCTAGGAGTTTTAGTTGTAGTTTAATTTCGAAACTTCTTTCAAGGTTTAGTATCGCTATTTAAAGGGTTGTAAGCTTGTTTGTTTCAATCATCAATCAATTTACGAATTTTCAAGAATTTATTTATATTTTTCTTGTTTTTTTCATCATAGATTTGAGAAGTCTCTGTGAGGAGTCCAGAAAACCTCCGTGGATTCACGGTAGTTATCCTTGAGGAAGATGGTGGTCAACCTCATCACGTTCGTCCGTACGTCAATTGGTATCAAAGCGAGGACTTCCCTCGGGCCGATTGCAAATAACAAAGGTATAGACCAAAATCCTATGGACGGTGATCCAGGGGTTTTGTTATTTTTCGGAAAGAATAGAAGCTTTCCACCAAGAGAGTCCATTGACCATGCAAGGGTTGCAAGCAATCCTCAATCGTCTTGTAGATGCGTTAATTCTACCCCAAGCCCAAGGCAATGCTCAACCGCTTGTGGTTGCCATGCAACACAACCCGATTTCCATAGAGCACTACCAGTGGTGAATCATAAGGCTACACCAGATGATTCGAGCTCTAGCGACGATGACCTCGATGAAGGCTTTGCCCGACAACTAATATATGCGCTTCCTCACGCCATGTTACAATCCTCACTCCTTTTACCTTACTCATTTCTTCGAAACGATTCAACAGCGTTTTTATGATCGCGACTCCCTGTGGAGTAGAGAAGAATTTAGGACACGGGGTCTTTGGACTGATCGTCTGTATTACAACGCATGAACTAAGGCGATCTTGAAGAAGTATGAAGATGTTCTTATTGCAGCAAAGATATATCATGCTATAGAAGCCACATCAGAGTTCTTCCAAAAGGACACGATGATTTATAAGGGCTTTCTGAAGTACTGGTCCTCCACTACAAATTCTTTCCACCTTTCGGTCGGAGAAGTAAGCATCACCTTATGGGATTTATACAGGATGACTAGCCTACCTATCTCCTGATCTTTCCTAGATGAATACGTTCCTATGAAAGAGGAATTCGCCTATGTTGCTCCCAACAGAACGCCTATGATTTCAACATCAACAATCGAACTTTTCCGTGAAACGTCTTGTCTCGCTGACGTGCATAAGATATCCCCTCTTCAATGGCTTGCACATTTTTCCCAATACTTGATGTAAGTGTTCTAACATTTTTCTTATCTTTCAGACGACATTTGCCTATAGATATAAATTGTTAATCCATCTTTCTTCCCCCCTTTTTTCAGGTTCCCTGGCAGCCATTGTGCCGAATTGGAAGCCAATCGCAAAAAGATAAAGGGCCCGGCCGAATTCACCACTGAAACTGAATTAGCCGCTTTCTTGGCTTATTAGTTAAGCTTAGTCGTGCTCGGGGCATTTTTTCACGAGTGACGGGAAATCTTACATGCGATGTTGTTACACTGTTTTCTAAGTGATTGGAATGAGAAGAAATGGCAAAAAATGACTGAGTGCCCTTTATAGCGGCCGACATTGGTGGTTGCTGCAGAAATGATGAAAATATGAAATAAAAAAAAAAAAAAAGAAGGGGGGGGGGGGGGAGGAATGACTTGTAATGCCCTTCTCTGTATCCAGCTAAGATGGCCAAAAGGTTTTCTGTTATATAATAGTAGAAAATAGCGATTTTGTTACCCTTTTTCTTTGAGAAATTGGTGCCAGCATATGTGAACACACACACATGTGCCAGCAGGTGTTTGTGTACATAGGTCACATATACGTGTATGTATGCATATCCATGTGTGTATGTATGTTGTCCAAGCACACGAGTGCAAAGGGAGACATCTTCATGATACACCATGTGCCAAGGTGGCAGACTTGTTTGATATCCAGTCAGTCAGGGTGAGTCCCAAGTCCCAACTTGTAGATGAACTGTCTTAAAAATCAGGTCAGTCCACCCATCAAACAGCCCCTACAAGCAAGAGGATAGCTAAGAAAAATCAGGTCATTTGCAGTTTTGTAAATGGTAGCCCAACCGATCTTGATTTTTGGTCAAGGACACTTCCATCGTGGGACCATCTAATGGATGGTCTGGATGTTGTGCACATGAGGTGGCATGTAGCTAGGCTCCATTGTACACAAGTGTGGTCTCAGCAAATCTCATACACTACATACATATGTGCATAGGTGCACACATACATGCACACATGCACATGTATATATGCATGCGGTAGCATAGATTATAATGTTTCAACAACCACTATATGATCTTTTTCTTTTTTCAAAGTTGTGAGCTATTATAAATCGCACTTTGGTCTACTCTAGTAAAAACTTTAGAGCAGTCGTTATCGTGAGCCATGATTTATAGCAATAAAAATATGCTGGATCAGGAATTGTCCTTTTTGATGTGTGTGTGTGTGTGTGTGTGTGTGTGTGTGTGTGTGTGTGTGACAACAACACATGCTTGAATCTGAATTTGTAGTGATATGATGCTTTGTATCCTTTCATGTAACTGAAGTTTCGCTGGTTCATTTTTTCCCTCACAGATTCTTATTTCTAATTCTATAATATTTGATTGCAAAAATGATTAGTTTTGAGTTGAAGTAGTTGATTAAGTAAGAACCTTCTCCAAATAGCTAATTAGTTTTGGTAAATGTTTAGCATTTTGTTCGCAAGGCATGTGTCACCTGATGAGTGGATAACTTGTTTTTTTGGATAAGGACATATGGACTCGTGGGATCATATGATGGACATTTGGGATCCCAAATAGCACACATCCTAAGTGTGTGTTGCATTTTTGCTTGACATTAAATATATTGAAATGGGATATTTTTTTCTAAGGCCCAAAAAAGGGATTTCCTTTTCCATCTTAGACTCTATAGAAACTGGTTACCATCTAGATGGTATTGCATTACTGTCTCTGCACATAAAAGTATAGAGAGATTTGATGTCGTGATTGGGTTTCATGCTATTACATATGCTTAACTTGCTTCTATTCTATGGATCTTTCATTTATTTACTATTCATGCTTTTCCTTCTTTTTTTTTTTCAAAGGGATTTTTTGTTCCTTGTTTTATATTTCTTTTACTTGTTTATTTATGTTTCAAAGTAAAGCTGATGACAAATCTCATTAATATAGTAGTAGCTGAAAATTTTGTTGGTGTGGGATCTTTCTTTGAAGGCTATCGATTTTTGAACCATTAGCCTTCAAGGAATGCTATGAAGCAAGAAACATTACAGATATTCCTTTAACTCATGGCAAGGACAATTCACCATGTCATAGGGATGCAATATGAACAAATAATGACATGTCTTAAGGCATCCATACCAACATCTTAGTCATAATCAACTCAAAATCAACCTAGTACATAGAAGGAATATAGATACACTAGTAATTAGGGGTGCACACGGGTCAGTTCGGTTCAATTTTGGGGTGAAATCGGAACCGAACCGTTCGTAACGGTTCTGCAATTATTGGAACCGGACCATTAGCACCCTAGAACCGAACCGGAACCAGACCGTGAAGAACGGTTCGGTCCCAGATCAGATCCAAGGTTCTAGGCTTTTAAAAATCCAGCCCAGCTTATGGAATTACAGAGAGCTTTGATCCAACGGCTGAAAAGTAGTATTGGGGCTAATTGGTTTTAATGCATTGCTAAAGAAGAAAGGCAAAAAAAAATAAGGTTTTTTGGTAGATGGATTTCTTCCATTGATAAAGGAGAAAAATTACATGATTTTTTTTGGGAACTGGTGATGGTTTTCTTCAGGTTGCAGAGGGATTGCTGAGAAAAGATAGAATTTTGGTTGATGGGTTTTTCATGGATTTGGAGAAAATAGCAGTGGAAATGAGATTGGAATAGATGGTGATGCTTGGTAGCTTGGTTTTCATGGATTTGGGAGAAAGATGACAGAGGAAATGAGATCAGAGTAGATGGTGGTGGTGATTTTTGGAGCTGGTGAAAGATTGCTGAAAAGACATTGAACTTTTGGATTATGGGTTTTGCATGAATTGGGAAAAAATGGGAGAGAAAGAGATGGTGATGATGGCCTTCCTGTTGTAGCAAAGAGATGGTTCGGATCAACGGTTCGGTTCGGTTCTACAAGACCCTAAACCGGAACCGATCCATAATCAACGGTTCAGAAAATTTATGAACCAGAACTGGACTGTTAGCACCTTGGAACTGGACCAAACCGGAGCGATCCAATGGTTCCAGTCCGGTTACACAGTTTCAACGGTTAAATGTGCACCCCTACTAGTATTTCCCCTCAATATCTTCATATTGATGTTTCTTGCCTTACTTACCTTTTATGTTGTTTTTAAATGTATTAGCTCGAAATTGATGGAGCAGACCCAGATGTGCGTCGGAGCTATCCGGATGTTGAGCCGGGGTCCTTGGAAGGTGGGAACCGCTGTTATGACCATGATGAAACTGTCCATTTCCTATGGACAGCATTGGAGTGGCCTGGCCATTTGGACAGGCCGTGTTTATGTATTAGCTCGAAATTGTTGGAGCAGACCCTAGTATAACCCTAAACCTAAACCTACACCTAAAACTAAACATCATGGTGGGGATAGTGCCCTCGACCGTTGATTCCTTCCTGGGACCCACCATGGTGGTTATTTGAGATCAAACCTGTTTGTAAGTTCACACAGACCTAGACCTGAAGAAGGAATAACACAAATATCAGCTTGATCGAAAACTTTTGTTTGGATTTTACCTCTGTTTGGAGCCTACGAACATCATCCATCTTCTTTTTTGCTTCTTTACCTAGACGGTAACGTGAGTGCAAGTCGAAACAGCCCATGCTCTCTTTAACTCGACCATCCAAACTCTTTGCATCTTCTTTGACATCTTCTACCTTTTCCAACCATTTCTGAACATCGTTAGTGATCACTCGCCTATCTGCATCCACCTTTCCCTGTACATCATTTCTTGTACTTACCAAGTTTTCAACTTCTTTGCTAAGATCATCAACATTACTTCTAAAGCAAAGGAGATAAATGGCCTGGCGCTATATAGTAACCACTAAAGCTTTTCTGGCTTCTGTAACCGGTGTAACCACGATCCCCAAGATTGCCAAGATTGCAGCCATTGTATCTTTTGGATGGATAAAAGGGATAATCTGTGAAGCAGAAACAATTGCTCAACACCAGAAAAGAAAAACCTGAAATAAACATGGAAGATTACAAGATAAGTTAAAACAAATAAAGATAAATAAGGAGTTGTAAGCAAAGAAGAATAGCAGGTTTGGTGTTACCTTAGAAGACGTGAGCTGTGTAGCAATTGCTTGTCGAAGTGCGCTGTTCGTAGGGAATTGATTTCGGAAGTTTGTAGGTAATTGATTTCGGAAGATAATGTGAAAAAAAATCGGGAGAAATCCGGAGATTTGGGAGAGACATTAGGGTTTTAGGGGCCGAAACCTCTCTGCTTACAAACAGGGCTTCCGAGCCTTTTTTTCGAAATCGGATTGCATACTGTGTTACTCAGTACGCTCTTATCGTACTGAGTAAACTCAGTTGGGCCCACCGTGAATGTATGTAGTCTATCCACACCGTCCATCTGTTTTTTCTAAATAATTTAAGTGGTTGAACCCAAAATTGAAGCATATCCAAAGATCAAGCCGATCATGCCACAGGAAACAGTGGGAATAATGATTTCCACCATTGAAAACTAGCTAGGCCCCACAGTGATGTTTATCTGTCATCCAACCTGTTCATAAGATCAGACATGGATGAATGGAAAACATAAAAGTAAGCTTGATTCAAAACTTACTTAGTCCCCGAGAATATTTCAACGGTAGATGTTCAATTTACACTGTTTCGTGTTGTGTGGTTAATTTTAGTGTTGGATATGCTTCATTTTTGCGCTCAAACCTGATATTATCCAATAAAATGAATGGACGGAGTGGATTAAATACATAAATCCTGGTGAAACTTATAGAGTTTACTCAGTACGGTAAGCGTACCAGTACGCAATCCACTACCCTTTTTCTTATCGTGCGGTCGTACGCGGATTTCATGTGAAAGACTTTCCTTCGTGCGCTGGGACGCTAGGTGGGGCCCACTGTGATGTTTGTAAGAAATCTGCCACGTCCATATTTTTTGAAAGCTCATTTTTGGACATGCGACCAAAAATGTGGTGGATCCAAAACTCAGGTGGGCCGCAAGAGAGGAAACCGTAGGGATTCAGTGATCATCGTTGAAACATTTTTATGGCCACAGAAGTTTCATATCAGTATAAGTTTTTAATGTTTTCACTTCATCACAGTGGAAATGACCTCATAAACGGTTTGGATGGCATATAAACATTAAGGTGGATCCCAGGAAAGTTTCAACGGTAGAAAACTCTTTGCCCAGTTTGCCCTCTCGTATGGCCCAGTTGAGTTTTGGATCACCTCATTTTAGGTTGCATCTCCTAAAATGATCTTTTCAAATGAATGGACGGAGTGGATTTCTAACGAACATTACAGTGGCCCCATCTAGCATCTGAGGCAGGAACATCCTGCGAAAGCTTTTGCAGGAAATCCGCGTCCGGCGCGGATTGAAATCCTCGCAGACAGACGGTATTGACAGAGCCTTTGTAGGGCCGTATGCGTACTGAGTAACTCAGTACGGTAAGCATACTGAGTAAACTCCGTAGGCCCAGTGTCATTCATGAATTATATCCACTCCGTCCATCTCTTTTAACACATAATTTTATGGCTTTATTTCAAAAATGGATATATCCAAACCTCAAATGGACCACGCTATTGGAAACAGTGTGAATTGAACATCTACCGTTGAAAAATTCTTGGGGGCAACCGAAGTTTTAGATCAAGCTGATATTTGTGTTTTCCTTACATTCATGTCTTTCTGGTCCTATGAACAGGTTGAATTACAAATAAACATCACTGGGGATTTTAGAAAGTTTTCAGCGGTTGAAACTAATACTTCCACTTTTTCAAATGAATGGACGGAGTGGATTTCTAACGAACATTACAGTGGCCCCATCTAGCATCTGAGGCAGGAACATCCTGCGAAAGCTTTTGCAGGAAATCCGCGTCCGGCGCGGATTGAAATCCTCGCAGACAGACGGTATTGACAGAGCCTTTGTAGGGCCGTATGATATATGTGTTTTATCCACACCGTCCATCTATTTTGATAGGTAATTTTAGGGTATAAGAATAAAATATAAGTAAATATAAGGATCCAGTGGATCACATGATAGGAAGTCGACCACATGATAAGAAGTCGTGGCAATGATATGTACCATTGAAGCTTTCCCATCCCGTCGGTGAGTTTATTTGCCACTCAATCTGTTCATAAGGTCTGACAGACCTAGATGAAGGGAAAACACAAAATATTAGCTTGATCTGAAACTTTTGTAGCCCCTAAAAATGTTTTAATGGTGGCCATTCAATGAACACTTTTTCATGTGGTGCGGTCTACCTCATTTTTGGATTTGCCTCATTTTTTGGTCAATTCACTAAAATAATATGCCAAAATGAATTGATGGTGTATATACGTCATATTATGTTAAGGTGGCCCCACAGCCAGGGTCCCACCATATTATGTACGTCATCTTATGTGGTCCACTTGATATCTGGATTTGCACCTCTTTTTTTCTCTGCCTTTAAATTTATCCAAAAAAATGAATGGATAATATGGATAGAATGCATGGGGCCCACACAATCTACCTCATTTTTTGAGCCAAGACTTATCAAAAAGTAAATATATCAACACCATGAATTAGAGAGCGGATTAGGTGAGACCCAATACCCACCCAAGAGGCTGCGGCCCTTAATATGAGGTCCACCTTAATGTCTATATTTTGTATCCATGTTATTCAACGGTTTTTCCAAATCATTTTAATATATTATCCAAAAAACAAAGCACATCTATATATCAGGATGGACCAACTCAAAGGAAAAAGTTGTGATTGACTATTAATGGGCCACAAAAGTTCTACACCAATCTGCTCTTTGTTTTTTCCTTTCATTTAAGCTTATGTGAACTTATCAACTAATTGGATGGTAAATAAACACTGAAAACATTAAGGTGATCCCTAAGAAAGTTTTAATGGTAGGGCCTTCAATCAATACGGTTGCATATGGCATGGTTTTAATCAAATGCTTCATTGTAGGTATGGTGCCATAAATTAAGGTGGCAAAACAGATGGACGGTTTAGGTATACATGTCTTGATGCATTTATAAATGTCATGCAATATATTTGAATATATTTGTTTTAGTTCAAGCGGATGGCGCATGACTTAGGACCTTATACAAAGGAAACATATTATGTGCACTTTTTTTTTTTTTTGTGGAGATTTTATGATTTAAAAGTGCATATTAAGGTCATTTTTAATAATCTCTGAAGTTTCATTGAAAAATTCAAACATTTTGATAATGTTTACCTATGTATAGAAGACGTGAGCTGTGTAGCACCAATTCAAAGGAAGCTCCTTACTTCTCATCCCAATTTAAGAGCAGACTCCAACTGTTGTACCACCCAATCAAAATGAGCTCGTTTACATAGCTTTGATGGATATAGTATATGCTTGTTGTAAAAGAAAAAGACCTGGACGTATATGCATGCATTATAATTCATTAGAAAGCCTAGATCTAGTCCAAAGCTTTGTAGGTTTAATTAGAACACCATTTGTAGGGTCCACTGTGATGTGTAAATGGCATCCAATCCGTCCATCATGGGCAATACCACATGTTATCTTTGGATGACAAATATCAGACTGATCCAAAACTCAGGTAGGCCACACCATATGGGGCTATTGTAATTGGAACACCTACCAAGAAAAGAATTAATTCTAGTTTGTGTCTGGGGCACACAGTATTTTGAATTTTCCATCTAAACCATTCAGAAGATTCTCCTGACGCCTAATATTAGCCCATTCCAAAACTCAGGTGGGCCACAACATGTGATGTTAAAGGTCAAGGCATGATTTAACATCCAAGCAACGATTAATTCCCTTCGTCCGTTGTTACCACAACATGTGTAATCCAGATGGGCATCACATGAGCTAAAGTGTGAAATCAACAATATTAATTTTAAGGTTAATGTAGAGCGGGTCGCGGATAGTTTCATGGCCGAGATGGACCAGAAAAGGCTCGATTGGACGCAGAAGTGATCCGGACAGTTGGGACCTTAAAACGGGCATATCTCGCAAACCAGAATGAGTTATCCAACGTGCCATTTATGATTTTGGGGTAGGACAATCTACTTTAGCCACCAAACCCTACTATATGTTGGGTAGCACATGCCAAATTTGCGAAATACCATCAGATTAACAGTCAAATTACCGTTTTATTTCCGTTTTTACTATTTACAATAAGTTTTAGTTTGATTATATAACTCTTCATCCGTTGGGCTTTAAGAGTTGTGTCTAACATGAAAAGCGCTTAGAATAATTAGGAAAATAGCATGGTGAAGGCAAATAGGACACTTGCTATTTTTGGCTGAAAACCGTGATGTCTAGTAGGAATCACAACCATCTATAAATAGTAAGTTTACTATTTATAGTAAGTCACTATTTCTAGGAGTTTTAGTTGTAGTTTAATTTCGAAACTTCTTTCAAGGTTTAGTATCATTATTTAAAGAGTTGTAAGCTCGTTTGTTTCAATTATCATTCAATTTATGAATTTTCAAGAATTTATTTATATTTTCCTTTTTTTTTCATCGTAGATTTGAGAAGTCTCTATGAGGAGTCCAGAGAACCTCCGTGGATTCAGAGTAGTTATCCTTGAGGAAGATGGTAGTCGACCTCATCACGTTCATCTGTACATCAATTGGTATCAAAGTGAGGACTCCCCTCGGGCCGATTGCAAACAACGTAGATATAGATCAAAATCTTGTGGACGGTGATCCAGGGGTTTCGTTATCTTTTGGAAAGAATAAAAGCTTTCTACCGAGAGAGTCCGTTGACCATGCAAGGGTTACAGGCAATCCTCGATCGTCTTGTAGATGCGTTAATTCTACCTCGAACCCAAGGAGATGCTCAATTGCTTGTGGTTGTCATACAACACAACCCCAATTTCCATAGAGCACTACCAATGGTGAAGCATAGGGTTACACCAGATGATTTGAGCTCTAGCGACGATGACCTTGATGAAAGCTTTACATGACGACTAATATATGGAAGCGATCATCTAGATCGTGTTGAAAGAGACTATCGAGATAAGGTTGAACTTTCTTGTTTTAATGGCTTATTACGTATATAAGATTTCCTCAACTGGCTAGCCAAAGTAGAATGATATTTTGATTATATGGACGTATTAGAGCATAAAAAGGTGAAATTAGTACAATTCAAATTAAAATCTAGTATTTCTGCATGGTGGGAGCAATTAAAACTCTCACGTGCATGACAGAATAAGGCGCTCATCTCAACATGGTCACGGATGAGACATATTCTTTGATCATGATTCCTCCCTAGTAATTACGAGCATGTATTGTTACAACAATATCAAAATTGCCGACAAGAGAATTGAACCATCACAGATTACATTGAAGAATTCCAGTGGTTGGCAACGCGAAACGATCTGTCATAAACTGAATTGCAGAAGGTAACATGATTTATAGGTGGGTTACAATCGAGGATGAGTGAAGTTAAATGTGGACATTTTATGAAGGGGTAATCTTTGGGAGAGTAGTGGCGATAGTGTTTATATTTATCACAATGTCAAAAATCTTCACTTTTCACAATGACTACTATAATACTTCGAACATGGAGGCATAAGCCCAAGGCATGTTTGATAGATGAAGTTGTAAAAATAAAGGCTTACGGGAAGTACATGTGGAGAATGACTTGAAAGTTCTTGTGAAATGCCTAAATAGAGAGAGATCCCATCCATTGTATGTTAGTGTTGTGCCTTGAAAAAAGAATTGTTACATTATCTTTTATATGTTATACACACACACACACACACACACACTTCTTTTACCCATGCATTGGCCTAATTAATGTATGTGATACATGTTTATTCATATTGTGTTGAAAGGATTTCCTCTAGTTGTCCTAGGGCACTTGAGATTGGACACAACTAATGTTGGCTAAGAGAGAGTTGTGGTCCATTAATCTCAGTGTCATGGGCATGACCACATAGGTTATACGATAAGCCCGTGGTAATCTATGAATCATCTTATGTGAGGGAACTGACTTGGGGGGTGGACAATCTCCACCATCAAGGGGCCGATTTGTTGTGGCTTCTTTAAACTGCCCTACATAAGTGTGTATTTAAAATGTATATGGTACCTTTGCGAAACCTTCAAAAACTTGTAGTGGTAGGATTGTTAGTAAGCAGTTACATTGAGAGACTCGTCACGCCTAGGCTACAAAGACTTGCAAATGCACTATCTTTGATAAATTCTTAGACCTATGGATGTGTGGATGGTGTGGTCTTAATTGATCTTGGTTTTGCTTGCTTTATGAGGTCACTACGTGGCCACCCAAAGTCGCTGTGATTGGGTACATTTATCTAGATGGTTAGAGTCCGCATGATTAAGGGATACTCTTAGTCACCGCGAGACATCATGAGTTAGTCTTTCAACTCACTTATGAGTTGTTAGTCTTATGGTTTGGACCGTTCATTAACTTTTTTAAAGGCTAACCAACAGCTCTACGACTTTTAATTAGATAATCAAGAATTTTTAAAGGCCTGCCACCCAATTTCTTAGATGTCATGAGTGAGTTAGTCTTATGGTTTGAACTGTTCATTAAATTTTTTAAAGGCTAGCCAACACTTCTATGGTTTTTAATTAGATAATCGACAATTTTTAACTATTAACTTTTATTTTAAACTATTGATTTACTTAAATCATACTTGATGGATAATTAATTACTAAGATTTGGTTGATTATACTTTTGGCCAACATGAGAATAGGTTAAGGATGGCGACCATGGAAAGTATAATGATACAGACGGTTAAGATGCATGAAATAATTAGGTTTAACAAACTTCGTTCATGGCACGATGCACAAAAGTCTTAAACAACTAAGAAAAGAAAATAAATAAGTGATAATACCCAATTCGTCTTTCAGAATAGACAATGAATGTGATTAGTCAACGGGATGTGATCGGGTTGGTATGATCAACTAAATCGGAACTCAACTGATCATGATCTAATAAGTTAAGGTTACATATAATGAATAAACTCTTATGATACTGTAGCAGGAGCAATATACAGTAGTAATCTATGCAAGAACTAAGCTAGGCTATGAAAAAAAATTAAAAAGGTAGGTATATGTGATTGGAGTAGGGCCTTGAGCTCTTCTTCGATTGACCTTTTTATATCTTGTCAAGGTGGCCTAACCCTTGCTTGGTTTCCTTACTATTCCTAGATTTTTCACGTATCCGAGATGCTTTTCGAATAAGAAAGTAGTCGGATAAATAAAAAACTGTTAGCTTCTCGGATCTTCTTCTCATAGTTGATCCTTTCGATGAGAGATATTTGTGGCCCACTAACTAAAATGGTTCGGAGATTAGTGATCCTAGACCTCAAATCGATCATGATTGCTCGTCTAATGGCCCACCTCCTCCACTCTCAATCAATGTGTTGGACAATCCAGATCAAGCCACCTCATACATTTAACCTTTGTCCCCAATGTTCTAAAATGCTGGAGGGATTTGACACCTGATACTGACCAATTATCAGACCAAATCAAATCTACTTCTCCAATTCTCTTGATCCCAATTGAACCATGACCATAGGATCGGGTCATTGGGCTCTCCCATTCTTTTAATTCTGATTGATGTACGAAATTAGGACTTGATCTAGCTGATGAGTTTATTTCTCCTGATTTAGGACCAATCCATAAATGAGTCTATCTCTCTTGATCTAGCTGATTTCGATATTTTAATCATTCTCAAACGCTACATACTCTTTGAACATCTTTGTGAAGATCTCCCATTTTGGAAGGGTTATGAGAGACGGCCTCCCAAAGTGTATTATAGCTAGTCGTGTGATAAGATATGTTCTCTAGACTAGTCTTTTATAGATGTGCTGAGTATGATGCCTTATTAATTGGCACGTTTAATCATTGTCACGTGGCATCCGTCGATTTGTTCTCCTGAAGGCATGAATATGGGTCTGTGCTTCTGCATTAATAACAGAATACATAACATTGAAGGATGATCAATTGAAAATACTCCCGGGTATGAGTACGATTTCTTCTAGTACTAACTCCTTAGTATTGACACATTGCAACCTTTCATTAGTCCCCGTCAAGGTACTGAAAATGGGTGTAAACAATGCCCCCCATGTCCCTTCATATCGAGAGATGTAATGGGATGTTTGTTATTCATATTTTCAATAGTCGTTCCGACTTCTGACACGTGGCAGCACATGGTTCATGCTCAATCATCATATAAGTTAATGCAAATGTCGAAATTCGCTTGGAATGAATACCCACTTTAATTGAAAGACTTAAAAATGCACTCTTAATGGACGACAACTTAAGCTTGACAACTTAGCCACCATTTTTATTAACAAAGCAAGGGTGATGCTTACAAAGAGGATCGACCAAAATTTATATTCTAACCTTCTTTACAATCGATTTCGTATCATTTTTCCTACTACTTCATTTTTCACTCTAGCTGGCTTGGTCAATGGTTGTCTACTCTTTAGTTTGCATGGACTTCCAAAGTGCAAGATAATGATTTTTTAAATATCGGCCTTTGATAAGATTTATGCTTTCCTAGCCATTCATACCTTGCAACAAAAGCTCCTCTGCGCAGGACTTTCTTAACTCTAAATAATCCTTCCCATGACCTCTTTCCATATTTTCCATCCTTCACTCCGATTGGTATCTTAGTTTTCCATAATATTTCTCCTTCAACAAATCTTTTTTGTTTTACCTTCTTGTTGTAGACTCTTACAACTTTGAGCTTATGAACCCTTAAGTTATCTAAGGCAAACAATCGTATGTTGTCTAGCTCATCTAATCCCATAATCATGGACTCAGTAAAATCTTTTAGGGTTAATTCATGTTGATATGCCACATTCAAAGATGAAATATTAACCTCCATGAGTAATACTGCATCATGTCCATAATTAGTGCAAAAGGCATCATCCCAATACTTGTCCTTTGGGACACTTTGTCGGCCCATGGTATCTCAAATAACATTGTATGCTTGGCATGTGAGTTATCCTCTACCATTCGACAAATGATCTTTTTCAAAATCTCATTGGTTGACTTGGCTTGTTCGTTGGCCTGAGCATAATACATTGCAGAGATACAAAGTTGAACTTGTACATGACCATAAGCGCTTGAATTTGTCCCCTTGTTTACTATAATCATTTCAGGGATTCCAAACTAATGGATGATATATTCTGATGCCAAACTAATAAATGATGTATTCCTTAACGAATCTATAATTTCTACCCATCTGACTCCTTTTATTTTTCGCATCTCCACTTATTTGGTGAAGTAATCGGTTATCACAATGATGAAACTCTACTATTTGGAGGAAGGCAGATATATCCACCTTATTATGTCTATGGTCCAATCTCTAAAAGGCCAAGGCGCCATAATAAGATGAAACTCTTATGCTAATTAAGATGTGTTGTAACGGACCATGCCTTTTGACATGCTTATGATCCATTTGCATACTTCATGCAATCTTTCTGAATTGTTGACCAATACTAACTGTTGATGCAAAAATCTGGTCCACCCTTTTTAGACCTTTGAGTACCTGCACAGGAAGAAGACAAAAGAGACCCTAGCTAGAGTAGGGGACCCTCTGATGCCAAAGTCAAGCTAGAAATCTGGGTCTAGTAGTATTGAGGGGTTTTGGGTGAGAGATTCTACGTACCTTTCACCATTAATGATGCTTCTATTTATAGTTGAGGAGAGGCGGTGACATAGAAGAGATCTCCCTATTTATTATGTGCGTATTGTAGAGGGATTTAGATCCCGAATGTGTGAGGGAATCTCCTAGAGCCGAGTCTCTAGAGAATACAACCTCTTTATATGTTTTAGGATCATCTTCTATAGTCATTACTATAGGTATTTTTCTTATAATATTTTCTCTATCTCATTCTACAAGATGGAAAAAGATGCGCTAAGAGTCTATATAATCATCTCCGAAACTCTTCTCTATTATTGTCTTTTGACTCTTACGAGGTTCAACAGGAGCTTTCATTATTATGGAGTTGTACTATCTGGTTCTTTATCAGGAATTTGGACTTCATTATCCTTTGATTCAAAGGATAGTGAGTTCTCAAAGAACTCAACATCTCTTAATTCTATTATGGTATTAGACTTTATATCTAGAAGTCTATAAGCTTTACTATTTTATGCATACCCTACGAAGGCGCATTTAATAGCTCTGGGTCCTAACTTAGTTCTTTTTGAATTAGATGTTCTGTAATACGCAAGACACCCCCATACTTTTACATATCCTAGGTTAGGTTTTTTACCTTTCCATGTTTTATATGAAGATATTTTATATTGTTTAAACGGAATTCTGTTTAATATATGACACGCTGCAAGCAATGCCTCACCCCATAAATTTAGTAGCAACTTTGCTCTAATTAACATTGAGTTGACCATTTCTACTAATGTTCTATTCTTTCTTTTAGCTATTCCGTTATGTTGAGGTGTGTATGGCACAGTACATTGATGTATTAGTTCATATTCTTTCCAGAAGTTATCGAACTTATTAGAAAAGTATTCTCCTCCTCTATCACAACGGAGAATTTTTATCTTCTTATTTAGTTGATTCTCTACTTCTGCTTTATATATTTTAAACATGTTCAATGCTTCATTTTTGCTCTTTAATAGGTACACATACACATATCTAGAGCAATCATCAATAAAAGTTATGAAATACCTTTTGCCTCCACGAGTAAGAATGTCATTTAACTCACAAATATCACTGTGCACAAGATCCAATACTTGAAACGATTTTTCAAAACTTGGAAAAGGTTTCTTCGTCATTTTGGATCATATGCACACTTCACACTTTTGGTTTCATTTTCTGTGTATAAGATTAAATCATTCTTAGCCATGAACTTAAAGGTATTATACCCTATATGGATTAGTCTATCATGCCATAGTCCAATGGATTCAACCATATACATAAAAGTGCTACTTTTATTTAGAGAAAACTTGACCATACCGTTACAAGCATATCCCTTTCCGACAAAGTTTTCATTCTTTGACAACATCAATTTTCTTGACTCGTACACCACCTTTATTCCTAGTTTACCCATAAGGTCACTAGAAACTAAGTTTTGCCTCATGTCTGGGACGTACAGATATTTGTCAGAATCACTTTCTTTCCAGAGGTGAATATTAGTTCGACGGTTCCTTTGCCAACAACCTTCGATCAGACTTCATTACCTATTTGGACTTCTCGACCATCGGTCAATTCCTCATAGGTTTTGAAGGCTGATTTGTCGTAGCACACATGTGCGGTAACAACAGTATCATACCACTAACCAGGAACTTTTCATTCGATAGTATTCACCTTAGTGATCATGACCACAATATCGTCTTCTTCTACTGCACTTGCCTCTTTTTTAGACTTGTAATATCGGCATACTCGAGCATAGTGTCCGTTTTTTCCATAAACATGACATGGGCCTTTAAACTTTTCATTTTTCTTTTGTCCGTTTTTTCTTGAATTTTCCTTTATTGGGTTTCAGGGAATCGTCCTATTCAGGATTCTTGTTATTAGTATTTTGAATTGCGTGTAACTTGGACGATGAATTCTTGTTGTCATTCTTTTTATTGCGATTGGGGGATTCTTCCCTAATTCTGAGATGTTTTTGGATTTATTTCAGTGTGTAGTCCCCAGTCTTATGCAGCAACTTATTTCTATAGTCTTTCTACATCGGTGGCAGTTTAACGATTATAGCCCCGACTTTGAATAATTCAGGAAGATCAATCTTTGTGGCTTTGATTTTGTTTACTATTAGTTGCAGTTCTTGGATTTGGGGTAGCAACGGTTTGTTATCTACTATGTTAAAGTCGAAATACCTGGCAATCAGAAACTTGCTGGTACCTTCTTCTTTAGCCTTGTACTTGAACTCCAAAGCAGTCCAAATTTCTTTTGCTGATGAAGTTTGTGTGTACAAATCATACAGCCTGTCGGAGAGTGCATTCAGAATATGTCCATGATACAAAAGTTCGTCTTTAGCTCGTTTGGTGCGGGCAGCCACTTGTTTAGGAGTGTCCTTATCGGTTGCTTCGGGCAACGACTGCAAGTTTGGATATAGGATGTAGTAGATCTTTAGTGCCGTCAAAAGAAATTTGAGCTTGTCTTGCCACTTTATAAAATTGGTTCCATCGAACCGGTTAAGACGAATCAAGTCTTGGTTCATAAACTTGATTGACGATACACTATCAGCTTCCATCAATTAACTAACGCTTTAAGATTGTTGATAAAATTACAGAAATAATATTTTCTGTAAAGTATGAAAACTGAAAATCCAAATTTCTGAAATAAGGATAGGCTGAAGCACGTTTGGAACGTTGTCCTTAAAGCATTATTTGCCCCTACTCAAGTGAATTGAGTATGCTGAAAGGTTACAGGCAAACCGCTTCTAGGATACAACAAGCCTGATGTAGGTCTGTGTTCAACAAATATGAAGACCCACTAATGGAACTTTGTTACACAGTCTGACAGAAATACAGAAAAAAGGAAAAATCCCCAAAAGAAAAAGAGAGAAGAAGATTTGTGATTTAGACCACTGAACTGGTATGTTCTTCAGCTACTGGTTCAGTTGAACCGTTCTAGACCACACCGCTAGTCTAATTTTCAGGTAATGGTTCTAATAAACCTTGTTGTATTGCTGGAGTCACTGGTCTGAAGGAGATGAGTGGTTATAGCTCAGTTTGTATGGGTCTACTGGAGTGAGTTGTGATGGATTGGAAACCCATCCAGGCTCTCTTTATATAAGCTATGGTGGTTGGGGGGTTATGGTCCAGAGAGATAAATCCCATTAATTCATTTATAGCTGTTGGAAAACTAGCCGTTATTTGGTTGTTTTTGACTGTTGTGAGAGCTGACTAGCGGTTTTCTAGCTATTGGGCTAGACATACAGCAGTTTCAGCATGTCTCTGCAATTAATTGCATAGTTGTTACACATTTGCTGCAACAGTCATATTCTAGTCTCTATATATACTGAGGGACCTCTCTCTCAGTCCTCTAGTCTCTCTTCCAATTAGCCACTTAGTGGCACACGTTTCGCTCTGGTTCGCGTAAGGTCATGAAGGAGCGACATGATGCGAAGTGCAAAGTATGCCACTAGCGCCTCCATAGCCACACTGCCTCACACCGTGCACGAGCCCGAGCGCGCGGTGTGTATTTCAAACACTCTCCTTTGGACCATGTGGGTAAGTATTATAATACTCCAGCACTTTCATTTAAACTCAAAAAACTTCTTCTCTTTTTCCAATGTGGGACTATTCCCAAAACCCACAAAAAAAAAGTGTTTTTCAAACACTTTTTATATATAATATATATTATTTATTATTAAAATATATATTAAAAAATCAATATTTTGCAAAAACATATGGTTACGAAAAAAGTACAGCAATGGCTCTCATTCAACAGGTAAAAAGAAAAAAAACACAGAAATCTAGGATCAACTAACATGTCAGCTTTCAGTAGCCTCATACATCAACAACGAGAACTATTTGACCGACGGTTTGGATCACAGAAACATGGACCCCACATTCATGCAAACCTGATCTTAGGCAGACAGTACATTTGGTGATGAGCAAGAACCTGTAATTCCTTGTTCTGATACTACTTCCAACGCCTTTCTATCTACTCAACTTCTCAACCATAGTTTATTCATGCGTAAAGACAGCAAAAAAGAAATGGCTACAGTATCAACAGTATGGCTCTTTTTGCCAAGGATAAATAAAATAACCCCTTCCTACTGTGAAATGGAAAATATGTAATGAACCTGATAATTCCCATTGAAAGGTTAGACCCCTGCAAAACACCGGATCTAAAGCCCCTTTATTGAGAAGCAAGAAAGCCATAAGTCTACTGTGTAACAATCCACATGTCTATTATGTAACAACATCACTAATCAAAGACATCTCTATATATCCTCATGTTAAGAACACCTATCCGCACGGTGTGGGTAGATTGCATTCTACCAAAATTGTCATGGCTGTCCTTTGTTAGCACCAGAATGAAACCAATAGCCATTTGGGGCAGAAAAAACAAAATTTCTCCTAACATTGTTTATGACCCAAACACTTATTAGAAAGAAAGGAGAGCATCAACACAGGTCTAAGGTCCATACGAACATGCCCTTAGTTCAAAATTCAAAACAAAATAGACGAATCCCACGCGAACAAACATGTATATACAAAACAATTTTCTGAATTACATGAAAGGAGGCTCTTTGTATAAGCATGTACAGTAGATACACCAAGTCAACCTCTCTAGAATCAAATTCCCTTCCATATTTGGAGAACCATATTATAAGATGGTAGTTTAGCACCATCTATAACAAACGGAACTTCATTCTTTCAAAAGCCAAGGAATCAATTGTTGAAAAACATACAGGAAAGTACCACACGCACACACAAAAAACTAAAAAAACTAAATAAATAAAAAAAACTCTATTTTTGTTATGAGAACCAATTAAATCAATAATAAGTTACTATGACAGAAGAATGATTTAATCAACTTGAGTATATGCGTTAAGACAAGATTATAAGACTCTAATGTAGGAATGCGTACAATATATTGATATATTGTACAGAAGTTGCTCAAGTTTCATAGCAGGAAGGTGAACCAGCAGACGATCCACAAGGGCAATAGCCCTATCTTAATGAATATGAGCTGAATGTAATAATTAGTAGCATATCTAGTTGAATAATGATTAATTATGTTTCTGAGCCAATTTTAATTAAATAATTGAAAAATCTTGAATATTTTATAGTGTTATTAGTCAATAGTTTAATAAAATCTTAAATGGTTTGATGGTAGTACATGTTAAGCTTTTGTAAATAATATAGATATGAGGACTGAATGTTTATAAATTCTTAGGGATTGATATAAATGTATGATTAGAATATGTATGATTAGAATGATTGAATGAAAGATGTCTTGCTGAATGTTTGAGATTATCGACTTAAAGTAAATGTAAACTGTCTCTGGAAAATGGTATGAAGAAATGATTTTAATATACTTGTGTATGAGTCATGTGCCATGACTCGGGTATGAGGGTGCACACTTTGTATCTGAATTTAGGGATATGACAACACAAATAAATAAAATCTTCATGGGCCGGACTGTGATGTTTGTGTGTGACATCCGTCCATTAGTTTCTCCACTGATATTAGGATATTAGCCCAAAAGTGAGATGGATCCAAATCTCAAGTGGGCCGGCCACAATGAATACCCACCATTGAAACTTTCATGAGAACACTATGATGTTTGTGTGCCCTCCAACTCGTTAATAAAGTGATTACCAAAGGATGAAAGTAAAAAAGGAAAAGGCTTGATTTAAAATTTCTGTTGGCCCCACTGAGGTTTCAGTGTGGGCATTCAATCCCACTATTTCTTGTAGTGTGATGCACTTAAATTTTGAATCTACTTTATTTTTAAGGTGGTCTCCTAATAGGAGCTGGTGGAAAGAATGGACGGAATGGATATAACAAATACTTTTATGATGGACCCTGCATACATTTTGATTGTGCCCGGCTCACCACAGCATGTTTTAAATTATGGAAATTGGTTGTTGATGAGGATTTCCATGTGAGTCCTATCTTTCATCATGAATGTCATCCAATCCGTTCATTAGATCGAAAGCTTCATATTAGATTTACCCTCCAAATTTCAGCCTAATCCTTAACATTGGTGTGCCACACAAAAGGGAACAACCACGGAGGTTAACACCTACCATAAAAACATTAGAATGGAAATAGTCCATCATGGGATGTATATGCCATCCATCCCAGTGATGGAGTGTGATCCATCAGGATGAAGGGACACCGAAACTCAATTCATTCCAAACCTCATGTTGGCCAAATTCCATGAAAATATTCGTTTTGGATATTATAGTGTATTGCTTTCTGTGGTGCCTCCAACCTGAGTTTTGGATTAGGATAATTTTGGGGATGTACGGTACGAGGAGATATGGGTAGGCCCCAGATCTCTCAAATGCATGATAATTTAATTACCATAAACGCGTGTAACATTCCTGATTAATTCAACTTCTCTCTTCGCTGGCTGTTTTATACGGTCATACACCTCTCTCTTTCCTGGCTGTGACGGTGGTGAGACGCTGTGAATAGATCTTTCTTGTTGAGATAATGGTGACTGTGATAAATCTAATATCCATTTACCCATCGATCACACATATAATGTATATATTTGGCAATATTTAGGTCTGTTTTGCCCATAGCATTTTCAGGCCAGGCCTGGCTTGTACTGTAGTATTAGGTTGGAGGGTTGGGCTTAGGCTTAAAGCTCAGGCCATTTCTCAACTGGGCTAGGCTTGGATAGTGTACAGAAGCCCATCAGCCTGGTCAAAATTTTAGTTTGGTATGTAATGGTTGGAGTGGATTTTAAATAATCATCATGGTGGGCCTGAAGATAATCAAAGATCAATGTCTCCCCTCTTAAACACCTTAGTGGGCTGTGTAAAAAAAATTAAGGGTGGGTATCGTTCTCCCAACTATTTCCTTCATATGGCCCACCTGAACCACATATTGGGCTCTATTTGGGCCCTATAGCTAAAATGGGGTGTTGCACCAAGTGATCGGGCTAGACTTAAACATCATGGTGGGGCACACTTCAGCTGGGCACACCTTAAGACCTCTGTCTCTACACACACCAACCCTTGGGCTTGGGCTCAAGTCCATCATAGACATTACGAGCCAAGCTTGATCTGGACTGTCTTGGCTCTTCATGGGCCTGCACAAGGCCTGGACGAAGTTTGGGCTGACCTTAATCTGCCCGTTGACACCCCTAGGAATATCTGACCTGAAGCTTGACCCAACCCTAAACTGGCCTGTTGACACCCCTAGACTCGTTTACAATCCCCTCCCCTTTCACTATTTATTAAGAAATAAATGCTATGGGAGTCCGTGGGACTATGCAATCAAATACGGAAGCCAACAAGATTCAAACAAACATCATGAAATCTAAATTAAGCCAAGCCAAATATCTCACACCTCCTAAACAGAGTGTTTTGTGATCTATTTCAAGCAAACATCTTAGAATGTGATCTTGTGTATTCAATCCAAATTATACAAACAATGAGTAGTAGTTCAAACAAAATAAACCATGACCCTATGGAACTTGTAAAGATAAATATAAAACAAAGAAATAAGCAAGGTGCTAAATCTTTCCAGTTCTTGAGGAGCTAAAACACATGTTGTAAAGATGAACAAATGCCAAGCTACTTGCATACACACGCACACACACACACACACACGGAAACGCTCACCTGCGAACCAGTTCGTACGTACTACGTACGAACTTTTTTGAGAATCCATCATACGTGATGTGGATCCAAAATCTGAACTGTTCATGTGAAGCAGCACCTCCTGAAACCCCCCGGGCCCAAGTTTTACTTTGATCTAAGACTTTGATGGGCCATGAAAAATGAAAACATTTTCCTCCCTTGATTTGCATTTCTCTTTTCTATGGCCCACCAGAATATTATATTGGGGTGAAAATTTGTTATATGAGGTTTTATGGGACTCCACATCACATGGACCGTTCAGATTAGACACCCATGGCACGTGTGAAAAGGTGCGCACGTGCATAGGTGCGCAGGGGAGCATGACTCTATATATATATATATATATATATATATATATATATATATATATATATATATATATATATATATAAATGGCCGAGTGTACTCGATGACCGAGGATGGGAATCAGATGGATCCGAATCTCCAATTGCAGAAGAGCTTCCAGCACGTATGCCATTCTTGAAAAGGTGCACAAAAGAAGAGAGGCAGATGACAAAGCACCAAACACAGATCGATATTGCAGCATCAGAGTGGGTTGACGTTAGATCAGGTTGAAGGCTTTCAAACACGTACAAGGCTTTAGGAAACTGTAGATTGACAGAAGAGGGTCTTGAATGTACATTATTTAGGCTAATGTTAGAGAAGTGGACTGTTCATATCTTTCCTTCGCTGGAGGCACTTTTCTATTCTCTCCAGATAGAAAGGATTTCAAATTGATATGGAATAGCAATTACTGATTATTATATTACATCCATCAAAAGCTGCATTTAACACATAATAGCTGCACTGCACTTCCATATGCTATAAAATGCTTACAAGGGCGGGAAAACTGCAAAATGGAGAAGAAACACGCAAGAACCCATTTTCATGCTCACGGCCACACCTCCTAGACAAAGTGTTTTGTGATCTATTTCAAGCAAACATCTTAGACTGTGATCTTGTGTATTCAATCCATATTATACAAACAATGAGTAGTAGTTCAAACAAAATAAACCATGACCATGTTGTAAGGTGCTAAGGTGCTAAATGTAAAACAAAGAAATAAGCAAGGTGCTAAATCTTTCAAGTTCTTGAGGAGCCGAAACACATGTTGTAAAGATGAACAACGACCAAGCTGCTTGCAAACCTGCATTCCACAGAGGAGAATAAAAGCAAATGTAAGACAAAAACATGCAGTAATTATATTGGTTTTATGTAAATTGGCACTCCAATGATTTCCCCTTGCTTGTTGCTTAGCCCAACTTCACCATACATAAAAATCATTGGTAAATCTTTTATCAGGTGGGCCACACAATGTATGGACCTAGATAATGATAGAACTATATGGTGGAAAACTTGTGTTTATATCCCATGGAGAACTAATGTTTATAAACAACTATACAAAATCAAATATAAACTTATATTGAATTTAAACATATCCTGATATCATCAAAGATATCATAATCCTAGCATTCTAGTTTCCTCTGTATTGTTGCCCGTTGAATGTGAATGGACGTTCAATTTATTTATTTTTCAGCTCTGTATTTGCAGGCCATTTGCTATAATGTTGGGAAATTTTAATGCTTCAATAACTGGGCACTTTCCTATTAAATGTGGATGGATGGTCTACTTTATTCTCTTAACCATTTATTTGAATTAAAGAGGTATAATCTTTCAATATTGGAGACTTCTTGGACAACCTCCATTTTTGTTGGGCCCATCAACAATTTAAATTATTGAATGATGGGTCTACATGTACGGATCTCTCGACCATTTACTCTTCACCATCATTGATTTTGTATGATATTTTAGGTGTGACATAGAGGCCTTGCTATTTGGATGGTTTCAATTGAGGAACCTAAATTCCATTCATACAATGGCTATGTGCATATGCATCATCAGTAACATTTGCCAAAATGAAAGGAAGTGCTAGTGCTCCAGGCTTTAGAGGTCTTCCAATCAATTAGCATAAGATATATAAAGCTGAATATAATTTAGGGGTGCCAATGTTCCATGCCTTAGAATTCTTTCAATCTATTAGTATAAGAAGATGTATAAAGACTATCATATGAAATCGACTCCAACAATTAGACGTCACACCAAAAGTTTGTCATGAGTTCAAAAATCAGGCCTACATGTGATTCTAGTGCGCTACACTGGTGGAAATGGTTTAGAGGGTGAGTGTTGCCTTGTACACTGATTCCAATCGTGTGGTCCACCTGAATAATGAATGGAGATGATTTTTGGTCCACCTGAATAATGAATGGAGATGATTTTTGGATCATGGGCCTGGTGACAGATCTGGTGGTTGGGATGGATTTTACTGTAGTATGATCCACCTAAAATTTGGATCTGCTTTATTTTTTGGATCTTGCCCTAAAATGAACTGTGAAAATGGACGAACGGTATGGATGTAAGGAACATACATCCCAGTGGCCCCAAAGTTTGGGATCCACCCAGACCACGGCCAGTCCCGATGGGGTTAGCACGTCATCGTGAATGGGTTTACTTTTAGAAAAAAAAAAACCACCAGCAGTTTATACATCACGTGGGCCACACCTTTGTGTGGTGTCTTTTCTTTCTTATATTCACGTATGTCACACTTGGTGTTTGTCACTTTTCTTTCTTATATTCACGTATGTCACACCTGATGAGGGGTAGGGTTTACACAGGGCACGTTGCTCCCATGATACCTGAGTAAAGATTGCATGTTTGCCATGTTTTTGGCTTGGAAACATCATCTGAAACCACTGAGTAAAGATTGCATATATTGTTGGTTGCAGAACCACATTATGGTTTTTGAGAGGTTCTTGGCCAGGTTGTGTTTCTTGGACAGCCATGGGTGAAGCAGATTGTGCTTCTTGGCTAGATTCAAGGGCATTGAGTGATGTTTGATGTTTGTGGTTCTTGGAGTTCAATGGGATGTTGTACTATGGGAACGGGGGTTTAGGAAAACTAGGAATCGGTTTGGAGGCCATGACATCTATAAATGTCCAATCTTTGAAGGTCAAGAACATTCTTCTATGTGGAAGTGAGTGAGGGAGACACATCAGTTTTGATTGCCATGACCCTGATGATGATGATAATGATGCAATTGTGCTCTCTTCTACTTCTACCCCCGTCAATTTCTCCATTTCTCACACTCCAAATGTAAAGTAGCTTTAATTGTTAAAGTCTTTGTGCCAGAGCAGGTGACATGAGATATCTCAGTCTCTTGCAATATTTGACATTTAGATCCTTTAATTCTTCTAGACAATTGTTCTCGAAGTTGAAGCTCCAGGCATCTTCTCTGTTAAAAGAGGAGGAAAGATATAACATTTTAGAAAGCGCTATGATATCAAATTCTATTTACAAGCAAGAAAAAGAATAGTATGCCTGTGTCTTCCCCAAGAATGAATAACATACATAATCACTTATTGTGAAATGGAAGACATGTAATGAAACTGATAATCCCAATTGAAATGCTAGCCCCCAAACTACTAGATCTAAAGTTGTTTTCTTGAAAAGAACTAACTCGTAAGTGCATTCTATAACCACATCAGTAGTCAAAGAATCTCTATATATCTTCAAGTTGAGGACACCTCTCCACATAGGATTGCATTTTGCCTAAATTATCACTGGTGTTCTTTGTTAGTACCGAAAAGGAAACCAATAACGATTTGGGGAGGTAAAGGGCAGATAAACTAGATTTCTCCTAATATGGTCTATGTTTTCAAGGCCAACCTAAATACTAATCTGATAGAAAGAAGAATGTTATGTTTTTCAGGCAATTTCCTATTATGTCTAAATGAATGCTTGTTGTGGACCTCTATGAATGAGAGTTTAATCCGAAAATACTCATGCCCTTTCCTCCTCACTTGGATCGGTGATTGAACGTTCAAGAAGCTGAATGTGAACATGATTATGTTCAGCCCCAGGCAGGCCTTCTTTTAGCTCTTTTGGACTTCAGCTGGAACCTGCGGCAGCTGCTGCTCTATTTTTGGTGCGGGCGGCAGTAGGACATGTCCTGCTGATTTTTCATCGTCGGTAGTAGTAGAGCCTTGAAAGAGGCTACTTGTAGACGACACGACTCTCGACATTCTCTTTGTAGGGAGACTTTCAAAGCTTTTCAATCTCCGATAGTGATGGTGGCTGCCTCCTTTTTCTTCCTTGGGGCATATATCATGTTTGGTTTTGGCTCTATCATCATGTTTTTTAGATTTCTCTTTTTATAGTTAGTTCTTGTCTATATGGGTAGTTGTCATTGTGATAGGTGTGGCCCGTAACCGTGTAGGGCCCACCCAAATTTGTTTGTTCCCATAGTTTTCCTATATTCAACAAAAATACTTTAATAGCTCTAATTAGTGACATATGTAGTATTTGACACAATGGTTGTAATAAGCCCACTGAAATATATGCTTTGTCCGAAAGAGATGAAATTCCAAGTCTCGGATGGGCCACAAGCACAAGATCATGTCCAAGTGACTAACCAACTATTTTAACTGTTGATTTACATGGATAATGTTTGGACGGTGTTGATCATCATATTAAAGTAATTAATGGTGATGCCATTGATAATCTAATTATTGTTGGATATCATTAGTGGGCCATGTGCCCAATAGAATAATAGTATGGTGACACGCATGTTACATATGCAACTATTGAATTGATTTTAGGTGTAATCCAAGCTCTTATTGTGGATTATCAATAATAGGGGATTAGAAACCCCCTCAAATCCCCTCATATTCTCCCAAATCCATGGTGCCAAATGACCCCTTATGATAGAATCTAATAAGTTGATGAGTATGATTTCATATAGAACTTTTCGTCGACTCACATTAAACACCTAACAAGTTAACTCTAGCATAAGTTGGTGGAACTTAGTCTAACATGCGTGTACTTTCAATGATACATCAAGCCCTTAGACACTCATTATAGGTAGGTGATCCTCTCATGTTGGTAATTTTCATTTTTATAGATAAGTCACGTTAGATAAATGTCATAACATATGGTGATTATAGTATTGTGTCTTTCGATTGCTATCTCAACGTATATATACCCGTATGGATTAAGATATATGCTATATCAAATTTAAATTTATGGAACTCTTACATGTTATGCGTCTAGCATCAACTCACACTCTCCTGTGGCGTGGTCCACTCGAGCTTTGTATATGCTTCAATTTTGGGATCATACCATAAAAAGAGTGGTCCACTCGAGTTTTGTATATGCTTCGATTTTGGGATCACACTCTTAAAATAAGCTGCTACAGCGGATGGATGGAGTGGATAAGACACATAATTCATGGTAGGGCCACAGAGTTTACTCAGTACCCAATCTTCCCCGTGAAACAAGCGTTCTGAACAATTCTGGTCCCGCTTTTTACATTCTGCTGTCTGATCCATCGTTCATCTGTTATACGAGTGGACGGCAATCGCCACCGTCCAAATCGGGGATTCTACTGTGGGCGGCACATAATCTCAAATTTACACTGATCTGATAATCTTAACCGTTTGATTATGCTCATTGCATTTGGACTGCAGAATTCTGATATCTAACATATCCCGAGCACTAATCTCGCACACACAGCACACCTGTTGCTTTTGAGCGTATGGGCCGGGCTCCACGCGCCGGTGGGCCTTGACAGATCTTCCCTCTCTTTTCCACCCCCGCCATCCCCTCCCTCCACTGTGCTCGCTCCTACCAAAGCTTCTCGTTTCCTCCCGCCCGAAACCTTAAAAAGCAAAAACCCTCCAAATCTCAATCCCCAGCCAAAGGCTTCTCCCTTGGAATGCAACAACGCCTGAAATGCGCGGCCCAGAATCGAAAAAACTAAGTTCGATTTTCGGCTCCGCCTTGAAAAACATCTCCGAGAAATCCGATTCCAATCCTTTGGCTGCCGCAGCAGCTACTGATAAAACCATAAAGGAGCTGATTTCATTGCCTTCCTCATCCTCATCCTCCAGCAGCAGCATCAAATCCAGCTCCGGGAAGCCGCTGAAGTCGTCGAAGAAATCAGCTAGGGTTTTGTCCAAACCATCATCTGCTTCGTTGTCTCGGCCGAAGAAATCCCGTTCGGAGACCAGAAGTGAAACGGTGGATCTGGATAAATTCTCTCTCGACTCTGGTAATTGTATCCTTTTCCCTCTCTCATTATAAAACCTGGATAGCTGGCTAATGCCAGTTTCCAAAATGGTTTTTTTTTTTTTTTTTGAAAATCCCGTCTTTGGATGTGTGCTGTGATTCCCGCTGTTCATGGCCTGTTGGACATGTGTGCAGTGTATGGGGGACTGTAATTCCCACTGTGTTTCAGAATGGCATTTGAAAATAAGCTTTTGAAATGCATGCTGGGATTCCCGCTCGCCATACATGGATTCATGGGAAATAGGTGTGCTCCCTCTTCTGTTGGCATACAGTGTATATACTGAAGCTGAACCCTGATAAACCATACGACACTCATCTAGGCCAGCAATCGTGCAGCTGGAACCCACATTTCTATGGTACAGATTGTCCATCTGGTTTGGCCCATTTTGGGTTGTGAGTGGGTTATGCCTCAAAGCATGTCCCAGAGTATATCGTCTTACACTCTCCTGTGTAATTAGTTTTGTTGTTGACTATGGACTTTTGGCTAAACCATTGGTTGGACGGCTGATAATACAATGGAGGAATATATATATATATATATATATTGTATTGCGTATACATTGTAGGACATGAACATGTCTGATCACTGAAAGGTGGACCCCACCTTTGGCCTTTTTGTTTGGTTGAGCTCCGTATAAGCCCTCTTATCATCGTTGTCATCATCATCATCATCATCAGTATTATTATGTAAAATGTCAACTTCACAATGTGCAGTGGGAGTCTGTGTAGAGAATCTAGAGATGCACCCCATATTCCAAAGTGGTGGTAGGAATTTTAACATGCATTTCAAAATCTATTTTTAAACATTCAAACATTGAAGTCGAGTACTTGATAGATTCCAATTAACCGTCTTTAAGTGATGGGATGTATGTTCACACTGGCTCTTGATGCTCCTCATGCACAGCGAAGTCATTCCCTCATCATCATCATCCTTGTCATTTCGTAGTTGTTGTTATTATTATTAGTGTTGACAGCATTTTTTGAGTAGTCAATAGGACAAAAAGGGTTTTTCTATTCTAAATTTTTTGTTTTTTGTTTTTTTTTTTGTTGTTTCTTTGTTTTTTTTTTTTTGTTTTCTTCTGTAGACAACTCGCCAGGAGAGGTATTGAAGGAAATATCTTCTATATTACGTGGTATGCTCTCTCATAGAATACTATGCAGTGTTATTTTTTCTTCCAATTGCTTTTCATGTAATTCTGTTAGAGATCCAGTTCTTCACTAATGGAGAAATTCCCTATTGTCCACTGAGTGGAAGTTGGAGCCGTCGCCTCCTCATTGAGGCCATTGATCTGATGGCCGTGTGGAGAGACCATGCCTCAGTAATCTCTCTGATGAGATAACCATGACTTTAAAAAAAATAAATTTGATTCCTCAATAGATGGTTGAGATGAAATGACAGAAACAATCTACATTTGACTGGGGAAAAGCGCAAAGATTGAATGGTTAGTATCTTCAAATGGAGGAGATTTTTGGGTGTGGTCCATCTATGGTGGCGCTCACCAGATTGACAGTCTTGATGACTGAGTCATGGGCCTCGCCTGTACAAGTTTAGTGCATAATAGGAGACTTCCTTATTTTTGAGTAATAGAGACTTAGTCTCATACTTGTATCATCTTTCTGAAGAACATTCAGAATTATGCTAGTAAGACCATGTTGGTTATTCTGCTTCATTTCTTTGTTTGATTTTTATTACATTCCAGGCAATAACTCTTTGGACTCGCTCAGCGTACCTGCATCTAAAAAGCCTGATGTCGGGAAATCGCTGGACAAGGTCTTAGACATGCCATGGTTCTCGAATATGTCCCAGACCTGCATTTCACTACGTCGGAAGGAACTTTCACGGGAAAGAAAACAAAAATGGATTTTCAAGAATACCCAAACTCATCGTTTTGAGGGTTTAGTAAGAATGTGCGCACAAAAGCTGGGCACTGAAGCAACTCTTGAGGTTTTTGGTAAACTGGGAAGAGAAACTGGCGTCAAAGAATACAATGCCTTGATAAAAATATGCATAGAGAAGGCAAGGCAGAGTAATGATGAAGAAATTTCATTAGATGAAATTCAAAAGGCCTTTCAACTATTTAGATCAATGAGAGAGCAAGGATTTCAATTGGAAGAAGAAAGTTACAGCCCATTGCTTATGTATTTGATTGATATGGGAATGATTGAGGAATTCCACTTCTTTTGTGGACTTATCAAAGATGAGAACCCAGGTTCTTTTTCAAGATTGGGATATTATGAGATGCTGCTTTGGATTAGAGTAAACAATGAAGATAAGGTTCAGGAGCTATGCAATTCAGTTGTTGATAGTATTGAAGATAGTCTTGATTTAGCTGGTATGTAATTTTACATCAAATGGTAGCTTCTTCATATTAACTTGATTGTGTTCTATGAATCTTGCATGAGCAATGTTACTTTCCTGTTTGTGCTTCAGTTACCCTTCATGGCATGCAGTTTATGTCAGTGTTTTAAATAGCGCATAGCATATTGCATAGCGTTCAACCCCCTAACTTCTATTATTATTATTATTGTTGTTGTTGTTGTTGTTATTAAAAACTAGAAAACACATGATAAATAGTTAGAATAAAAAAATAGACCCTGGGCCGTGGCATAGAGCGCCACAGTGGACCCCACACAGGTGGGCCATGGCATAGAACACCATAGTGGACCCCACGCATGTGGCCCCACACATCTTTGTTAAAAAAAGATCCATAAAAATTGGCCTCCTAAAAAGAAAAAAAAAAAGAAGAAAAAATAACAAAAAATTTTCTGCAGAAATAAAAAGAAAACTCGTTAAGAAAGATTAAAGGGCCAAAACATACATTGAATAGAGATTCAATCAACCGGAAGCTGATTTTTTTGAGCTATGTGCCCGTGTGGTTGCGAAAAGGGGAAAACGTGATTTCTCTGTTGTTTGGGCTTCAATGCTCTTGAAAAATACAACAATAAGATGTTCTTGTAGGGCTGATTCAATGATAGAAGCTTCATCTTCAAAGGGCCTTTTGATCGGGAGAATTGAAGTTCTTCATGGACCGGGAGTTGCGGCAAGTGCGTCACTAAGATAGGGCTCTCTTTAGTAACGTTATAAGTAAAAAGGTATTTCTTAAAATATGAGTCTCCCACCATCTATTGAGAGGAAAAAAGTCTCAGCTGTACATTTGGAGGCCCATTTTTGAATGGTTTAAATTGTAGAAAAGGTTAAATGAGTACATATTTATAACCTACGCAGTGCCACGTGTGTGAAGGATGGTCTGGATAGCTCTACATGTTGCCACGTGTGAGAAGTATGGGCCACCACCATTTTAAAACACTTTGCTAACTCATAGAATAAAATAGATCTTTTATTTTAAAGAAAATGAAGCATACTCCTAAGGCATACGCAATACACGCTACATGTGCGTAGCGTACGCTACAACCCCTATAGCGCACACTACAGGGGAAATACGCTATTTTCATGTGCTACGTAGCGTTTTTGGTACGCTGCGCTACACCGCTACGTAGAGTATACTGCATGCTACTTTACATGCTATTCACAACACTGGTTTATGGTAGATCTTGATTCCAAGTGTTTAGATCATTATCATCATCAACAACTAAGCGTTATCCCAACTAATTGGGGTTGGTCACACAAATGCCATTCCACTCTATTAAGGACCATATTCTTAGTTAAAACATATCTCATCAAGTATTTTCTTACTATCTCCACTCACATCCTTTTGGGCCTTCCTCTTGCCCTTGTAGAGCTTTCAACTTCAATTGACTAACTCCTAACTAAGGTATGCAAGATCGGTTGGGTGGATTCTTAGATTGAATTTGATGATCAAAACAAGTTATTTCAAGGATTTTGTTAAATCGAAGCTTCGTGGGTCATTTTTCAGATAATCTTTAAAAATAGGTATTTATACGTTTTTTTTTTTTAAAATCTCTGTTGTTATGGTTGAATATGATGTGTTAATCATAGTAGAATGTATCAATGTGCATTTAACAGATTATGCAACTGATTTTTTTAATATATATATATATATATATATATTATTTTCGGACTATTTTCGGCCAATTTTTAAAAATCACGAAAATTCATTTTTTCCAATGTTTTTTTTTGTTTTAACGGTTGAATATGATGTGTTAATCATAGTAGAAAATATCAATGTGCATTTAACAGATTATGCAACCGATTTTATATAGTTTTATTTTTTTAAAAAACTTTCCAGATTATTTTCGGCCGATTTTTAAAAATTACGAAAAATGATTTTTTTTTCAATGTATTTCTGTTTTAATGGTTGAATATAATTTGTTAATCACATTAGAACATATTAATATTAATTTAACATATTATGCAATTGATTATATATATATTTTTTTATTTTTAAAAAAATTTTTGGACTATTTTCGGCCGATTTTTAAAAATTATGAAAAATCATTTTTTTTTTCAATGTATTTCTGTTTTAATGGTTGAATATGATGTGTTAATCATAGTAGAACATATCAATGTGCATTTAACAGATTATACAACTGATTTTATATTTTATTTTTTATTCTCGGACTATTTTTGACTGATTTTTAAATATTATGAAAAATCATTTTTTTCAATGTATTCCTGTTTTAATGGTTAAATATGATGTGTTAATCATAATTCATATTAGAACATATCAATGTACATTTAACATATTATGCAACTGATTTATATATATATATTTATTTATTTTCAGATTAGTGAGTTTATGTTTATATTTTCTTATTTTGGATAGGTTTTTGAGCTTCGTAGGGTTTATAACATAATTTCTTCTTTATTGATTAGATTCAGAAGTTTGAACTTTATTTTATTAATTTATTTACATTAAGTTTTAAGATTTAAATTAATTAATTCATTCTCCTATAAAAGCTATATTTAAACTTAGATAATCGAGTAGACTCTCACATAGGCCATATATATAATATACCTAAGAAAATGTTTGGGTCTGACCAACAAGGAAGTGAGTATATTGGATGTCAACATTGTCAGAGGGTAGGTGATACTAGGCACCAAATGAAGTGTAACTATTGTGACAAATTATGAACCGGTGGAATTATACGTCCCAAGCAACATTTGACTCATCGAAAAGGTCAAGTTGCAGGATGTACTAGAGTACTAAAAGAGATAATGATCTTAATGCAAGCTAGTTTGGATGAGTTGAAGGATAAACATGCTGCTGGGCAGAAGAAGAAAGATGAGATTTGGAGGCGGCCTGACAGGAGGTGTTTGGTCTTGAATATATGGGCGTTGGAAGTAACTATAGTTACGATAGAGAGCTTGTGTCTTGCTTGTGAAGAGGAAGAATGTTGGTGCATGTTTGGCGCGAGGGCATCTATACGTGATACAGCTTGGGGGGGGGGGGGGGGGGTAGGTTGGGTGGATTACGACGTATGTTTGGAAGTTGATGTGAGGCATCTTCATGTGATGCCCCTATACATTTGGACGAAGAAGTAAATGAGCCCAGGAGACCCTCTATTGATTCAATCTTGTTTAGGAAAAAAATCAACTAAACAAAAGAAGATAAAACAAACGTGGAGTAGAACTTCCATTGAGAAGTTAATTAGGGCAGCAATAAAGTTGTTTATACATGCCAACATGCCTCATAATGCGGCCAATTCTCCATATTGGCATGTGGTAATTGATGCAGTAACAGAAGCAAACGAAGGAATTAAAGCTTCCACGGCTAGGGAAATTAGGGAGAAATGGACAGATGCAGAGTATGCAGATTTGAAAGCATACGTGGCTGCCTTTAAACCCATATGGCAGGCCAGAGGAACGATCATATGCAATGGTTGGACTGACCCAACTAGATGCAATATGATTAACTTTATGGTGTACTGCCACTTAGGAACTGTGTACCATAAGTCAATTGATGCCTCGGCCGAAACAAAAAATTTTAATTATATTTTTTCCCTAATGAATAAAGTGGTGGATGAGATTGGAGAGTAGAATGTGGTGCAGATTGTGACAGATAACAAAGCAACATATAAGGCTGTAGGACATAAGTTGATGATAAAGAGACCACATATATTTGGGTCACCATATGCTGCCCATTGTATTGATCTTATATTGGAAGATATTGGGAAAAAGAAGAGTGTTAGGGAAATGGTCGAAAGGGCAAGACAAGTGACGACATTTATTTACAACCATAATCAAGTAGTCGCGATAATGAAGAAGTTTATGAAGGGACGAGAGTTGCTAAGGCCTACGACGACTGGATTCACAACAAACTTTATAGCCGTGGAGAGTTTATACCAACATAGGGGAGAGTTAAGTGAGATGTTCTCCCGAGATTGGCTCAATACAAAACATGGGAAGAAGATATCGGGGATACCAGTTGAAGTTGTGAAAACCATACGGGATAACAAATATTGGAAGAAGGTTAAGAGGATCCTAATAGTGATGGAGCCACTAATGAGAGTACTTCTTGTTGAAACCAACGAAACACCTACCATGGGCTTCCTCTACGATGCCATGGATAAGGCGAAGTTGGCAATTCAACGTGATTGTACAAGCTGTGAGTCTTATTGGAAGATGATCGACAAGAGATGGACAATACAACTCCATCACGATCTTCGTTCAGCAGATTACTACCTAAATCATAGGTACAGATATGCCTAATCATTTGTTGCGGATAATGAAGTTCGCGTCGGGCTAAAGAATGAGATAAAGAAACTAGAGCCTGACTTAGATATGCAAATAAAGGCGTTGAATGAATTAGATACATTTGAAAATTGCCAGGGTAGCTTTGGAGACGCTCTTGTATGACATGTAATATCTAGGCTGCAACCAGTTGAATGATGAATGAATTTCGGAGAGAGTATGAAGGCTTTCCAAAAAATTGCGGTAGAAGTTTTGAGCCAGATAACATCTTCTTCTAGCTGCGAAAGGAATTGGAGTTATTTTGCACTTATTCATTCAGAGAATAGGAATAGATTGCAGATTAGGATGTTGGATAAACTTGTTTTCATGCACTACAACATGAGGCTAAGAATGCGACGACATCATAAGAGCGTTACAAGTGCCAGTGACACGGACTACTGTCCAATAAACTTGGACAATATTTATGATGATGACGACCCACTTCTACCTTGGTTGGAAGTAAGGGAAAAATAGATTGAAGATGCAGTGAAGAATTGAAAGTTGATGACCTAATTATACACACGGCGCAACAAGAGAGTTGTGCAGCTGTGTTGGACCCAGAAAGAGGGGCAACTTTCATGCAAAGTCTGGCTCAAGTTCAACGGAAGAGTACGAGCAATAGTAGCAGTGAGACTGAGTCGGATGATCATGCTGGCGATGGTGATGATGCCCCTGATGCTGGCACTTCTGGTGTTGCTTAGCACAACACACAACCGTCTACAGATTGCAAGGCCAATGAACATCGACAAGGTACATGAGGTCGGACTTTTGAGTGCCCTGAGTCACGATACAGCTAGGAGGAGGAGGCTAGGTCCAGTGGTGCACCGAGAGGTCCAGAACATCAGCAGGGCCATGGTCCCGGGCATTATGATGGATATTCTTATGGAGGTGGAGGTTGAGCAACCGCAGCCTGATAATGGCGATGACATGGAGGTGGAGGTCGAGCAACCACAATAAAGCAGATTTTCATTTTGGTGGTGAGTGGTGACTTGTGATTTTCATTATGGTAACTGTAAGTATATATTTTTATTAAGGTAAGCATTGTTATATACCCATTAGTCCATTACCCACATATTCACCAAGCAAGCACACACTCAACACTGCCGAACTTGTACTTATACTAATTATATATATATATATCAAGGTATCCCAAATCGGTTACGTAATCAAGCGGATGACACTGAAAAAAAAAAAAAAAAAAAAAAAACCTTACATTTTTCCTTTCTTCTGCTTCTTCTTCTTCTTCTTCTCTTTCTTCTTCTTCTTCTTCTTCTTCTTCTTCTTCTTCTCTCTCTCTCTCTCTCTCTCTCTCTCTCTCTTCTTTCCCCCTTTCCCTCTTTTTTTTTTTCTTTTCTCTCTTCTTTCCCTCTTTTTTTTCTTTTCGTTTCCCTCTCTCTCCAAACTACTGCTGTAGGTACGTGTCACGCAAAGACGAGCGCTGACAGTCCTCGAGCTCCGAGTTGTACGAACGGTTCAAAAGGAGATCAAAGTTATATGGGCTCCACAGTGATGTATTTATTACATCTACACCGTTCACCTATTTTCAGAGATCATTTTAGAGCACCAGCCAAAAAATGAATTATATCCAAAGATCATCTGGACCACACCAAAAATAGCAGCAGGGATAATGATTTTAATTTTTAGGGCGCACGGTAACGTTTATTTTCCATCCAATCAGATCAGACCCAAGTGGGCCTCACCATAGTGTATATATTTTATCCATATCGTCCATCCATTTTGCCACGTCATTTTAAGTCAGGATTCAAAAAATTAGTAATATCCAAATCTCAGGTGGACCACACCATAGAAATAGTGGTTATAGAATGCTCACCATTAAAAATTTCCTAAAGTCCACTGTAATGTTTATTTTCAATCCTGTTAATTGGGTCACATTGACGTGGATGAAGGGAAAACACACATGTTAGCTTGATCTAAAACTTTTTTAGCCCCTAATAAATTTTTAACGGTGAACGTTTAATTATTATTGTGGTGCAATCCACCTGAGCTTTGGATGTGCCTCATTTTTGGGCTCATGCCCTAAAATTATTTAGCAAAATGGATGGATGGTATAGATATAACACATTCATCATGGGTGAGGCCCAAAAAACTTTGACAAGTGTGCTGCACTTTACATCTGAGTCCCTCCTAATTCAAGGCTTAAAAAATTGTACACGAGACATATATTAACTTGAAATTTGACAATTAAATTATGGACTGCAATTGCTAACTCACAATGCCAAAATCAAATTATTTGAATAGTTTTAATTGTTAATTTGTGAACTTTTATTTTTTAAAATAGGGCCTTTTGATTTTTTTTTTTTTTTTTTATGATTCACTATCCAATAAACGTCCACCAATTTATAAGTGGGATAATGACAATAAATGGCATGAATTTGAGGCTGATCTGGAGAATAAATTGGTCTTCCAAGTCAGCCCCAAATTGGCAACGCTATCTACCTGAATTTAATTTCATTTTTTTAAAGAACTATTGGGAGAAATGATATCAAGATGTTAAGTATATAAATTACATATTTAAAAAATTAAATATATGAATTTTGTAGTCAAATTCAAGTTACTTGGTTAAAAAATTAATCAGACCGGCCGATACAACTTCGCACTAAGGAGTGGACCGTTACACTACCATAAACATGTTCCAATTTATAAATGAATGCATATTTGGAATGCTTAGAATATTCTGGATTTAATCCATATTTTTTCATAATTTTTTAGAAAAAAAATTTGCACCATTATGGGGCGTTACGCCCCCGTATCCGTATCGGTATCGGAGGGCACCATTACGCCAACCGATACCGATACGGGACACCTTGATATATATATATATATTTGACTTGAGGATGACATGACATGAATCACAAGATAGGAGGAGAAGTCTTTGACATGTTGAAGACTTTAAAATAGAATGAACATTGTAATTTATGCAAGTCTAGGGACCTCATATGTTAATATAGAATAAATTATGAAAAATAATTCTAAACACCTACACATGTAAGATATTTTGATATTACATTCATTTTAATATATCTATCATAGATATTAGGTAGTTAGAAAATTAAATATGAGTTTTGCAGTCAATTCTAGGTTTTTAGGTTCATAAATTCATCAGACAACCCGATACAACTTCTCACCAAAGAGTGGATCTTTACACCACCATAAACACGTTCAAAATTATAAACGAATGCATATTTGGAATATTTAGAATATTCCAGATTTAATGGATATTTTTCTAGATTTTCATGACAAAATTTTTTTTTTTCGACCATTACAGGCCCCGTATCGGTTGTTACAACCCCGTATTGGCTGATACGGGGCGTATACGGATTGGTAATGGTGGGGACCGTTATGCCCACCGTTACTGCAATGTAAACCTTGCTTGGAATTTACACAGTTGAAAATATTGGTGATATTGATATATTGGCTATACAAGTGACACCTAGAATTTACATAGTCGAAAATATTGCTGATACATTAACAATACTTAGCGATGCATTACCAATACTTGGAATTTTTTAGACTACTGGTGTTGTCGATATTGCCGAGAGGGAGATACGGATAATATTGGGGATACTTCAAACAATGACGAGAACAACTATTTTTGTTTATAGGTTACAAACTTGTTTGGACCCTACTCACTTCTAACAATATCTTGTTTGTTATAGAATAGCAAATAGCATATGGTTGGAAGTATGTTTAGGCTACATAGTACACACTCCCACATCTTTCAGCGTAGCAAATTATTGCACAAGTTAATTGAAAACACATTTAAGGAAACATTTCGTCTAAATATATACTCCCACTAAACTTCAAAAATAAAAATAAAAATAAAAATAAAAAGATAAAATAAGAGTATACACTCCCACATCTTTCCGCTTAGAAAATTATCGCACAAGTGAATGAAAACCTAATTAAAGATACATTTTGTGAAATAGTTCCTTTTTTTCCCTTCTTTATATGGTCTTTGTTTGACACTCCTTTACACTTTGTTAGAAGTTCCTGAATTTATTTTACTTTATTTTTCTTCAGCCATAACTGGAATCTCACCAGATTTTGAATTGTTTGACAGTAAGCTATTTATTGGCTTTGTGCGAAACTGATAAGGAGGAGCTTTTGCAACTGTTAGAGGTGGTGGATATGACAAAAATTTCATCCATGGAGTATGTAACAACAATATTTAAATCATTAGGGAGGCTGTTATTGGAAAATTTTGCAGAGAAATTCTTTTTGGCATTCAAGATATCAGGTATGTATTAATTTATTTATTTAACTTCATGCATGTAAAAAGGCATGCTTTCTCAATAATAGTTCAAGTCCCTACCTTATATTATGAAGAATGATTGGAAAAATAAGTATGTTTTGACATGGACGCATTATTGCTTTTGGTGATCTGCCAAGAGTGTATGTCACTGTGTTTTCCTTTTACTATGGGTGGTTGCTCCCTCGACACTTTGTTTAAAAGACAGCAGCTCTTTATTATCTTCTGCTGGATATATTTATAATGAATTTGCTACTTTAATGGCTTGCAATCTATCTTATAGTGCCTGTTTGTTTGATTGTTTGTTTGGTTTTTTTTTTTTTTTTTTTTTCCGTATTAAATAACTTTATAAGGTAAAACATATGCTGGAATCAGGGTCTTTGTTAACTATTTTGTTGTCAAATATTCTAACAATGGTTATTGGTTTTAGTTGTGTTCAGTTCTCTTTCTTTTTATCACAAACTCATGTGACTCAACATTAGGGAAAATTTCCCATGTTGATGGGGCATTTCTTGTCACTTGGAGGTCCTTGTGTGTGTGTGTGTTTTTTTTTTTTTTTGAAGGTTAAAGCAATTTTATTAAAGGATCTCTGAGAAAGTGGAAAAAAAATACAATCTTCCATAGACTTAATACAAGAGGCCCCACAAAAGGATGAGCCTTCAAAAAGACCTCCACCACCTTGAAAGCTTCATTGCGGAAGCATCTCCCATTTTTTTCTCTCCAAATAGCCCATAGGGAGTCTAGAAGAACTAATCTCCACAATACTAAAGTGATTCTTCCAAGCCCCACCCCATGGAAAATCAAGAACAAATCCCCCACTGATTTGGGCATAACCCAAGACATTTCAAAGGTTCTAAAGAAGCTACTCAATATTTGCCTAGGGAAAGATTAGTGAATGAAGAGGTGACAAACCCTCTCAGCATCCGTCATACACATCACGCATACATTTGTTAACACCATTGACCGTCTCTAGAGATTATCAACGGTGAGAACTCTTCTTCCTCTTCCGACTAGCCATCCGAAAGCTGCTATCTTTGGAGGGGCTCCGTAGTGTCACACCTTAGTCGTTACCACTCTCAATCCGACCTCTTCCGAGTGCCTCAATAAATCATATAGAGACTGAACCAAAAAAACCCTGATATATCCTTTAGCAAATGCATTTTATCCCTTCATTTCTCAGCAGCAATCGAAATTTGAGACGCTCAAGAAGTCTTCTTCATTCATCATTCCTTTGGTGTAACTTGCAATGGATTCATTTTAAAAAAAAAAGATACTTGCAATAAATCCGTATGCATGTCATCTTGTTCTTTTATGACATTTGGTTTTTCTTATATGCTCCAATGGGCATGTTACATGCCTGCTGAAATAAGGATGTAGATATCACGTGAATACATTTCAGAGAAATATTTCCCTGTAAGAGATTTATTTTTGGATATATTGCACTGGAACCCCTTTTGATATAACAATTTCAGATCTACAAGATTAGAGTTTGTCATACTGATAACGGTTATGGATCCTACCAAGGCAAACGAGTTGGTTCTCTCTAGCTGGAGGAGTAGCTTCAACCTTCTACTAGCCACAGTGACAAATCTTGTTCTCAGCAATTTCTCTGCCAGAATTTTCGCAGGGGATTTTTAAAATTTGGGGTTTTTCTGGGGATCTTATTGGGAAAATCTTGCCATAAATAGAAATGATTTAAAAACATTTATTGTCAATTAATAAATAATTTAAAATTTAAATATATACTTAAATAACAAATTCGTGAAGGTTTTGACTATTTTTCCTGTTAATATCACAATATTATTGCAATAAAAATGTGATATTTTAAATTCTGCTGATATTTTGAAAATCAGGCGACGTTTGTCACATTACTAGTATCTTGTCTTATGATTACCATCATGGATGTTGTCTAGTTCTTTGTTTTGAATAAAATTTCTCAATATCAGCAAAAACATAGCTCTTGAAACATATGGTGCCACATGCACGGATGCTGCATGATTGTGTCATGGGTAAGGTTTTTAAACATTTTTATTTTTCCTGAAAAGTGGTAAAGTTCATAGACTTTTTCTTTTTTTGAAAAGTGGGAGGCTTTTGTCTGTTTTTTTTTTGGAAGGTGAAGTATTGATATTTGGTAGTGGTGCAAAATTAAGTACGTGTGTGTTAGCTTTAAACTGTTAAGATTTTATAAGGCTTAGGTTAAAATGGTTACTTCAGAAATTTGAGCCAATTTTACTTAGTGATGTCTTCCTGGGTTAATGCAGAGGCTCGAGAAGAAGATATCTCATCCTTCATCTATAACTATGTTATTAGCATGCCAAACTTAGCGGTGAGGAACTTCTCATGGAAAAAAAACACTGGTAATGCTCATGCCTGTTTGTAAAACAATATTTGTTCAGGTGGATATAAACGCTTTTCTTGGTTGCATTCATTGAAAGCTTTTACAGTTCACAGTCAAACGCTTCTTGAATTGAATGTGAGTGAATTTATGGTTAAGGGATGCTCCGGAGAGATTTTCTACTCAAGAATCCTGGAGAAAAAATAAAATAATAATACATCCAATGGGATTGGAAATTGACCTTTATTTTGAAGAGGACATAAAGCACTGGGCCCTATGACATTTTCTAAGGCTTTCCCAACAACTTGATGGTTGAGTTGGTTGTGGAAGACCCGGGAAGAGGACATAAAACACTGGGCCCTATGACATTTTGTAAGGCTTTCCCAACAACTTGATGGTTGAGATGGTTGTGGAAGACCCAGGCTTGAGTCCTGCTCATGAAGTGGCTTCAGTATGGTCAAAACCCAACCCCAGAAATTGGGCACCCTCATATTCTTCTAATGGCAGGTCTAGCCTATATTCTCTATCAATCTTTTTCCCTTTCAGTAAATGGTCAAAATTCTAAAAATTGTTCAACCAACTCATAAATTTTTTTTTTTTTAAAACTATTAAGTTTATTTTATCTACTAAGTCAGTTATTTATAGATAATTTTTTTAATGAAAAATCCCCAAAGGGAAAATGAAAATTCAAGAAAAAGTGAAGTGGGTCCTCTTGTAACTGATATTCCAAAACTAGTAACCTTTAATATGAAATAATTTTCTACGAGTCAGCTTACTTCCACAGTTTATAATGAGTAAACTCTGGCATCTATAAACTGATAATGTTCCTTGTATATTTGAGTATAGTGTCAAAAGTAAAAGTAAACTTTTATATATTCTATATGCACATGCCTAGTTATATGTTTATTGGGCAAAAGAGTTCCCACAATTTCACATTATAAAAGCATAAAAAAGTAAAGTTGGAGGGCAAATTTCTTGAAAACTTACAGCTAGGCAATGTCTGTGTTTGTGTAAAATCCGTTGGAAGTATGGAATTTAGTTTTAAATCAGCAAAAGCGATAATCCTTCGGAGACCAGCACTTTTGGCTGTTTGGTGGTTGCTATGGAAGGAATGGAACAATAGAATCTTTAGACACAAATTGGTAAGTGTGGGCCATCTAGTAAGCGGGCATGGTAAAATAAGATCATGGGCTAACCAAAGATGATCTCAGATTAGGACGTATGGAGTTATTAAGAACATAAAGCAGGTCAATAGATTAGTCACCGTGTGGGCTCCCCTCTTATGGGGACGTGGAAACTCAATTTTGACGGTTGCTCGAAAGGAAACCATAGTCTGGCTGGGATTGAGGGAATTATGAGGAATGACATGGGGATCACTTGTTGAGTTCTCGCGGGCCCAGTTGGCCTGTTGAATCAAATGAGGTTGAGATAGGGGCTTTGTGGGTGGGGACCAGTTGGCAGCCCTAATCGTTAGAAATTATTACTAAAGACAATCAAAGACACCTATTTTTCGACTCCTAACAAGTAAATTTCTCAAAATCTTTACTAAATAAAGATGCTAAAGAACCAAATTACAACCATACATAGGATCCCTGGTTTCCCAGCTCTTCAAAAATCTCTTAGCACAACTCAAAATGTGGGGCTAACCAATTACCAAATGGGCTATAAGACCCACAAATTGCCTCTTGGGTCCACATCTTCATCGCATGCTTCTTGCTATCGTTCCCACTCTCATAATTGTTTCAATCTGAGATGAATCTACCATTGATTTGATTGATGGATCAACTGAGAATTTTGTCTACGGACATGCTAGTGGATCTACAAAGGAACACTTCCAAAAAGGAAAAAGAAAAAGAAAAAGAAAAAAGAAAGATCTGCAAATGAATTGGAGAGTGATATGGTGGGTGAGCTATAGGTCGAGGTGAGATAGGAAGTGAGAAAGTGTGATGATCACATTTGTGAATCCTAAGGAGATTGTTGTAGTTGAGATGGATGCACATGTCTCATCCCAAAAATGATTGTAGCTCGCAGTTTAGAGGCTTGTAGTAGCGGCAATGGTGATATTGCGACTAAAAGCTAATTAAGATCAGCAGTGTTCCTCCTATCCAAGCCTGAGAATCTAACACTGTAGTAGTGAAAATCAACGTATAGAGCGTACAGACTGCAAAAACCAAAAGAAGGAATGGCATGATGTATGACACCACATTGTGTTTGCTTTCATCACCATCACCAAGACCGAAGAAGAATGGCGATTTCTACATTGTCTTGTCTTCTCGAACAGGGTTCTACTTGGTGGAAAGCTGTATGCCATATGAAGGAGCTCTTTGAAAATAACAAGTGCTTGGCTAGTTAAGGGAATTGTAGCTTCTAGTTTGACAATTGGTGGGTAATTCTCCTCTTATGGAGGAAAATCTGAATGGAGGCGTCATAAAGCAGGATTTATGGCTTAATTATGTTTTGCAAGTGAATGGAGTTTAGGATTTCAGTCATTTCACTTCTCTTAATGATGCTCTTCATGAAGATATTATGCAAGCGATAACAAACTACTGGCATTTCTCTGTTTTCTGTATAGGATTTGATGATTTGGAAGCTGTTTGTTCATGGAAAAATTTCCATCAAGTCAGCTTGGAATGTGCTGTGAGCCTGTGTCAAAGTGGCTAGAACTTTATTCATGCCCGCTGAGTGCGGCACAAAATCTTTCTATTAAGATTTCATGCTTTTATGTGGAAGCTTATTCAGGGTCACATTCTTGTTGATTTGGAAGTTAAAAAGAATGGAGTTTACTTGGTTTCAAAGTGTGTTTTCTGTAGAGATTCTCACTTGATTGAAGTTCCAAATCATCTTTCTAGCAGAAACTGGTGGCTTAGCTTTGGAAGTTTTTGGCATCATCCTCGACATTCCTTTCTCTGAAAACGTGTAAATTAGTCCGTGTCTTCAACAATGGTTTTCAAGACTGTCGTCTTCTGAAATCCAGCAGAGCATTTTAGTTGGCTTAGTTCTTTTGGACGTTTATTGGTGATCTGAAAAGCTAGAAACAAGTGCATTCATGAAGGCAAAGTCTGCTTTATTCCGCAAATCATCATAAACAACAGTGTTTCGCTCCAAATTCAGAGGAAGGCAAGAAATTTAGAAGTGACCATTCTTTCTATCAGAAATTACCATTCTATCAGAAATTGGCTCTTTCTTTTATCAGAGAGAGAGAGAGAGAGAGAGAGAGAGAGAGAGAGAGAGAGAGAGAGAGAGAGAGAGAGAGAGAGTTTATCCTAGCTGGGTGATATGAAATCTAATTAAATTTTTTTTTTCATGATATTTTGCAATATATCGCACGATATCGTGATATATCATGGCTATCGCGATATCGTGCGATATATCCACGCTCCCCTTTTCTAAATTCTTAATATATTGTGCGATATATTGATATTGAGTGCGATATCAAAAAGGATAAACGGAAACCAACATTGTTTTGTTTGAAAATCCTTAAAATTTCAGAAAAAAAAAAGAGAAGATTTTTTTGGCCAAAATAATAATAAATAAATTTAAAAAAAAACATTTTCCTATTACATTGTAAGGTGATTTTGACCAATCAACTCTAGTGTGTTGGAAGAATATCTTCGAAATTTCTCTAAAATCGCGATTGGAAGCTTTTTGGGGCCACATTCTAAAAGTTAATTATTTTTTAATTCTGATTCGTTTTTATATGTTGTAAATAGTGCCAAACGGTAAGAAATCCACGGTTCTCTATATTTTATAAGAAAAAATATGGATTTGGTGCTTTGATTTCGAGATTTGGGAGAGATGAGCCGAGTTGCAGAAAATTAGAAAAAATTAGAAAATTTTCAATTTTCTTTTTTCAAATTTGTTGCGATCTTAGTGTCCAAACATGCAATCAAACATGTATATTACTTGATCTACACATTCTTGGCAATTTAGAGATTTTGTCAAAAAAAATAAAAATAAAAAAAATGTTCAAATATATATATTTTTTGAAATCCGCAGGTATATTTCTAGTTTTCTACTAATGTTGCTTTTGAATGTAATGCTTGTCTTTCCATACATGTCTTCTTACATTTATAATTTTATGAATTGACTTTGAATATATTTGCATTAGTCTAGTTAGATGGTGCATACATTAGGACCCTATATAAAGGAAACCCATGACATGCACTTAAAAAAAATGATTTTTTAATTTCTAAGTGTATATTGGTGTCTTTTTTAACAATCCCTGATGTTTCATTGGAAAATTCAACCGATTTCTCAATGTTTCTCCATGTTTCCCAACAACATCTATAAATTACGCAATACAATTGATGTATCCTGTGCAATAACTAATATGTTTCCATATCCCAAGCATGCGATACATTATGCCATAACGTTATGGAAAACATTGGTTACAACTTTCTGGATAGGCTATAGGGGAACCGCAATGGTGTCGATCTAAGGAAGAGTTGCGAGTCCACTTGTAGAGCGTATGATTCGTTAGGGATGCCTAAAGGGAATCAAGTGCCCAACTACAAGTCTTTCTGTGATGTGGTGAAAGGGAAGTTACACATTGCATCAATGGGTTGACACTGTAACAACAAATCCTGCATTAAATGCATATTAGGAGCGAAGTTGTGGGGCCTAGGTCGAGGAGATGGAGTCAGGTAGAAAGGTGAAGATTCACCGAACAACTTTCCTAGTTCCTAGAAGGTGTTGCCGTGTTGGAATGGTGCTTGGTTGTAACCGTCAAAGAAGGGTTGTAAGCTAAGGAAGTCGAGGAGGATTTCGTTGCTAAGGCCCTAACAACTTTTTGATGTGGATTTTCCTATGCCCATAAGCTGATTTGATTTGGTCCTTCATGCAAGAAGAGTCTTAAGGAACAAACCAATTTTCTCTATATGTCAATGGGCAAAGTGGACCTTGCTAGGTGAAGGGTAGGAGTGGTTCCAACTATGGGACTTGTTGCTAGAGTCGTGGATTCCGGATGTGCTAAGAATCATAGGATCTTGCATTGGGGAGGTGGTTGAGATAGATCCAAACAAATTTCAACAAGATTGAATTTAGGAAGAAAAACTTTCTCTAACTCCGATTTGATGCAGGACATGAAAATTAAATATGATATGTAAGATTTCAGGCTTTAGATCATACTAATTTAGAATCAATCACATAAAAATTCCACATCCCACATAAAGTCAAGCATTCAACAAGGGGGATCTACGAGGGTCCAAGCCTACACGCGAGGGCTGGATCAATTGACAATTATGAACCAAACAATGCTCAAAGGAGAGTAAATTCATCCACACATGTAAAGGATTATTTCCCAATCCAAGAGATTCACATGTTTCAAATCGGGAAAACCTTGGGTTTGCAAAAGTAGAATAGAACTTGGGATTTAGGATTATCTAGGGTTAGGGTTAGAGAAATAAGGTGGGATAGGGATGAAATAGAGGAGAGAGAGAGAGAACCTGTAATCAGTCCACACGTGTGGACAACAATCTGACCTGACACATGTGCGTGGGTTGCAGCCCGCACGTGTGTGGGGCCCACGAACCCAAAAAGGGCCAACTAGGGGTTGGTCGGCCAGGGATGGGCCACCCACACACCAAGTTTCAGACCAATTGGATGACTGGTGTGAGCACGGTACTTCACCGAAGTTTCAGCCCGCCTGTAGGGCCTGATTTTGGAAATCTACTGTAGAGAAGGATGGGCTGCAAAATAAAGGTAGATTTGAAGTTTGGATGGTTGGGGAACATGATGAATATATAGGGTAGGAGATGGGGCGATTTGGAATGGGTGTGGCTTCGCACCACGGTAGTTAGCCTTTCGAAGAAGGGAGGGTTTTGCACCCAATTGGATTTCTACAACCCAGAGAATTAGAGAGGCAGAAAAAATGTAGAATTTTATTAATAATCTTCAATGAAAAAAAACTTACAGGGGTTGCCTATTTATAAGAAAACCCTATACCCCAAAAGCCGCGCCATGTGCGCACGCTATTACTTAGAGACGAAGTAACAAAAATAACAACTAATCAAGATGTTCCTAATAATGATAATAAGCAAAACTCAAGTCCTAGATCATCTATGGTAGTAGGCCATGATCATGAGATCCAATGGTGGGATCCACATGATGATCGGGTCCACCCCAAGGAACCAAAACACAGTCCTCTAACTAGGTGGCCCTCCATGGATGTCGTCATCGATCTAGATCGAAGGTGGGGCCCTCCTTGCGTATGTGCGTAGGGGGGGCGTCCGTGTGCGCGAGATGTCCCCATCACGATTAGAATTGAGGTGAGTGTTGTGGGCATGGTGGTTGAGATTAGGGTGCTTGAAGGGAAAATACTGGGGAAGATGAACATGGAGTTGGGAGGAGAAAACCAATGTCAAAAGTAGGCAAGCTTGATAAAGGATTATAACCTTGAGCTTTTGGGGGAAGACGAAGGGTTTTCGATGTGTCACAGACTACTAGCCAATGTCACAAACTACTAGCCAAAGTAGACATGTGCCTTGTAGTGAGTTGAGCACTAGGCGGTGAGGGGGATGTCTACGTGTTATTGTGCATTACAGTTGGATTCAAGGATTTTGAAATGGCGACTTGTGTGAAAGTTTTGGAGCATGTGATTTCCTTTAGGGCCTATTTGGATTTGTTGAAACATAAATTGAGGAAACACCTTTTCCATGAAAGTGGTGTTTCTGTTGTTTGAGTTTTAGGGGAAGGAAGGTGATCAAATCCAAATGTCATAAGTGCGTTTGTGGTCGTAGATGGTGTCAACCCCAATGGAGCATGGTACTTAGGATGACATAGAGGTAGTGTTGTGTGGGGTGCCTTAGACAAGTAACTTGGAGCTTGAAAACCCTTCGGAGTTGGCATTCGAGGAAACCAATGAGGACACTAGAGGACCTACTCGGGTGTACCAGAGATGGAGACGACCACCCACATTAGCGCAACTTTCTGTGGATGGGAGACGAGTTCCAGATGGGGCCCGCTGGCCATTTTAAATACCCTACATGCATTGGACGTGCATCAGGAAGACCCCACCTTGGGATGACGCATGTGGGCTTCTTAGGAGATAATTTTAGTCATAGTATTTCCATTTCGTGTCGATCTGACTGTTGGATCTTTTAGATCAGGCCATCGGGCCACCAGATCTTTTAGATTTGGGCTCCTTGGACTTTGATCTTGTTTTCTTTATACTTTTTTTTTTGTTATTTTTATGAGTTATTTGATGGTTGAGATTGATAATATATGTTCGAGTTTTCTTATTTTGGATAATAGGCTAGTTTACTTAAGTGAGTGACATAGTTGTAATTATGCTGGATTTAATTTCGAATTTTTAATTATAAAAGCATTGGGGGGGGGGGGACTTGAGAAAGAAAAAAAAAAAAGAGAGAAGCTCTCTTGTGTGAAAGAATTTTCCTCATTGTTTTCTATGGTTTTTTGAAAAAAAAAAAACCGTCCATTCCAATTGAATTGTGGAAAGGTACAAACTTGTTTGGTGGTGAATTCCCCAAGGTATTTTTCTTCTTACATCCTTCCTCTTTCTTCTTCGAAAGGTATTCTTCTTCTTCTTCTTCTTCTTTTATCTTCTCACTACAACCTTCTAAACCTTAGATCTTCAATTTTCTATTTTCCCCAATTTCTTAAAACCCTAATTCCAAAATCCCCAATTCCCATGAACCCTAATTTTTCAAATTTCAGATTTCCCCCTTCTTAACCCTAATCATAAAACCTACAAATTTGTCCATTGAGTGTGGAACGTGCCTATGCTAAATTGGAAGTTTTATCCTTCCATCGGTCGTAGTTTTAATTGATTTATGTGATTTCTTAGCATGCGGGCATGTGATTTAAGTTAAATTAGATTTTATTTCCTATTGTTTACTCTTAATTAATTGGTAGGTTAGCGTCTTTTGTTAATTGAATTACTTTATGGACTCTTTCATAATCTCCACATTGCATGCTAGCATTAAATCATGTGTCCTGCATCAAATTTGGTATTAGAGACCATAGGTTTAGCATAAGATTTTTGTGTTGCATCTTGGTTAGAGTCATATCTAGGGTTAGTAGAGCATTCATTGCATGTAGGATCATATTGCTGAATTTTTGTTGGAGTATCCTATTGCTGAGTTTTCAGCTAGCGCTTCGCCTTATACCATTGCTGAAATTTCAGCATAGTAATCTTAAGTTGTCACATTGCAGAATTTTCAGATTACATTTTTGCTGAATTTTCAGTTTGGCACCGTCGCATTACTATCCTGCTGAATTTTTTCCACAAAGATTTGAGGATAGCGACTTGCTGAATTTTCTGGTTAGTATGTCTAGCGTGATCTCTAGGTTAGTAGTATCATTGTCATCATATTGTCCTAGGACATAGGGTTTCCTTGAGAGTGTTCTTGTCTATGCCCACTCGTTCAGGACGTGGTTTTGGCTTACATTCTACTATGAATCTAGAACAGATTGCCGAGGCTCTTAACGTTATTAACAATCATCTAACGACTATTGAAGCGCACAATAAGATCATTGCGACTCAATTGACCGTGACCAATGCGCGTATCAATCGGCTTGAAGCCTCCCTTCAAGCGAACACTGACATTGGGGAAGATGTCCAATCACAAGTCAGGGATCAAATTGAAGGAGTTGAGACTGTGCCACTTGTAATTATTAGCCGCACCTTAAGCCAAATTGTAGAAAGTGATGATTGGTGCAAGAATTCAATTTTCCACACTTACACCAAGTGTGGTGGCAAAAACTGCAAGGTGATCATTGATAGTGGCAGTTGCATCAATGTGGTATCTGCTCACACTGTGGATCGCTTAGGTATGCTAGTTATTCCTCACCCTCAGCCCTATCCAGTCTCATGGGTTGATGCTTCTTCAATTCTGGTTTTTTAGCGTTGTCCCATTCCCATCTAGTTTTGTTCCTATACGAATACGTTGTGGTGTGCTGTTTTGCTTATGAATATAGGCCACATCATTTTGGGCAGGCCTTGGTTGTATGACATGGACGCAACACTATTCATTCGATCGAATACGTGTTCATTTCTGTATGGAGGCAAAAGGATTTTCTTGAAGTCTCTTCCGCCCAAAAGCATCCCTAAAAAGGAGGTCAAGACATGTGGTCCTGAAGATGTGACGAAACTCCAGCTTGAGTCTCTTTCTACAGTTAGTGCCAAAGAGTCTGAAAGAGAGACTAAAACTGATTTGATGTTGTATGCACACGTGGCAAGTGAGGTCACACATAAGATTATTATGGAGATGCCACCTGAGGTTTCACCCAAGGTTAGTATAGAGTTACCAGTTGAGGTGAGTCCGGTAATGGAGGAGTCCAGTGTTGTCATTCCAGAGGACATACCGGATGAGCTTATACCCATGCGAGACATTCACACATTGACTCTACCAAACCTTCATCATGATCAAATGTGTCCTAAGGAGGACATGGATTTAGAAAGACAAGTAGATGAGCCTATGACCTCTATAGATTGCATACCCATGTCTGTGTTCCATAGCCCTTCATAGTTTGCATATGCATCTGCACAACACACGCATGACTTGCATGTGGAGATTAAAAAAGAATTAATATAAGTAATGAAACATACAAAATGATTGCTGACTCACACCATAGGTTTAAAGAGTTTGTTATGGGTGATGAAGTCATGATTAAAATGTCTAAAAAGGTTTCCACAAAGAACCATAAAAAAATTACAAGCCTGTAGCGCTGGACCATATAAAATCTTGAAAAGATTGGGTTCGAATGCTTACTTGATAGATCTTCCACCTAACATGGGTATCGGTTCCACATTTAATGTGGAAGATCTTGTACCGTTTCATAGACATTCCCCTAACCCTCACATGAACTTTGATGATGATACCCCTGACTTGTCCCAAAACCTATGGCCATTACCTGACCCCTCTTCTCAACCTTTACCATCCATACCTATGAGAAGAGAGGAGAATGAGGATATCTTAGATGAAGAAGTGGTTTCCACACGACATGACGGTTACCAGGAGTACCTTGTCAAGTGGAAAGGCAGACCAAAATCAGACAATACGTGGACCACAGAGTCAGAGCTTAATTGACGAGACCCGTATCTCCTCGAGCATCACTGTAGCTTTATTTCGCCAGAGGCGAAATCTCCTTAGCCAAGGGGAATTGATGAGGACATCAGAGAACCTACTCGGGTATACCAGAGATGGAGACGACCACCCGCATCAGCGCAACTTTCTTTGTGGATGGGAGACGAGTTCCAGATGGGGCCCGCCGGGCCATTTTGAAGACCCTACATGCATTGGACGTGCATCAGGAAGATCCCACCTTGGGATGATGCATGTGAGCTTCTTAGGAGATAATTTTAGTTATAGTATTTATATTTCATGTTGATCCGACCATTGGATCTTGTAGATCAGGCCATCAGGCCATCAGATTTTTTAGATTTGGGCCCCTTGGACTCTGATCTTGCTTTCTTTATGTTTTTTTTTTTTTTTTGGTTATTTTTAGGAGTTATTTGATGGTTGAGATTGATAATATATGTTTTAGTTTTCTTATTTTGGATAATGGGCCACTTTACTTAAGTGAGTGACATAGTTGTAATTATGCTGGATTTAATTCCGAATTTTCAAGAGAGTCTAGACCATGGGCGCAGAGTGGGCTAGACTCTCTTGTGTGAAGGAACAAGAGAAGGAATTTTCCTCATTGTTTTCTAGGGGTTTTTTTGAAAAAAAAAAAAAAACCTCCCAATTGAATTGTGGAATGGTACAAACTTGTTTGGTGGTGGATTCCCAACGGTATTCTTCTTCTTACATCCTTCCTCTTTCTTCTTCGAAAGGTATTATTATTGTCATTCTTCTTCTTCTCCTTTCTTCCCACTACAACCTTCTAAACCCTAGATCTTCAATTTTCTATTTTTCTCAATTTCTTAAAACCCTAATTCCAAAATCCCCAATTCCCACGAGCCCTAATTTTTCAAATTTCAAAATTTCCCCTTCTTAACCCTAATCATAAAACCTACAAACCTGTCCATTGAGTGTGGAACGTGCCTATGCTAAATTGGAAGTTCTATCCTTCCATCAGTCGTAGTTTTAATTGATTTGTGTGATTTCTTAGCATGCGGGCATGTGATTTAGGTTAAATCAGATTTTATTTCCTATTGTTTACTCTTAATTAATTGGTAGGTTAGTATCTTTTGCTAATTGAATTACTTTATGGACTCTTTCATAATCTCCACGTTGCATGCTAGCATTAAATCATGTGTCCTGCATCAGAAACTCTCTCCATCTTTCTTGTATAGATTATAAATGCAGGTGGTTGGGAGAGTGCGTGATTAAATCTGCATTGTCACAGTGTGCTTCATTTTTATCTAGTAGGAGCCCTTCAAGTTAAGCTAGGGAGGTCTCTATTAGAAAAGGGTTGAGAAGAATTTATAACAAAACCATTTTGGATGTATGCTAGGAAGGTCAGCCATTGAGGTTGTTTTCATACTTTGTTGATGAAGAAATATAGTTAGAGGAAGGATCTCCACATGGTTCTTATTGACTTACAAAAAGCTTACGATCGGGTCCCTAGAGAATTAACTTGGTGGATGTTGGGAGAGACAAGAGTCTCAAGTGGATATATTAACAAAATTAAGGATATGTATGATGGTGTGGTAACAAATATGAGTACAACTAGTGGAGCTTCAAATTATAGTAGGCTTACACCAACAGTTGACACTGAGCCGTATCTTTTTTACATTGGTCAAGGACTAGATAGCAAGGCATTTATAAGAAGAGGTCCCATGGTGTATGTTTTTCTCAGGTGGCATATTTTTGGTTGATGAGATGAGGGAGGGGGTAAACACAAAGCTAGAACTATGGAGGGATGCTCTAGAATCTGAAAGTTTTAAAATTGGTTGGAGTAAAACGGAATATATGGAATGTAATTTTACTAACAAATAGGATTGGAAACATGGAATTAGTTAAGACTTGAGATTGTTGAGGAAGTACTGCAAAAATTACAATTTTTGATATCTTGGGTTGATAATTCATGAGAGCAGAGAGATTGAGAAGGATGTTGCTCAGAGAACTAGAGCGCCTTTGCAAGTCTATGTGATCTTCGCATATCAGTTAAACCAGGGAAATTTAATTGGATAATTGTAGGACCGCCATGCTTTATGGGATAAAATGTTTAGCAATTAAGGAACAACATGTTCATTGGAGTGTTGCTGAAATGAGGATGTTGAGATGGACAAGTGTCAGGTTGAGAAGGGATAGAATTCGAAATGATTGTATTATAGGGAACTTAGGAGTAGCACCAATAGGTAGTAAGATGAGGGAAAGTAGGCTTAGAGTAGGCTTGGATGGTTTGAACATTTAACAGAGACCTCCAAGTTGAAGGTTCTAAAAGGGCAAAGGAAAGGCCGCAAAGGACATGGGTGGAGGTAGTAGGAAATACTTGATGACCTATGGTTTAATTGAGAATGTGGTCCTTCATATATTGGAATTGTGGAACAAAATTTGTGTCGTCGTCCCAAATTAGTTGGGATAAGGCTTAGATGGTGATGGTCATGATGATGCAAAGAGTGGAAGAATCCTTCTAGGCACACGATTGTTCATGAATCATAAACAATTCATCACTTTTAAACAAAATCATTGCAATTAACTAAACATGAAATGACTTAAGAGTGCCATCCAGGATTGTTCCCAAATCATAGAAAGGGAGAAAGTAGCTATAAAACTCTATGAGATGGTTATTTTTGCTTTGCGTTATGTTCAATAGGTCCCATTGGCAGTAGAATATGACTTCCAAGACTCTTTATAGGTTAGGTGTATAGCATGGGGATACAACTATAGCCCTGTCGCCTAAAGAAATTGTCTTGACCAGTGTTTTAAATATTGACGATATTGGCCGATATATCCCACGATATATTTTATATCCCACTTGTGCGATACGAAACGCATTAGTAGTGGGATATATTCGACATGTTCGATACGGTGAGCATTTTTTATATTTTCGATCACTTTTTTTTTTCCTTCTATAAATCATGCTAAATCAATGTCAAATTGTTACAAATCCATGATTTTTCATGTTTTGCATGAAAAATCATGGATTGAGAGCTTCGATTTTGAGATTTGGAGGAGAAGGACCGAGTTACGGAAAATTGGAAAAAATCAAAATCAACCATGTATGTAACCTAATCCAGCGGTTCTTCTTTTGCTTTTAAATGTATTGCTTGTGTCTTCACACGTCTTCTTACATTTATAAATTAATGAATATACTTTGAATATACTTACATCAATTTAGTCAGATAACACAGATTAGAACCCCATACAAAGAAAAACTATTATGTGCACTTGTTTTTTGTAATGTTTTGATTTGTGAGTGTATTGATGTCTTTTTTAACAACCACTAAAATTTCATTGAAAAATTCGACCAATTTCCAATGTTTTCCCATGTTTCCAATAAAAGCGATACATTACGCGATACAACTGATATATCCTATGTGATAACCGATACGTATTTGTATCCCAAGGGTGCGATACGTAATGCGATACCAATATTTCGAACACTGGTCTTGAATACTTTAGCCTAAACTTGATCATATTTAATTCATGTTTTATTGTTGTGCTAATTTTTAGTGTTTGGTAATTTTTTGTAATCTTTAGTAATATGCTACGATATCCTTTAGGGCATGTTTAGATACATGGAATCCATGGTAAAGAAAAGGAAAAATTAATAGTCACTCAATGATGATTTTGATGAGAACTATTGAAACATGAATTTCAACCAATGTTTTAAATATCGCTATCGCATAATGTATCGCACCCTCGGGATACGGATACGTATTTCTTATCGCATGGGATATATCGATTGTATCGCATAATGTATCGTTGTTGTTGGGAAACATGGGAACATTGGGAAATTGGTCGAATTTTTCATGGAAACTTCAAGGATTGTTGAAAAAGACATTAATACACACTTAGAAATCAAAACATTAAAAAAAAAGAGTGCACATAATAGGGGTTTCCTTTGTATGGGGTCCTAATACATAATAGGGGTTTCCTTTGCATTATCCAATTGAACTGATGCAAGTATATTTAAAGTCTATTCATATAATTTATAAACGTAAGAAGACATGTATGGAAACACAAGTAATACATTCAAAAGCAAAAGAAGAATCACTAGATCAGGTTACATACATGTTTGATTTTTTGTTTGGATACAAAGATTGCAAGCAATTGATTTGCGAGAAATTGAGAAATTTTGATTTTTCTCATTTTTCCGCTACTTGCCCCATCTTGCCCAAATCTCGAAATCGAAGCTCCAAATCCATGATTTTTCATGGAAAACATGAAGAGTCATAGATTTGTAACAATTTGACACTGATTGAACGTGATTTATAGCAAAAAAAAAGAAGAAGAAAAAAGGATCAAATATCGAAAATGCTCATTGGATCGAATAGGTGGGATATATCGGCACTACTTGTGCATTTCGTATCGCACAAGTGGGATACAAGATATATTGTGGGATATATCGGTCAATATCGTCGATATTTAAAACACTGATTTCAACTTTAGAATCATTGTTTGGATAAGAAGTGGAAGTCTCATATTTCTCTCACAAAAGTTACCTAGTTTTGATGCAGGACAATTAACCATTTTCTCTAAAAGCTCGAATTGATAGATCATGACGAATTAATCGCTTTATCTTATAGCCCAGGCCCCACATTCCATGGGTTAGGACCTCGACCGAACCCCCCTAGTGGGCCTCACATTGCATGGGCACTGCTTCATATGGGTGGGGCCCGCCTCAAACAAGCCGCCCACCCCGAGTGTGTCCTCGCATCCCACAGGCTACCCCACTCGAGCCTGGTGTGAAAATGCCCCCGCATTAATCACCCCCAGTGAGGAGTCTCAAACACGAGCAAGGTGTTAAAAAATGGTTACGTTTTGGTCGTAACGACTGATACGTAACGGTAACCGCTGTGACTGTTACGCGTTACGGAGCTGTAACGGCCACCCCCCTTTTTTTGTGCCCGTAACGGCCGTTACGGGGCCGTTACAGTCCATAACGGCCGTTACAGTACCGTAATAACTGTTACGGGCCTAAAGAAAATAGGAAAAATTGAAATAAAAATGGAAAAAAAAAGAAAAAAGAAAAGAAAAAACTTACCTTTTTCTTTCTTTCTTTTCTTCTTCTCCTTCTCCTTCTCCTTGTTCTTCTCCTTCTCCTTCTTCTTCTTCATCTTCTTCTTCTTCTCGGGCTGCTGCGACCCTTCTTCTCTCTCTCTCTCTCTCTCTCTCTCTCTCTCTCTCTCTCTGTCTCTGTCTCTTTTCTTTCCCTCATTTCTTTTCGGTTTCCCTCTCTCTCTCTCTCTCTCTCTCTCTCTCTCTTCTTTTCATTTCGTTCTTGAAAAATGAAAGCACTTCAAATTTCATTTTTAAAATGTTCGGCGGACCTGCGGTGCACGCCGCACAGTGCACTTGCAGAAATCAGATTGCGCCCACAGAGAATGTATGTGGTTTATCCACACCGTCCATCGCTTTTTCAGCTCATTTTAGGGGTTGAGCCCAAAATTGAAGCTCATCCAAAGCTCAAGTGGACCATACCATATGAAACAGTGGAAATAATGATTTCCACCGTTGAAACCTTGCTAGGCTCCACAGTGATGTTTATTTTTCATCCAACCTTCTCATAATTTCATTCAAACATGGATGAATGGAAAATACAAATATAAGCTTGATCCAAAACTTATATGGCCCCTGAGAAATTTTCTACGATAGACATTCAATTCACACTGTTTCCTATGGTGTGGTCCATTTTAGCTTTTTATATGCTTCGTTTTTGAGATAGGGCCCTAAAATCATCTGGTAAAATGTATGGATAGATTGGATAAAATACATAAATTATAGTGGACCCCACAGAGTTTACTCATTACGCTTAGCGTACTGAGTAACTAAGTACGCAATCCGCCTCTGCACTTGCACTGTTTTGTTAAGTGGGCCCCACCTTGATTTATGTGTAGTATATCCATGCGTCCACTATATTGTTTATTTTCCATCGAACTTGTTCATAAGGTCACATAGACTTTAACCTTGATGAAGGGAGAACACAAATAATAGCTTGATCCAAAAAAAAAAAAAAAAAAGTCTTAACAAATTTTTAATGGTGGGAATTAAATCCTTATTTTGTGGTTCACCTAAGTTTGGATTAACCTCATTTTTTGGACCATGCCCTAAAATAAGTTGGCAAAAAGGATGGACCACATGGATATACAACAAATGCATTGAGGTGTGCCCCACTTTTAAAGGGATACTCACTAGTGGTCCACCGAAGATTTAGATTTACTTGAATTTTTGGACCATGCCTTAAAATGAGTTGGCAAAACATATTGATGGCATTGATATACAAATACATCGAGGTGGCCTGCCTGGCCCACTAGTGGTCCACTTGAGATTTAGATTTACCTTATTTTTTTCCAATGCCCTTAAATGAGTTGCCAAAACGGATGGATGACATGGATATATAATACATAATCGTGTGGACCCTAGTACATGGCCCTAAAAATTTATACATGATGTATATATCAACCCAAAATTAACCAATTAAATTTTGGGACCATTGTTGCTAAGTCATAATCCCAAAATTAAATAACTCCTATAATTTTTACCATTAGTTTGCATACACTTGTCTTTTGAAATAGGACCATTTGATATTTTTCATTTTTCACTGTCCAATAAATGTTCACCAATCCATTAGTGGAATAAGTGCCAATGGATTGCATTAATTTGAGGCTAGTTTGGGGCATCAAATGGTCCCCAAACCAGCCCTGAATCGACAACACAATTTACCTCAATTTAATTATATATATATTTTTTAAAGATTTATGGGGGAAAATGATATCAAATTATTAGGTATATGAATTACATAATGGGATGTGAAAGTCCCCAAACTCTATATATTGAAATAAAATGCATGTGAGTCATGAAGTATGCAATGCGCTAGCACTATAAATAAAAGGAAAACTTGAAAATATAAGATGTTTTGGTATTACATTCATTATAGTAAATTTATATAGATATTATATAAATTTGAAAACTAAATATAAAAGGTTTGCAATTAATTCCAGGTTGGCAGGTTCATAAATCCATCAGACAACCACCATAAACATGTTCCAAATTATAAATGAATGCATATTGGGAATATTTAGAATATTTTGGATTTAATGGATATTTTTCCATAATTTTTTGAGAAAAAAAATTGCACCGTTACACACCCTGTATCGGCCGTTACGCCCCGGTAACGGTGGGCACTGTTACGCCCATTGATACCGATACCGAACACCTTGAACACGAGACCTCCTGCTCTGATACCAATTTGATGCAGGACAATTAACTATTTGCTCTAAAAACTCGAACTGATAGAGCATGGCGAATTAATCCCTTTATCTCATAGCCCAGGCCCCACATCCCATGAGTTAGGACTTCGGCCAAACCCCCTTGTGGGCCCCACATCACATGGGTACCGCCTCACACGAGCCACTCGCCTCATACGGGTGGGGCCCGCCTCATATGGGCCGCCCACTCAGAGTGTGTCCCTAAATCCCACAGGCTACCCCACTCGAGCCCGGTGTGAAAATGCCCTTGCATTAAGTTTCCTGTGCCGAGAATCCAAATTATGGAAAAGTGTAACGACTGCTTGCTGGAATCCACCATTTTCTTTGCTATCCAAAAAACAGAAGTCATCACATCAAAGGGAAAACACTTCTCCTTTTTTTTTTTTTTTTTTCTTTGGTTTGGATTCTATGTTTCCAAACATGGTGTTAGTATCAAGCTGCTATAAGCTATCATTGAAAATTTCACATGGCTATTAAATCTTCACTTGGAAGCGTATTTGGTTCTTTTCAATCAAAACCCCAAGAACTTAATTGTTTCAACAGTATTTCAGATGAACACTTTATGCTACTTCTTACTAAATCTTTTGCACTTCCTGATTTTGAATGCTTAAGGTTGAAGAAGTCATTTCAAAATTTAAAGACTTGCATGAGAAACTCGAAGTTCTACCTTCTTCCGCATCATATGACAAGCTCATTACGTATTGTTGTAATTCACTTCAGGTGGGGATTCTTTTTAATCTAAGATAGATAAAGTTTTATTTTATTTGAGTATAGGGAAAGCTTGTTCCTATATGTTGTGGCATATTTTGAATATTTATTGTCATGTAGTCTTATTCTTCTATTCATTACCTTTTGTGAAAGCATGCATTAGCAGGGATTATTGAAGTGTTCGACATAAAGAGTACTAGGGGCCTGTTTGATTTTCAAATACTGTGTAAATGCTTTGTAAATAGGTAATAATTTCTTACCTAGGTAATTACAACATCACTCCCAAGGCTGACGCTGATTGAACACTAAAACCAAGGGCGGATGCCAAATAAACGTGGGGCCCACCGTGATGCACATGGCTTATCCAAACCGTCCATCCGTTATGCCATCTGATTTTAGTACTTGAGCCCAAAAATGAGGCAGATCCAAAACTCAAGTGGACCACATCATAAGAAACAGTGGGAATTGAATGCCTATCGTTAGAAACTTTTTGGGGGCCCCAAAAAATTTTGGATCAACCTGCTATTTGTGTTTTCCCCTTATTCATGTCATGCTGACCTTATGAACTGGTTAGATGGCCAACAAACATCAATGTGGGCCCGATATAGGCAACAACTTTCAACGATGGACCTTTTAAAGCTACTGTTTCCGTTGGTGTGGGCCACTTGAACTTTGGATCTGCCTAATTTTTTGGCTCACACCCCAAAATGTTTCGGTAAAACCGATGGATGGCATGGATATGCCGTATATATTATGGTGGCCCCACAAATTTAAGTCCATATTTTTGAACTGGTTTTCGAGACGGAAATACAACCTGATTTGCAAACAAGCTAAAACAATGATAATTGCCTATTTACAGCCCATTTACGGAGGATTTAAAAAATCAAACAGGCCCTAGAGGTCAATTTTCTTTCAATGTTCACAAAGAATGTTAGTGATGGAGACAACCGACCTCTATCCATTCCTTGATTCTCATTGTTAGTGTACTTTCTAAACCCTTAGTATGTTAAGTAAATTGAGCAAGTCTCTGTGCTTTAATTATCTCCTTTCATTGAAATTGTTTAGTAACTTGAAGTGTGGCATGTTTTGTTCACTTGATTGGGTTTGTTGTTTTAGCTTTTTATTCATGCTACCAAGACCATTCAGCTCGCATCGTGGACCTCAGATGAACTAGTTATGGAAGAACATAGAGATCCCTTGTGAACTTTTTGGTCCAACTTGGATTTTAGTGAGCAGGTGATTCAAGTGGGAGAATGGTAGTGAGCAGCTGTGGCTTATTTGGAACAATTGAGTATGATGGCTAGTGACAGTTGCATGAACCTTTAACCAAGGTGCCACTCTTGCTTTATGCTTGTGTTCCTGCTCCTGCTCCTGCTCCTGTTTCCTAGCCCTTTGCACTTGTTAGCATTTCAAAATAGTTGTTTCCTCCCTCCTGCACTTGCAGCCCTCTCTCAGGAATAAATAAATAAATAAAAATCTTGCAGTCCTCCCTCCTGCTTGCTCTCATGCTTTCTGCAATTCTAGTCTTAGGAATTCCAACTTATCTAATTTTCACTTGGAATATTCTCCTCTTTTGGGATTAGCAGGATTTGATTCTTGCTAGTAAGTAGTGGGAGTACGGATCTTGCATTCTTTCTATAAAGTGGATGGTGAGAACAAGGTTTAAGAGCCATTAGACAAGCTTAGAAGAGTTAAGAGTGCCGGTTTCAATGGTAGTTTCTTAAGCTACATTGAATTCTCTGGGAATGGGGGTATCGCGGGGTGTACTCAATTGGAGAGGTTTATTTTGAATTCTCCAGCCCCATTGGCATCAATGACTCAATTGCAGAGGCAGCTGCTTGTCTCCATGACTCTCAGTTGTTTGTGGACTATAATCTCTTCAGTATCGAGGGTGACTCACTGGCTACGGTAAAGATTTACATTTCTCCTTGCTCGAAGAGATGCCAATGGTAATGCAGGTGCTTTGAATAAAGATGGTGCGTCTACATCCTCCCTCCGTGTAGTTGACAAGAAATGAGTCTCCAGTTTTCTCTTTATTTTTGTTTGGCTTGGATGGTCTGCTATCCTATCTTATTTTGTTTCTTGTGTTTTATTTCAGGGTGGTGAGGTAATGCTGTGTTTGTCCTCAGTTATTGTATTTGTATGAGCATGTTGTCTCAGCGGGGGGCCTTTTCTTGGCCAGTTGTCTCTCCTTTCTCTTTCAATAAATCTAATCAACTTAAAAAAAATTGTATCTGCTTGCGCTCTATTAGCCAATTTCAAATAATTTTCAGATTTCTCTCTCTGAAATTATTATTGCTTTAGATATTTGACATCACATTGCTGCAAATTTTGTAAAAATTAAACAGTTGTTTCATACCTCCCAAGCAATTCTAGGTCTCTGCCACAACGTTGCTTTTCCAATGGTTCATGTAGGTTAAATTAATTGACTCAGCTGATGATATCAGGAGGGTCTTCATCAAATTATTGATGCGAATGTTTCAGAATTTGGGTACGGAGTTATGCAGTTGACCTAATCCATCCCTTAACCTAAACCTAATCCTGTCCTATTCCTACTAGGAGTCCTCAATAAGATGAAGAGTGTGGAGCCCGGCCTGATTTTGGTCCAGGACCCCACACCTTTGGTTTCTTCAGATATCTCTAGCTGGAGGAAGTCTGATTTCTGCTAGCTAGAGAGAAAATTGATCTTCGGGGGTCCTCTTTGGGTGGCGGGAGTCTCTTTTCTGCCAACCAGAGAGCCTTTGTTTAGTTTTCTGGCTGGTGGACAATCTTTTCCTCCCATCTACACTGCACATACTGCAAAATGCCATTGTCAGGCCATCTTTTCTCTCTCTACCACTATCTGGTTATGATCTTTAGGTCCATTTGTAGCCCTTGAAACATTCTTTTCAATGGGCCCTAGATCATCCTGATCTGAGCTTTGTGCACTAAACAATGGACCCTGCAGTCGGAGGCTTTGCAATAGTTGTTCACTGAAATTTTACAAAAAATATAGAAATGCTTCTATGAAAATTCAAAATCCAAAATTCCTTTCCCCTCCAAAATTTGAACTTTGTTTTCTACCCAAACACCCCTAGAGTATCCTATAAACTCCCCTCCTACCATTAGAACTCTACCCATGGAAATTCCAAATACTAATTTTTTAAAAGGGTAATTTGCAATCCCAATTTCCCCCCTTTTGAAGCCAATTCTCTAATTCAAAATCAAATTCATCAATACCCTTTAGAAAATGCCCTAGATTCCTTCCAATTACTTTTCGACTATTCAAAATTTCTATAAATAACCTTCCTCTCTTAGATAAAGAGGTCTTAGCAATGTTTGCAACATCGACTGTATAGGCCCAATGTTATCAAATCACATATGCAATTATGTGTGATTAGCATAGTTGCATATGCAATCACATGGTTGTATATGCGATTGCATATGTTTTTATTTTTATTTTTTTATTTTTATAAATTTAAATATATTAAAAAAAATAGAAAAGGGAAAAATTTTAAAAATTTTAAAAAAGTATGGAAAACTTACAAGTACCACTTAGAAAATAATGAAATATAAAAAATAAACAGTAACATAGACCATGACCTTGACATTTCCCACGTTGTTGGAGTTGTGAGTCAATTTTTACATAAGCGTTGTCGACATCATCTCAAAGTAGTGAATCATAGGCTCAAGTACTTAAAGGCTTCCCTAGGTGGACTCATATATTCCAATCATGGTCACCTAAATATAAGCTGATGGTGCAATATTGATTGAGCTGGTTGTACATCTAATTGTTGGTCCACAACTGGTTACTACATATTTGTGGGAGGCATTCTTATCACATGGAAGAGCAAAAAGCAGTCTGCTGTGACCAGCTCTTTTGCCGAAGCTGAATATTGTGCAATGGAACAAGTCGCATGTGAACTCATTTGGGTCAAATCCCTTATGAATGATGTGGATTTTTCCATGCTCGTGTCTATTCCTATACATTGTGACAATTAGGCAGCAATCCACATTGTCTGAAATCCTGTCTTCCATGAGAGGACAAAACACATTGAAGTCAATTGTTGCTTTTAAAGAAAAGCTAGTTGCCAAAATTCTTCATACACCTTTTGTTCACTTGGTGGATCAATTAGCAAGTATCCTCACCAAAGCATCCTCATCCATTCACTTATGCAATTCTATTAGCAAGCTTGGTGTTTACGATATCCATGCACTAGCTTGAGGGGGGAGTGTTACTGTTTCAATTGTATGTATGGAATACAATGAGGGGAAATATGTAGTCCTATGGTACTCTAAAGCAGTGCTCGAAGTATCGGTATCACCTTACGTATCGCATCCTTGGGATACAAATACGTATCAGTTGTCGCATAGGATATATCATTTGTATTAGGTAATTTATTGCACTTTTTGGGAAATACGGGGAAAGTGGTTGGAATTTTCAATGAAACTTCAGGAATTGTTAAAAAAGAACTTAATACACACTTTTAAATTATAACAACTCAAAAAGAAGTGCACATAATACATTTCCTTTGTATAGGGTCCTAAGCTATGTGCTGTTTGATTGAACTAATGTGACTATATTCAAATTGAATGCATAACATTTAGAGCATGTAATGATCATTTTGTCAAACACTCCTAAATACTTGTAAATTAGTCTCAACTGACAGCTGGTTGAAGGGAATTTCGAAAAAAAATATTTTAATAATATTTTATTAATTATTAATAAAAAATGAATTTTATTTTCCAAAAATTGACAAGGACTTAAGAAATTAGTAAATAAACCATCATACATGCTTGATTTCATGTTTGGAGTGCAATATTGCAAGCAATTTGGGAGAAATTGGTGAAATTTTGGTTTCCCCCCAATTTTTCCCAAATTGGACCACCTACACTTGAATTTTGAAATTATAGTGTATGCAATAGTCATTTCATCAAATACTCCTAAATACTTCGAAATTAGTCTCAGTTGAAGGGAAATTTTGAAAAAAAAAACAAGGAGAACATGAATAACCAATGGATGTCAAAATCAAAGCTCCAACTCTATGATTTTTCATGCAAAACATGAAGAAGCAAGGGATTTATAACCATTTGACACTGATTTAACATAATTTCAACAAAAAAGGGGTCGTTAATTGAAAATGCTCACCAGATCGAACATGTGGGATATATCGGCACTATTTATGTGTTTCGTATCGCACAAGTGGGATACAAGATATATCGTGGGATATATCGGCCGATATTGTTGATATTTAAAACATTGAGTCTAAAGTACCATACCATTCCTTGGTATCTTTTTATCTTTTAGATGTGTATCTTAGAGATTAGGATTATCTTTTTGTAACCCTTCAGTATAAATAGATGGCTTGGGAAAGGGGACAGTCCGTTCTCTCTCTTTCTCCTTTCTTTAATTGTTCCCAAACCCACAACACAAATTTCCATTTTTTAAGGGGCAAAATTATGTGTTGAAATTATGAGGTTATATCCAAAATGAGTTCATATCATTCCAATGTCATACAATGCAAGCAGCGAAACACAAACAATACAACAAAGAAACTGAACGGAACAACAAATATACCGTGGTCTACGACCCACGTGGAGTCACGAGGTGGTTTGAGATCTCCCCCCCTATTGTGATTTGTCTGCCAAATGTGTGTGACACCAAAACACAACTACAGAGGAAATCTCCAAAAGATCTGGAAAAATGCTTTTTTCTTGTTTCTAATTTTTGCTGTTTTGGTTGCTCGACTGAAAAGGTGCTATTTTATCACTAGAGGTGTGCCGATATATCGGGACATGTCAGCAATATATCAGTGATATTATCGTCAATATATTTTAAAATATTTATTCCAGATTTCCAGTCAGATATCATCTCACACTTATAGGGAAATGATATATCAGCCGATATCATCAATAATTAAAACGGTGCGTGTGTGTGAGTTCTTTCAAGTCCCACCAAAGTGTTCATTGGTCATTCATGACGCTCCCCCCAATCATCGCCTGACTTGCATTTCACCTTGAACTTTAAAAGTTAAGCTGCCATCGAAATTGAGGTTTCAAGTTGGGAACTTCTGTCACATCCGTTTTAAGAGCACCTTCAGTACGCTAATTTGAATGCTGTGTGATAAATAACATATATGAGGTGTTGCATAAGAACTAATGTGATTCAAGATAATGCATTTTGCTGAATCTCTTAATTTATATGCTAATTAAATATTTTAAATTTGAAATGGCTTAATCAATTCTCTGTTTTCTTTCTTGTTTTACAAGGCGAATTAATACCAAGCTTTTTCTTATAATTGTTTGGTAGGTGCATGCAGCTCTTGATATAGTTGATCAAATGTGTCAATCAGGTCTGGCCCTGTCTGTTGAAACTTTTCAACCAATTCTTCGTGCGAGTGAGCAGAGCTTTGAGCTTGATTTGGTAAAGTCCAACGCTCTGCTTAATTCATATTATATCTTTCGTCTTGTGCTTCACATGATTATTCTATGTATTTCTATTAATACACATTACCTTCGCAAATGCATGAAGCTTCACTCAGAAGAATTTTCCATGTTGCCAAATATACATTGTGCATGCCTGAATGATATGTAAAAGTTCTTTCTTGGTTCTTATCTTTAATATGAAGATATTCCCTATGGCATATTTTGCAACCTAATACTGGAGCCAATTTGCAACATTTGCCTCAGCTCAATGCACTCGGACATAATATGAATATGAACATCAACTGCCTTTCTAACTCAGTGGGTGATGAATCTAAGTTTCCTCTCTTCTCATTTGGATATATATATATATATATAGGTTTTTCCATATAACCGCCTGCCTTTAGGGTCATTGACCTATCATTGCCCAATTTTAAAATATTTAAATTAACAAGCTCATGCTTTGCACCGTTAGTCATCCCAACGCTTGCGTCTAATGGCGTTAGTGTTTTATACTGTTGAAAATCTGTATTTTCAAAAATGACAAAACTGCCCCCTAAGTAATGTCAACCAGCTCTTTTACTAAAGAGTGTGGATCATTGGTGTTGAAGGCAAGAGCAAATTGCATGTGGCTGTGGTGTCCATAGAGATGTCCATGACAAATCCACTTCATCCATCTGTTTTTAAAGACCACAATAGGACAGGATTCTAAAACTCAGGCAGATCCAAAACTCATGTGGGCCACACCAACAAAACAGTGGGAACAACAACGTCCACCACTGAAACCTCCTGGAGCTGACCATGATGTTTTTATGCCATCCATACCGTTCATATAACTATTACCGCTCAGATAAACTATATGAACACATATCATACTGATATAAATATCAAGTGGACCACATCATAGTAAACAATAGGAATTGGACTCCTATTGTTGAAAACTTCTTGGGGCCACAGAAGGCTTTGATCAAGTTGATATTTCTATTTTACCTTAATCCAGGTCTGTGTGACCTTATGAATGGGTTAGATGGCAAATAAACGTCACAGTTGGTCATATGAAGGTTTCAATGGTAGTTTGTTCATTCTCCACCACTTTTAGTGGTGTGGTCCAATTGAGCTTTGGATTTGTCTCATTTTTGGACTCATGCTCTAGAATGATCTTGAAAAATTGATGGACGGTGTAGATCTAATACATAAATCATGGTGAGGCCTAGACGAGCTTCACATGGTAAAAGTTGCGTTGTGTAGTACGCAATTTATTCAGGAGCAAGAAAATTGGTGTGTTTGTGAGCTCTTATCATCGGCAATGACGTGTACCAATGAGATTTCTTGCAAAAGGCTTTCGCAGAAAGTTCATGCACTAGGATGCTAGGTGGGGCCCACCGCGTTGTTTGTGAGATATCCACACGGTCCATCCATTTGGGAGCTCTATTTAGGACGTGCGACCAACAATGAGGAGGATCCAAAACTCAAGGGGGCCACATGAGAGGAAATAGTGATCATTGAACATGCACCATTAAAAACTTCCTAGGGCCCACAGTGATGTTTATTTGTCACCCAACCTATTCATAAGGTTACACAAACATGGATGAAGGGAAAACATATATATTAGCTTGATCCAAAACTTTTATTGGCCCCAAGGAGTTTATAATGGTGGGCGTTCAATCACCATAGTTTTGTGTGGTAGGGTCCACATGTGATTCAGATCTGACTCATTTTTTGGGCTGACTCCTAAAATGAGTTGGCAAAATGGATGGACAGTGTTGATCACACAAATAGATAAAGGTGGGCCCTGTCAAATCTTCTCACCCACCCCCTTATAACAGGGTATAACCGTAAATACCAAAGGGAGTGAGAGCAAATATGTCTTTTTACACCTTAATGGTGTTTTTCCGACCCTCGGTGACAGTCAAAGTCCAAGAGGCAGCTATTTTTCCATATTTGTAAAGCATAAGCTTGTTAATTTAAATATTTTAAAATCAGGTGATTATAGGTCAATGGCCCTAAAGACGGACGGTTATATGGAAAAACCTCTATTTTTTTTTATAAAAAAATATATATCTAGGGTTCATAGTTTTAGATATATGGTTTTGGGCATTGAATATAAATTTAGAAATAGGATGATGGGATGGTTTTAATTTTAAGATATAGACGCTTAGTTTGGAAAATAAAAGTTAACTATTGAAAATTACTCAATATAGATACTTTAAACTTGTGAGAGTGCATAAAGGAATCATAGAGGAGTTTTGTGGTCTCCTGGATCAGGAAGCGAACTTTTGTAATCCCTTGGGCCAATTTGTTTTCGCCGTAGGTTGGGAGTACTCTCTGCTTTGGTACCATGCTGGAAAGCTAGGAATGAAAATATTACCCTTTGTTTGGAATAAAAATTTGTATTATATTGTTTGTACAATCTGCTAAAAGCGATACCACAGTGGTCAGTAGTGAGTATCACTTTCCATTGATTCAAACGGATGGATCATGTCCTTACCATTGCTAAGGTGCTGAATTTTTCACTGTCTTTGTAGTGGTGCTTTTGTTTGCATTAATGATTTGCTAGTTGGAAAAATTTTCTTAAATAGAAATTCATTAAATTTGTAACTGTTACGGAATATTGATAGCAATTGAGTGTTTGTATCATTTTCCATATCATACATGCGTGAGTCCAGCCAATGAATCATGGGTAGAATGTGTCCTGCATAACCGATAATGATTGCGATGGCAATAGTTTATTGTTATTTCCATGGTATCCAGAAATGGTTATCCATGTAATGGTAAGTATCCAGAAATGGTTATGCATGTAATGGTAATGGTGGGTACTGTTATGCATTACGGGGCCACAATGACCATTATGGAAAAAATGGCCCATAAGGGCCGTTACAATTTTTTTTTTTTTTTTAATTGGCCATAACAGGCTAACAGCCTTTACAGACCATATCTCAAATTCTCAATGGTAACGACGGTGGCCATTACAACAACTGTTATGCTATTAAATACCTTGGTTATTTGTCTGTGTATTTCTTTAATTGTGCTTTACTAGGTGTAGGTGTTTATAAATCTTGATAACTTTCAATTATTCTGACTTCACTCTAAATTTGATCCCAAGGTCCATCCAATTTATTCAGTTATACGTCACTATGATTTGAAGCCGAAAGGCGTGACCTTCAAAAGCATGATAAGTTTGTGTGTGAAGATGAAAGATGTAAGTCTCTTTCCTTTGTACTCTTTTTACTCACATGAGTTTATAGTTCTCTTAGTTTCTTTTCGTGTGTGAAGATGAAAGATGTCTCTATCCTTTGTACTTCTTTGTTTACTCAGGTGAGTTTGTAGTTCTTTTGGTTGGTAGTATAACATTTTAGGTCTTTTTATTTGGCTTTTCGAATCTTGTCTGTCAAGTGTCAATCACTGCTATTCAAGGTCCTTTCATTGGTAAATGAAACACATATTAAAATATATTGGACTTATTCCATAAACATTTTATAAATTAATTAAAACCTGTTTTAATGCTTAAATTGTAGAAAATTAATAGCTAAAAGATTTAATTAAAAAAATTTTGAACTTGTTTTAGATTTATCGACTTCTAAGATGAGGTCCCATAGTGTATGTTGTCTGCAATTGTGTAGTGCCATGAAACTGGAGAGGCGGGTAATGCTCAATTGGAGGTTTGGGTGAAGGATTCAAAATCTAACGGTAAAAAGGAAAGAGGAGGGAGGGAGGGAGGTTGTCCTAAAACTTTTGCCAAACTGCCAAAGGAACTAATCTTGTTTCAAATCCTAATCAACCTAGCAAGTTCCTTGGGAGCAACACACAACTATTTGTAACCCAGTTGAAGTGGAAAGGAGCGAAGCCAAGAGATTAGAGATGGCTAAGAATTGTTTGTTTATGAGGAAGGACAATACTAAGAGCGTGGTATGGATAGTTGCTGACAACGACTTAATGATAGAATGACAGAGGTTAAGAGAATGAGAAGTAGACTTATGGCATCGAAATTAATTTGGGGCTAGGAGATCATTAATATTATCAGTGCCTATGCACCTCAAGTAGCACAAGAATAAAGTATTGAAAGATGATGTTTGGAAGCATTTGGTGAGCTAATGCAGAGGATTGCCATAAGGGGATAGGATATTTAAAGATGCACACTTGAGGGCATGTAGGGAAAGATAGTGGTGGGCATTCGAGGGTACATGAGGGACATGGGTTTGGTAAAAGAAATGAGCCGGGAGAGGTGGCCCTTATAATGCAAACCCTAAAAGGGGATGCAAATAGATCAAAGGAGAGAAGAAAGAGATTATGGAAAGAACCCAACAATCTTCTAGCCAAATGCTGGAGATCGTGAAAAACCCCCTCCCCGAATCTTCTATCAAATAAAAACCAAGGAAAGAAACATAAGAACTTTTTCTTTTATTCCATAATCACAATAATAATGCATTATACATCCATAACATAGCCTTATATAGGCTTAAAACAAAAAGGAGAAACCCTAATAATAGAAAATGTCCAAACTGCCCCTGAACCCTGTCACTGCTGTATGGGCCTTATGTAAATGCCCCTCCCCGAATCTTCTATCTGACCAAATGGCCTTGGAATTGCATGATCTTAGGCTCATTTGAAAGCCTACTCAATAGGCTATCAAATGGGACCAATTTCGTGTCATTCGGACATCGTTTGGTGCCTCAAAAAGTGGCCCGCCAAGAAAGTGACGAAAATACAAAAGCAAATTTATTAACTAAATCATGAATTGGTTCAATCTCACCCCGATGTTAATTTAATAAATAAAACCTATGAATTCATGACCATATGATTGATCCCACATGCCCCATAATTTAACTGTTGATCCCATCCAATTGAACATTAGATGATTGATTTGGTCAAATTATCCATCAAGACAATTTGAATGGATAGATTCTTCAAATCTTGATCAATTGGCTTGTGTGGCCATTTAGTTGCATCGCCTTGGTTTGCGATGACATTAACATATGACTTATATGATACCAAATACTTATTATAAAAGATATATGAGCATTTGGTAACTTTTAAGAATGGGTCATGTTTATGTCAAATATTAATTTGCCTGCTTAGGTGGATGGGGCAATTGATATGTAAGGACTGTAAGGTAAGGTTATACAGGTGAGCTCCTGATTCGGCAACATAGACTAGCGGTTTATAGATGAGTGTATTGGGAGCTGAAAAAGCGGACAAGATTAAAAGCTTCCCAAGAATAAAATATTGAACTTAAGAGGAGAAATGTCAATGTTACTTAGAGAGATTGATAGAAGAAGGCAAACGGAGTCTTGAAGCGGAGGTTGGGAAGATGTGGACAGAGGTGGTTGACCATCTAAAGAGTGGCCAAAAAAGTGCAGGAAGAGCCTAAAGGCAAGAAAGTCGGGTAAAGAAACGTCGTGGTTGGGGTTGAGGTATAGTGGCTATTGACAAAAAGAGGTTTAATCATAAAGAGTGGCAAAGAAGTAGAAATGTGGAATACCTTGAAGCATATAAAATGATTAAAGGGAAGAAAAAAGAAGAAGAAAAAAAGCAGTCAATAAAGTCAAGTATACTGCATGATGAATGGTACAATAGGTAAAAAGGAAGAGGAGCATCTACAAAGAAAAGCAAGAGAGAAAAGGTAGACCATATTAGACGTTTTGAGGTGAAGGGTCTTGGCGAGAGACGGTGAGACAAGGAGAGATGGAAGGACTACTTTGGAGCTTGATGAATGAAGATGCATGCACGGGAATAGAACTATGAGGGGCCTAGGGCCTCAGGGCTATGAGTGCTGATGTGCATTATTGAAGACTTCAGTTTAGAGGAAGTAAAGGTAGCCTTAACAAGGACGAGGAAAGCAAAAACCGTGGGAATAGATGCCCTACCTATAGAAGTGTAGAAGATACTGGACAAAATGTTATTATATATATATATAAAATTGCGGATAAAGAAACTGTTAGATGAGTAGAGGAGAAGCCTTGTAATACCTGTTTACAAGAATAAAGGTGATGCACAAAGTTGCACCAACTATTGGGGCATCAAACTTTGAGTCACACTATGAAGCTTTAGGCGAAGGTGGTGAAACCATGATTAAGACAAGAAACTAGGATTTTGAGAAATTAGTTCGGCTTCATCCTAGGGAGATCAACAATTGAAGCTATTTTCTAGTTATACAGTTCATTGAAAAACAGAGAGATAAGAGGAAGAATCCATATCTTGACAAAGTGTATGGTATAACACCTAGGGAGGTTATGTCATGGGTGATGAGGAGGAATGGGGTCTCAAGAGGATATACTGACATCATTAGACTGTATGAGGGTGTTGCACAAGAATGAGAGTTGTAGTTAAAGGTGGTAGGTCATTTATTTTATTAGCATCAAAATTACATATTTAGTTAGCACCACTTCCAAAACCTTACATCTACTCAAACATTCCATTGAATCTAAAAAACCATATAATCAATGGTTCCCCAATTTCCTAAACATAGAAACCCTAATTCATAAAATTCCCAAATTCAAAATTAAGTCTCCAAATATCCATTTTCCCTATTATGCCAATTCCCAATTTCCTAACTTAACAAAATTCCCCCACCCAGAATCACAATTTTCCAAAATCATTTAAAATTTCAAATCCTAAATTTCAAAATCCCCAAACCCTCTAATCTAGATGTTTCAATTCCCCCAAATTCCTCCATTCATCCTCAATCTCTTGTGCATGATACAACAAAACTGTAAGCTTAAATTGCTTTGAAGAATTCCAATGTAGTGTTTAAAACACAATTAGAAGTAAGAAATCAAGGAAAAGATCTCATACATTTATGAAAAATATAAGAAATTTGGGAGAAGTGTTTTTAATAAATCAAGGCATTGATTTGAAAAAAAATGTAAGAAAGAGTGTTCAAAGAATCCTTATTAGGAGGGTACATCACAAAAAATTTCGGATGCATGCCTATGGATACCTCACACAAATTTTCTGGTGGCACCCAAGCTACCGTGCCCGCCTAAGGACAATGCCTCGCCTGGGGCCCATGTGAGGCGCAAGTGGCTGAAGATGAGTGTTTGACCATGGTGAAGGCCAATCCCTAAGGTATTCTTGTTTTTTATATGCTAAATCAATCATATGCCATACAAGAGAACACACCAACTCTCATGTAAATCCCAAACTGTATGTTTTCCTTAGCTTCCTCATGAAAGATCCATCAATCCCTCTTAAAGAACGTGTCAATTATGTTACACATGTCAAAGAAATAAAGAAAAGAAGTGACACAGGTACAAAGATGAGACACGTGTTCAAGTTCCATACAAGACGGGAAGTTTTCTAACACTTGGCATATCATGCAAACATATGCACTTTAAAGTTTAGAAAATTTCACATATGCCATTATAAAGTTGTAAAATCCATTGTTTTTGCTCAGAATTACAAAACTACCATTCATGCAAATGGCCTATTGCTTTCCAACCAAGATTACAAAATTTCCATCTTGCCCATGAAAGAATCAGGTTAAAGTGATTTGGGCAAGAGTACTGTTAGGATGAGTGAACCCTTGGAAATATTAATTTAGGCATCGGATTTCTTAAGACATCTTAATTTTACCCATCTTCTTTTCAAATACGACTCATTGTAATCAGAAAATTAGATTGGATATGTCAAACCATTTTATTTGTATAAACATACATGGGGATCGAGGTGTCAAGTGCTATGGTAGACATTAGTCTTTGAACTCAGCTATTCACTAGTTAGTGATACTGGTCTTTATCAATGATATGCGAAGCATTTATACTGGGGGACCAACGCACAAGTTCATGAATACAGTTCAATTCCGAGGCTAGGAAGGGTGATTCTCCCTTGGGCAATTTTAAATTCATAATTGAACCAAGCCGTCTTGTACCTTTGATTATCTATAGAAGACCTGAAGTTGTCTTTGCCAAGGACAACTCAGTGTGGGCCAAACATTAAGCATTGAATGCAACCTTCTTTTTTCACATTGGTGGTTCATTTGTTTCACTAACTTTCAATAGTGCCCTTTAAGGATCAAATCTCATGATGGAGCCATGTAGTGCATTACACATCCATATCACATGAAGGATTTATTTCACAATGCTTTGTTAAGGGAACAAGTCTCATAGGGTCATATCTCCAGCCATTGGAAGGGAGGGCACTTGGGGCAGCCTGATAATTAGTTCAGACTGTCCACCACTCCATCCAGCTCTTGGCAAGTGACCACAAACAAATCACAATAATTGGACAATCCTGACCATCCAATCAAATTCAATGTAAAAATGCACAATCAAGATTGAGAAGATAAAAATAACTCTTACCATCAATTTGAAACATCTATTTGATAGGCCCCTTCTTGGATTGTTTATCCTTCTAAAAAAATACTTATGACTGGAATAGATGGTTCAGATTGATTACTGGATTGCCCCCCCCCAAAAAAAAGAAGATCAGATTGATTACTGGATTGCCGCTTATGTTCAAAGCTACTACTTGTATTGTAAGCCTCTCATACATCTACTTGTGAACTAGGGAGGGAGGAGATTGTGGCCTTTAATAATAAATGATAGATTGAACTGCCATGTAAGGTACCAACTAAATAGGTCTGAATTTGATATAAGTGTCAAAATCCTAGATGGTGTAAACCATCAATTTCATTAGGAATTGTGGTCATTTTAACATAGTTCCTAAGGGATGCCTGAATATTGAGTCAGGAAATTGTTCCTAATTTCACGGTGACTGAACTTGGTGACAAACCTTGTAATCTCTTGTATTAATAAAATAGGGATTTGTTACAGTACTATTTCAAGATTTTCATACTCTCTTTCTCCTCTCTTCCCTTCTTCTTCTTCCCACTTTATCTAATGTTGTAACCTTGTGTCCAAATCACTCTGTAAAGCTAGCTCATAGGAATATCTTTCCTTGAGTTGAGGCATTTCAACTTGGGCCAAGTGAGAGAACGGGGAAAGAAATAAATGGTAATAAGAGTTGGGAGTTTAAAAGATGTTTGCATAACCTTCACTTGTCTGAAACCCACTTGACTTCAATAGATGAGTGGTAGTGAAACTAAAGAGTTAGAAAAAGTACAACTACAAAGTCAAATGATATGGTGTACCCATTTTGACAAAAAGAAAAAAGAGTGTTCATAGCATGACACCACTGCTGGAGCACCTAAATATTTGTAATAATGTGCAAATAAAGTTCTTTTTGACTAATACATAATGTTCATTTGATGGATAAAATTTTGTTGCTTCCTTACTAAATAGCAGGGACAAGTCTAAGATGATTGTGATGACTATCTAATGCTTTCATTTCTTTGTAACTGAATTATTTTCTTATTATTTTTTCATTTGCTTCATATTTGTATATTGGAGATGCACATTGCAATAGCAAAATCTTCCAAACGATGTATCTTCTGTATTTTTGTTGGGAATCAAAAGGATAATTGGTTAGTTCCCTGAAAATGTTCATTGGAAATTGGACTTGGATACAAAATTTGGTCTCCTTTGCTCCAAATAGATTCTTTTCGCTGGGATTTTTTTAGTTACCCTTCTTTTTTTGTCCCACGCAGTTTGAAGGTGCATACAACATGCTAAAAGATGTGGAAGAAATGAACATAACGCCAACAGCAAACATGTACAATGCTATAATGGCTGGATACTTCAGGGAGGCAAGTGATGTTGTTGAAATCCTTGAGATGCTATTATTGGTCTGATCTTTCTAAAATTTTGAAATTAAATATGCGCCACATTCTTTTTCTTTTAATAGTTCTCCCGTGAAATCATGTTTTCTGGGTTATGTCGTTTCTGAACATGCGATGGGCAACATCGAATAAATAACAGTAGATTAGGTCAAATTCCTTAGGGCGTGATTTTTTTTCCCAATTTCCTTGGTAAATTCAAGGAAATGGCCATTGAATTTCACTCAAAAGAGGAGCCTTATAAAGTTGTTTTTTCCAATTACCTCAGTAAATTAAAGGAAATTGGCAATGATTACAACTGCATTTACCTATGTTGCAAGACACATGATTTAATGCTAGCATGCAATGTGGAGACTATGAAAGAGTCCATAAAGTAATTCAATTTACAAAAGATGCTAACCCACTAAGTAATTAAGAGTAAACAATAGAAAATAAAATCTGATTTAACCTAAATTACATGCCCGCATGCTAAGAAATCACATAAGTCAATTAAAACTAGGCCCGATGGAAGGATATAACTTCCAATTTAGCATGGGCACATTACACACTCAAGGGACTGACTTGTGAGTTTTATGATTAGGGTTAGGAAGGGAAAAATATGAAATTTGGAAAATTAGGGTTCATGGGAATTGAGAATTTTTGAATTAGGGTTTTTTAGAAATGGGGGAAAATAGGAAATTGGGGATCTAGGGTTTAGGGTAGGGTTATGGACGGAGAATCAAGGGGTTTTGATGGGGGAAGAAAGAAGAAATCAAAGGATTGAGCGGTTGTCCGTACGGTCAGCAATGGTTGATTTTGGTTGGGGTTGAAGTTAGATGATGCAGAGTTGAAGAAAAAGATGATTTGGATAGTCTTGGATAGGAAGGGATGAATAGAGATGAAGTTTTTAGGAAAAAACCTCTTTTGGATAGAAAGGAAGAGAGAAGGAAGATGATAGATAGAAGCTTCGTACCTCCGTTGAATGGGGAATGGAATTATACCACACCAAAGCTCCAAATCACATGAAGTATTTTTCAAATCATATGAAGAAAAGAAAACACTAACTTTTTTTTTTTTCCAAAATAATGACATTAGGACTTCACACACCTATATTTCTCTTTTATAGTCTCGGAAAATACCTTTTACAAAAAGATGCTTTCAAATAAGATTCTCAACATAAAGATGCTTAATAAATTAAAAGTTGTTCCTAACTTCCTAATCTCAACACAAATATAATGTATGCTAAAAATAATGAAGCATGTAAACAATCTAAACAACTAAACTATTTCGCAGCCCATGGGGTCCATGATTAAGATGTCCGATGATGATCCAACGGTCCGATTATCGTGTCCACCCAATCCAACGGTCCGATGTGTCCATCAAACTCCTATATGTAACCCACGTACATCTTCCTAGTGTGGGGTCTTCAAAGATGCATGAACAAGCACGTTAGGTCTTCAACGTGGCTAGGAATGTGAATTGGGCCAAGTGGGTCCCGTGTAATGGTCGTCTAATCATTAGGAGACTGGCTCAACCCTCTTCTAGTATGGTGCTCGGATGTCCTCATCAACCTATTTAGTGATTTCAGCTGCAATTGACCACAATTATGACAATGCTTTCATTGTTTGTTTTAGCCATGTGAAATTGTAAGGATGGCAATGTTATAGTGTAAAATTGTAATGATTACAAATGCATCTGCCTCTATCCCCTTACATATGCATTTGACTCTTGATTTATGTGCCGTAATACTTGTTTATAAAAATATTGGGAAATAGTAATGATGGCTCACTTACATTACTTTACCGTGGAATTCGGAAAAACAAATAGGCCCTTAGTTGTAGAAGGCTCAAAGAACTTTATACAGGCTGCTTCGGCTTGTTTTTCAGCACATCAACATGCATATTGATATCATCTTAATATGAGAATTTCCAATGTCATGGGTGCATATCCGTCTTGCGAATTTCATTGGAAGCTCCCAGATGCTAGATATGTGCTGGATGGTCACTTTTCTTCTCACACTGTTAGTGGATCTTCTAGTTCAGATTCTCTCTGTCAATGTAGGTTCATACATATGTTGGCAATCATGATTCTATTGTTTGCACTGATGCGTAGTTTCCCTTTCTACATTTAATAGATTCTGTTATTCTTTGTTTCCCAAATAGTGGGGACAAGGCTATGGTGATGCTATTCTTCTTTTCTGCACACAACTGTAGAAGTCTTCTGGAATTGGAGTTAATTTCTTATTAGAATCTAGGTTTTGGTTTATTCTGCACATTTTGTTTCCTTGCATCTTATGTCTGAATTTATGAGGGTTTTACATTTTTCTACAGAAAAACATTCCTGGTGGGTTGATGGTTCTCAGGCAAATGGAATTGGCAAATGTAAAACCGGATTCTGAGACTTTCAGCTATTTAATAGGAAATTGTGAATGTGAAGAGGATATCGTCAAGGTAGACACTGTGTGCACATTGTATTCAGCAATCTTGTCCTTTGGAGTTTTTTTTTTTTTTGGTCATTAATGTGATGATGAAGATCTTAGCTTTACCTTCAGTGATGTGTGTTCTTCTAGTTTATCTCTTCATTTTGTGCTTTAGATTATTGATCTATCAGAGGTATGAGTACAGGAAATTTAATATTGAATATTATGAACCTGTTTTAATCTGTGATGCTTAGTTGTTTTTGCAAAAATATGTGAGCAGGTGTGAAGATTTGATACTAATTAGAACACATTGGTTGCTGGTCAGGTCTAGCTTAAGATCTACTATTGGCAGCAACCTGCTAAAATAATGTTCATATGTTGCTCAGTTGTTGGAAAATAGTATGTGAGCAAGCGTGGAAGATTTGATTACTAATTAGAACCTATTGATTGGCACTAATCAGGACTAGCTGAAGATCTGCTATTGACAGCAAGCAGCTAAAATCATGTTCATATGTAGCGCTATTAACCATTTGACATGTTTGAACTGCTCTTTGCTGTGAACAAAATTTTGATACTGTTTCTTTATTCAGTTTCATTTAGTTGGAAGTTATTTCTGATACACACGCCTGCACGCACATAAATACATGCTACTAACATCATGACTCTATATTTGCCTTCATAAAATTTTCAAATTTTCTTTCCGGAATCTATATTTTGATAACCATATGTTCTATAACATGTGCTGCATAAGTAAATTTTATTGGTCTTCTCTGTATCAATTCTTGTGACTTAAAGGAGATCAGCATGTTGCATGGCAGTTCCTAAGCACTACAAGTTCCTTTCTTTTAGGAAATTATTACTTTCTGCTGTTCTTCTACACTTTTTGCAATGTCAGCAAGGGTCAGACCATCGGGTTCAACTTGTTGATACATCTAGAAAATAGGAATGAGATTAGGATGTGTATAGAGGAAATGGTTTCAGGATGGTGAATGCTTCCTCATCAATGATGAGTTATAAAGGCAAGCGTGGAGGAATAATAATGATTAATAGAGTTCAAGCATGTGTTGACACCAGGTCTCCATCAAAGTTCGGGGCTGGTCATTTGCGACAGGTGGGGCTTCACAAAAAAACAACTTATTAGTTTCCTCCAACAGGTAAGTGGAAACTAACATCAGCAGTTCCAATGGCAATCAGGGCAGTTTTTGGTGTTGGAGCTGTTGGAAATGATAAAGTTCAATTTGTTTAGTTTTCTCTGTCCCAGGAGGCAAAGTTGATTCGGCTCTTGTGGAGTTGACATCAATCTTAGGATCAATCTGTTTCTCGAGAAGTTTGGAGTCCACTAATAGCGGAAGATCACTCAAAGATGCTATTTCATGGAGGCATGATTTGTGATGAGGTCCATATGGAACAACCTCAAAGCTTTTGTGATTCTTCACACTATGGTTGGTTTAGCAGTGCCCTTCTTGAGCTTGGCTTCGAGCTTGGCTTCAAGTGTTCCCTTGCTAACTCATTTCATAGTGACAAATCTTGTTCTCAAGAATTTCCCAGCCAGAAATTTCTTGGGAGATTTTAAATTTTGAGGTTTCCCTGAGGACGTTATCGGGAAAATATTGCCAAAAATAGGAGTAATTAAAATATTGATTATATATTAGTAAATAAATTTAAAACTTAATTATGTATCTAAATAACAGATTCCTTAAAAGTTGTTACTATTTTCCTGTATTATTGTGGTATTAGAAAACGGTTATGTAATAAGAAGTACGTAAATATAACGGTGGGAACCGTTATGCTATACGGGGCTGTAATGCTTGTTTTGAAAAGAAAAAAAGAAAAAAAAAAGGCCTGTAACAGCTGTTACGGCCACCGTTACCGTTTTTGATGACCTTGTTCGCAGTAAAAATGCAACATTTTAGTATGTGCCAATATTTGAGAATCTCGCGACAATATATTGATAATATTGTTTAGTGTATGTTTTGCGATGTTATCACGAGATATTCAAAATCTCATTGATATTTGTTACACTGACTCGTCTATGGGCCTGTTTAGTTTGTTGGGGAATTCATTCGCTAATTTTCCCAAGGCAATGTTAGACTTGGCTTAGCAATTCCTTGGGATGTTTAAATTCTGTTTGGTTGGCAGATTAGGTTTTCCTGTGGAAACTTGGGGAAGTCTAAATTCTGTTTCTTTTCCCAAACAATGACCAGAACTTCCCCAAGTTTTTCCAAGTTTTCCATTCTCCTGCTAAAAGCTAGTGTGAGTTTTTTGGCAGTAAGCTGCAGAATGAAATTCATGCGGAATGCAAAAAGCAGCCATGAAGTTCGAAGAACACTTGGATTTTGTAAAAACTAGAGAATCACTAAGCTGAGAATGAACAGGACCAGCAAGCAAATGCCTCTTTGTTTGTTCTATTGGACTTGGTCTTATCACTCTTCTTCCGTATGTTGATGACATTATTATCACTGGTTCCCATGAGTCCTCTCTTCTTTGCTTTATTTCACTTCTCATAAGCCATTTTGCATTGGAGGACTTAGCAGGCTTAGCTTCTCTTTGCTAATTATTTTTGGTATAGAGGCTAGCCCTATTTCCCCATGGTTAATTTTGTCTCATATCAAAAGTGTTCAAGATCAGTAATTGCCACTTGTCACTACTCTCACTATTTCTCCTAATCATTCCTCTTTATGACAGTGATCCTCTCGTCGACCTATCCAACTATTGTAGACTTACAGTATCTCACTCTAACTCGAACTGACTAAAGTTACGCTGTGAGCTTAATGTGTTACTTCATGCATCAGCCTACTATGTCCCATTTCCATCTTATAAAGCATATTCTTCAGTTTGTGAAAGGGACCCTCTCATGGCTTTCACATTTGTCCAATTCCTCTCTCCCCAACTTCATACTTTGATGCCAACTTACTTGGTTGACTTGATGACAATGGTCCTTTTTTTTTTTTTTTTCTTTTGACAAATTGTCTATATTGGGTGTTTGTGTATATCTTGGTTGCACTCTTGTTCTTCGTGAACCACTAAGCAATCTACTTTTTTCATTCTCGACTTGCATATAAGTATCATTCTACGGAATCTACAACAAGTGAGTTAATTTGGCTGTAGTTTTTTTATGTAGAGCGGGTCGCGGACAATTTCATGGCCAAGATGGACTAGAGAAGGCCCGATTGGAGGCGGAAGTGATATGGACTGTTAGAACCTTAAAACGGGCATATCTTTCAAATCGGAATGAGTTATTCGATGTACCATATATAATTTTGGGGTAGGAGAAGCTACTTTAGCCAACCAACCCCGCTACGCCGGGTTGCCCACGCCGAATTTGCGAGATTCCATCAGATCGACGGTCGAAATTCCGTTTTATTTTCGTTTTCACTATTTATAGTAAGTTTTAGTTTGATTATAATTTATAACTCTTCATCCTTTGAGTTTTAGAAGTTGTGTCCAAGAGGAAAAGTGCTTAGAAAAGTTAGGAGAATAGCACGGTGAAGCCAAATAGGACACTTACTATTTTTGGCTGAAAACCATGAGGTCTAGTAGGAATCATGACCGTCTATAAATAGTGATTTTACTATTTGATTATGGAACTTCTTCCTAGGGTTCATATCATTATTTAAGGGATTGTAAACTCATTTTTTAGTATCAATCAATTTATTTCAAATTTCGAGAAATCATTTCTATTTTCTTATTTTCCTCTTAGATTCGAGGTATCTCTGTGAGGAGTCCAGAGAAACTCCGTGGATTTAGAGTAGTTATCCCCTGAGGAAGACGGTGCTCGACCTCAACACGTCCTTCCCTGCGTCATTTTTACTATAGGAACTTCATATTTTAGCATCTAACCCTTCTATTCTTTGGTGTGTGATAATATTAGTACTACATATATGCCAATAGGTTCGGTATTACATACATGCACAAAACACATCGAGCTTAACTATCATTTTGTTCATGGGGAAGCTTCTTTAGGGACGCACCATGTTTGCTCCTCAGCACTTTGCTAATATTTGTATTGAGTCACTAACTCAAAAATTTCATGGCTGGATATATAGCAAACTAGGTGTTCAGCCTTCACTCACACAAGAAGTTATTGAGTTTGGGTCACAAACTCTTACCCTCAATCCTACACAAGGAAAGAGAGTATGGACTCATGCATGATGATGCAGGACATGAAAATTAAACATAATATGTAAAAATTCAGGCTTTAGATCATACAAATTAGAAACACTCACAAAAACTCCACTTCCCACATAAAGTCAAGCATTCAACATAAGGGATCTATAAGAGTCCAAGCCTACACATGCTAGGACTGGATCGATTAAAATTATAGACCAAACCATGATCAAAGGGTAATAGATTCATCCACACATGCATAGGAATATTCTTCAATCCAAGGGATTCACGGATTTCAATTCGGGAAACCTTAAGGTTTTAAAAAAAGAGCATGAAAATAGGGATTTAGGACAATCTAGGGTTAAGGTTAGAGAAATCAGGTGAGGGAGGAGTGAAAGAGAGGAAAGGAAGAACCTGGAACCAATTCCGCACGTGTGGATAGCGAACCCGCCTGACGTGCGCGCGCTGGTGGTGTCCTGCACGTGTGTGGGGCCCATGAGTCAGAAAAAGGCCAGCTTGGCCCTGGTCGGCCAGGGGTGGACCACAAAATCCGAGTTTCGCGACAATTCGACAATCGGTCTGTGCGCGGTGCTACGCAGAAGTTTCAGCCCCCTTGCGGGCCTGATTTTGCAAGTCTGCTGAAGAAGATGGATCGGCTGCCAAAAGAGGGCGGGTTTGAAGCGTGAAAGTTGTATGAGATAATGATTATGGAAGATAGGCGATGTGGTGATGGCAGATGGGCGTGGCTTTGCACCACGGTAGCTAGCCTTTTGAAGAAGGGAGGGTTTCGTACCTAATTAAGATTTCACAACTCGGAGAATTTAGAGAAGCAAAATGCTGGATTTTTTTATTCAATCATCAATGAGAAAAACAACCTACCAGGGGTGCTTATTTATAACAAAACCCTATTCCCCAAAACTCACGCCATGTGTGCAACCTGTTACTTAGAGATGAAGTAACCACAATTAACAACTAATCAAAGCAATTTAAATCGTCCATGATATTCTTAATAACAAAAATAACCAAAACTCAAAGTACTAGATCGTTTAGAATAGTGGGCTATGATCATGAGAACATATGGTGGGATTCCTATGACGATCGGGTCCACTCCAAGGGACCAAAACGCAGTCTTCTAGTTAGGAGGACATCCCTGGATGTTGTTATCGATCCAGATCGACAGAGGGGGTTCTCCTCCTTGCGTACATGTGTAAGGGAGGCGTGCGTGTGCTCGTGATGTCCCCATCACATGACACTTGTCAAATTTGACGCACCGTGTTTGAGTCACTTCTTCAAAGCTCTCACATGCTTTAATTCGCTCCTCAATTGCTTCCTCAATTGTTGATGTTGATGCTTCAGCTCGTATGATCGTTTGTCTTGCATACGATGTGCCAAAGTGGTGACCAAGGCAAGGGAGGTTGATTGAATCTCCTACAACTAATGAGAATGTTGTAATCTTAGGATATTCACTTAGGTGGATCTTCAGAGGATTTAGACAATGGATATGCTAATAAGATTGGGTCTAATTTCTAGAAAATGGTGGAGTTCATGATTATCTTCAAGGTGGGGGTTTGAATCCTCATTAGAGTGAAAATCTCAAGGAAGATGACTTGGAACTCATGGATTAGAGGTCTATAGGATGTGGGATATGAATGTTGAATCACCTAGCCTTTTATTGCACCAAAAACCCATTAAAATGCCAAAGAACCAAATGCCCTTTATAAAACATTTGAGCTCCAACAGTTTAAAAAAAGGGGTGCAGAAATGGCTCCTGTCGATCGATTGAACTTCGGTTGAATTTAGCCAGATATGTTGCTGGGTAGTTTTGGTCTTGTTCGGTCGCTTGAGCCTGATCGATCGAGGATCGATCGATCGAACAAGGCTAAAGCTGTCCAACAACATATCGATCGACTGATTGATTGAAGATTGCTCGATGGTTGCTGTTTGGGCAGTTTGTTTCACAGCAGCCTGCACCTCTTTTAGCCTTACTTATCATGTTCCAATTTTGGTTGTTAAGGCTATGAATGATAAACAAGGTTTACCTATAAAAGTTAGGATCATCTCGAGGCTAAGAGTTGTTTTGGGTCAAAGGTTAGGGTCACCAAGGCACCTCATATATTTGTTCTTTGCTCCTTGATGCTCCATGTCCTCGTGTCTTCGGTCTTCAATTTCCAGGGGTTTAATCGATTACATGACATACAGACTCACGTGACTGACAAACAAGCTGCACAAATCAGTGCACTAACAGATTGTGCATCCTCTACTTGCCAATATGTTTCTAAATGATTGTCCATAAGTCCACACTTTATTGTATACTTCATTTGAATACTTCGAATCTATGTCATAAGAATTGGGCACTTTAATTCCGAGTCTTGCATCAGCTGCCGCATCCACAATCACTTGAAAGTATGCCCAGTTTACAACATGTGGATGAATACTATTGCGTAAGAACAACTTTGCAACTGCCTTTCCAAGATTATTTACTATTCGCTTTGACCATATATGTTTGAATTTATTTATTTATTTTGCATGCTAGTGGCCTTTCTAACCAATGTTTCATCACCACTAGGTGCTCATGGTTCCCTCTTATCATCAAGATATGAATGGGGGTGTTCTTTTTCTTGTTGTTGCATGCTAAAGATGCCCCCCCCCCCCCCATCAAGAGCCGAACCAGTCCTCCCAAACACTTGGTGCCGCTCCTCATCCCCATGTCAAGATCATAAACTTTTCCTCCCTTGACTCAACATCCGCATCCAGTAGCGGCATAGGATCCCTAAACACTTCCGCTCTATATGGATCAAGCATAGCCTTCTTCTCCTTCTCCTTCATTGTCTATGTACTGTTAATTTCTTCTAAGTTCTTCATCTCTTCGCTTACTGCTCGAGGGACACTTAGACAACCTGAAACTTGACCCTTTTGATGGGCCAAGTGTTGTTTTAATCGAGTTATGCCCTCGCTCATACTCCTGTTGCAAATCATGCACATTATTTGATGTCTACTCTTACCCAGTGTTCGAAATATCGGTATCGCGTTACGTATCGCACTCTTGGGATACGAATACGTATCAGTTATCACATGGGATATATCGGTTGTATCGTTGTTGTTGGAAACATGGGGAAACATTGGGAAGTTGGTCGAATTTTTCAATGAAACTTCAGTGATTGTTAAAAAAGACATCAATACACAGCTGTAAATCAAAACATTACAAAAAACAAGTGCATATAATAGGTTTTCTTTGTATGGGGTACTAATCTATGCGTTGTCTAACTAAATTGACGCAAACATATTCAAAGTCTATTCATATAATTTATAAATGTAAGAAGAAGTGTGGGAACATAAGAAATACATTCAAAAGAAAAAGAAGAATCACTAGATCAGGTTACATACATGTTTGATTTTATGTTTGGACACAAATTGCAACTGATTTGCAAGAAATTGAATTTTATTTTATTTTTTTCAATTTTCTGCAACCCAGCCCATCTCCTCCAAATCTCAAAATTGAAGCTCCCAATCCATGATTTTTTCATGCAAAACTTGAAAAATCATGGATTTGTAACAATTTGACACTAATTTAACATGATTTACAGAAGAACAAAAGGGTCGAAAATCGAAAATGCTCACCGGATCAAACATGTGGGATATATTGCACTACTTGTGCGTTTCGTATCGCACAGGTGGGATCCAAGATATATCGTGGGATATGTCTGCTAATATCATCGATATTTAAAACACTGCTCTCACCTATTCTTACTCCATACTTCCACCCTACATCTTCATTCTCATTCCTAGCCATCCCCAACAAATACAATTATACAACAATGGCCACTCTATAGTTTGCACAAACCACAAACACCACAAACAATAAATAAAATTTGTTGTCAATTTGCATCATCAACTAAGAAATTAAACATATGAAATAGAAATTAAAGCAACTAAGAAATTTGCATCTTCCCTAGACAATCATTACATTTCAAGTTTCAACATGTTTAAAAAAAAAAATGAAATTGAAGAAAACTAGACGTAATATTTCAAAAAAAAAACAACCAAACTACTCAAATGATGTAGATCTTAACAAAATTAGCCCTCCCAAAGAAATATATTTGGAAAAAAAATATTTTCTGGAAATTTCAACGGAAATTACCAAAAGAAAAAACTTTATTTCCTAATCGAAAATGTCTCCCCTCTTTAGATTTGTGATCAGATAAAAAAAAAAAAAAAATTCTACAGATTTAATTAAAAACTTTTTTTTCTTGATCAGACCTGTTGTAGATTTGATCGGAAATGGTTCCCCCCTCCAGATTTGGGATCAAATTAAAAAAATATTGTAGAATTTCTATAATTTTCGACAGATCTGATCGGAAATGGTTCCCATCTCTAGATCCGATATTAGATTTTTTTTTTTTTTAAAAGTGATTTTTAAAATTTTCAAAAAAAAAAACAAACTGAAAAATGATCAAAACAATCTTCAAATCTGGTAAGTTTTGGTAGATCTAAGCATATAATAAACATTAATATGGATTTCAACAAGGATCAACAAAAAAATGGATATTTTAACCTTCTTTCTAATTTTTTTCAAAATTGGCCCCAAAATGGTTTCAATCCTTCAAATCGGTTGAAATCTGATGTTTTGATCCTCCAAGTAGCTATTAATGGTGCTGAAAATCCCTTTAGGCGGATGTATTTGTGGGATTTAAAAGCTCGGAGGAGAAATGAAGGCGAGAGATCGAAAATGGGGAAAATGAGTGTTTTAACCCTTTTTATACCTATATCGGTCTTAACCGATACGGTTACAGAATATCAGCACCTGATATAGGACAGCGGATACCGATATGGCTGATACAGGCCCATATCGTGTTTCGTATTGAGCCGATACGGACACGATACGCTCATATCGGTCAATATGATACCATTTTTTGGAACTATGGTAGACCCTCCATCATCTAGGAGCCACTTTTCATTGATGATCCCAAAAATCACTATGATCGAATGATCTTAAGCATTCCTCAACAGCTATGAAATTGATGATCCATATTTATTATACCAAATAAAGGTTTAATTGTTTATATTATCATATAGGGTCCACCTTTGATTGTCCATCACTCTTGAAAAATACTTTGATCCGATGATGATAATCACCTGAGCAATGGCTCGGCAACTTGATACCCATATTGATTTTTACTCATTTATTGGACTTTTCATCATGTGTGGTCCAGTTTGATTACTTATCCCTCTTAAGCATCACTTTCATTGAATGATCATAGCCATCAAACCAATGGATAGAAAATGGACATTTTGTGGAGAATGTGGAACAATTCTCAAGGTTAAACTTGGGAAGCCCTTTATATTCCAACTTCACGAATTGCAGAATTTTAACTTTTATTTCTTATTTTCTAAGTTCATGATTTATGCCCTTTTCACTATTTCGGCAATTAGTAAATTTATCAATTAAGACTAACACAAACACATTAATTTACATAATTGATGAATTTGGCAATTAGAAATTTGCCAAATTCATGAATTTGGTGTTTCCAAACTGGCCCTTAGATATTCCCCTGGATATGATTGTAAATACGTGGAACATGGATGTCTCAGGTTTTGTGGTGCTTGATGCTGCTGGTTTTGTGCATTTATAGTTTTCTTTTTTGCTTAATATTATCATATGGTTACCAGAAAAATGAAAAGGTGGCTGTTAACAGTGGATCCCTATTTATATACATAGAAAATATACATTGTAACAAGTTTGTACTTACAATATTGATGGCAATACCAAATTTTGAAGTAAAGCATCGTTGTATATGCACAAGGCTTCATTGATTTGGCTTGAAAATTTTACACTTTGAAGATCAATCCCTTTGTTATCGGTTAAAAATAAAAAGAGATCAATCCGTGTTGGTAATTTTTGTTGTCTGAAGACCTGAATGCATAGAAAGGGTAACTTATTGTTTTGGGGTGAACTGTCTTTGGTGAAATCATAGAAACAACTGGATGGTGCCGTACCAAAACTGAAATCCTGATTATTGAACTACTTGCAGTATCATGACAAATTGCAGCGTGCTGGAGTTCAAGTTACAAAGCATGTTTATATGGCTCTTATAAATGCATATTCAAATTGTGGGCAATTTGAGAAGGCAAAACAGGTACATTCTACAGCATGCATGCACTTTTCATTTACTCATTCTTGAAAGTTTTGCAAAGAAAAATGTTTATCTGATAAAATTTATAGAATTAGCCTCGCCTACCCTAGATCTTTCCTTTTTATCGGGCAATCCATATCTCTCATTTGACCTTTTTCTTTCTGAATAAATTATATTATTTATCCAAAAAAGAAAGCAAGCATTTTCATACATATGGAATTCAGCAAAACTAAAGCTTCATTTGGTTTTACTTAGTTTGATGATACTGCTCTTCCTAGTTTAAAGTTGCAAGATCTATAATTAGGGTGCTGCTCTCCTGTTCCAAAATCTTACAAATCTTGGATTCCCTGCCTCCTAAAATAGCTCACGCCCTTGCCTCTCCTGCTTCTAGACCCACCTCACTTCTTGCTGCTAGTGGTTACTAAAAAATTTGATTATTACTTCAATGAGGTTATATTTAACAATTAAAGATCTTTGTAGATAAGTTAGTGAATAAGTGTGTGAGTGTGTGGGAGAGGTTATATTTAAGAATCAACCTTCTTTAGTTGTCCGATGACAGTGTCGAGGGTGGCTCACCTTGAGACGTTTAGATCCCCCATCCTGCTTCCATTTCTGATGTGAAGACTTCTTCTGGTATTTATTTTTTTTTATTTTTTTTTCAGATTTATGTTAGTCTGAAGCCTTCACTGTTGATTATTGAGTTGTGTACCCGGCTGCATCTTGGTGGAATGTAGCACATGGGTAGATAATAGAAGCTTATTAACAATGAGGCACTATCAGAGTGATCCTTCTAGGTTGGTGCTAACTATGATCAAGCTTGATGGTAAAAACTATCTGGAATGGTCTCAATCTGCCAAAATGTTATCGGAAGGGAAGAGAAAGCTTGTGATGTAGGACCTATGCATGTGGATAAATGGTGAAGTGAGATCAATCAACAAATTAAATTAAATAATTAAAATCGCAAATCATGCTACAATCATCAAATATCTTAAGAATCCAATATGAAACTATTAATAGTCTAGGCCACAATCAAGAAACTACGCTATGCATGATCATTGAATACTAGAAAGTAGGATCTAATGGATGTAAGAACACCCAATTAGCATAGGAATAAGTCTATTTCAAAAGGAAATTACTATTGTTACCTAGAGTTTGCTCGATTAGAATGTAGGCTAACCTATGGTTTGAGGAATTTGGGGGAAAAGGTGAAATTAGGGTTTAGACGGTTTAATTGGCTAAGGGATTTTTGGTCATGGGTATTACTTGAAGGGAATTAGGGATTTTAAGTGGTTGGAGGTTTGGGGTTTTAGGTTAATTAGGGAAATTAGTATTCTAGGGTTTGGGGATTTTGGAATGAGGGTTTTTAGAAATTTGAGAAAATAAGAAATTGGGGATCTAGGGTTTGAGGTAGGGTTAGGGATGGGGAATCAGAGGGTTTTGATTTTGGGTAAGAGAGAATCCAAAAGGAAAAAGGGTTGGACCGTACAGCTAGCCTAGGGGCTCGCACGTGTGGCCGTACGGTCACACATGTGGGTTGTTGGCTAGGGTTTTGGGATCCCCAATGGTTGGGTTCGGTTGGGTTTGAAGTTAGATGATGAAAAGTTGAAGAAAAAGATGATTTAGGATGGGAACGGAAGAAGAAAGATGAAGTTTTGAGATGATCTCTTCCTCCTCTGGTAGACCCTGAATGGTGCTTTGATGTCCTCATTAGCTTGGTTACTGTTGAGAGTACAAACTCAACATTTTCTTGTGTCGTGTTTTATATTTATTGTCTATTGAATTTTGTCCTACATTGGATAAATGTGCAAGAGTGGGTTGTAACTACTATTTATATAAAGGGGCTCAACATATCTAGTATGTGTGAAGTGTGTAACCATGTTGCACCTTATGCACCTTAGAGCTCTAGTCTAGTAAGAGTGATCCAACCCTTCATTTAATATAGATCTCATGTTCTTCAACCTCAACACACACACCCCCATTTTGTTTGGTTAACATGGTCCCCAACCAAGTTAGATCGTGTTAATCTTCTCTTCTTCAATATCCTCATGTAGCCGATTCATTTGCAAGGCACCCGAAATATCTTCATGATTAACCGCTTCTTCAGTGTCCATGTTTTCACCTTTGACGCACCTTCCATTTTCCATCCCGTTTAGTCCTCAAGTTGCTACATAGGTAGCCCATTGTCATTGTAAACATGGTTGCCCTGCGCGTTAAGGATGCCCATCTTTGTGGTGACTTGTTGTCCAAGTGATGTGGTCTGGGTCTTACATGCTGATGATGGAGTGGTGGATTAGGCACTATACGCACATTCTAGCATCCTCAAAATACATGAGTTTCAACCTTGTTTGTGCTCAATGCACACAAATTGTTTGACGTCATGTTCAACCCAACATGACTTGAGAGATTTCAACAGTGACATGAGCTTTTCTTTTCCATTTACCTTTTCTATATGATTCTGTTTTGTTTATTTATTTATTTTTGAAAGGATTTTTTCTAAATGATTCTTAAAGTCCTCGCCAATTTAAAAATATAAAATGATAGTCAAGCGAAGCTTAAAATAGAAGAGAACAAGTATAATTTGAATCATAAATCGGGATTTGAATCATAAATCATAGGATTCAAATCGTAAAATTATAGATAAAAAGGGTTTCAAAATGTGGGATTCAATTCATTTTGCTTGAGATTCGACTCAAATCATATAACACAGGATTTTGACAACACTGCCTGGAATTTTTTTTACTATCCAGTGTTAATGGTATCACTACCAGTATTATCGGTATCGTCGAGCTAGAGATACGGATAATATCGGGGACATTTCAATAATATTAAAGATACTTCGAACAATGTACCCAACTCAATAGAAGGGAGTAACAGAGAGAGAACCATCATCTTTTAGAGGTTAATAGATCCATCACGCTGGAAATGGATGTTCGTAAAATCTATGGGATGTAGCATAGTTGACTGTTGTGTATATGATAAATAAGATGCCACACTAACATTAGATGGAAAGTACCTGGAAATAGTGTTCGCAATATCGATACTATCATCCGATATATCGGCCGATATTATCGGTATCGCAACGCAACGATACGAAACCCGTTAGAAGATACCAAGATTTTTTATTTTTATTTTTTTGTATATAAATATCCAAAAAAGAAGAAGAAAAAGAAGAAGAGAGAAACCTTCAACAATGTGGATTTCGAATTGATTTCAGAAGTTTGTAGGTAATTGATTTCGGAAGATAGTGTGAAAAAAATCCGGAGAAATCCGGAGATTTGGGAGAGAGATTAGGGTTTTAAGGGCCGAAACCTCTCTTCTTACAAATAGGGCTTCTGAGCCTTTTTTATTGTGCGGTTGTACGCGGATTTCATGTGAAAGACTTTCATTTTTGCGCTGGGATGGTAGGTGGGGCCCACTGTGATGTTTGTGAGAAATCCGCCACGTCCATCTTTTTGCTTGTTTTAGGACATGCGACCAAAAATGTGGTGGATCCAAAACTCAGGTGGGCCGCATGAGAGGAAACAGTAGGGATTCGGTGACCATTGTTGAAACATTTTTATGGCCACAGAAGTTTCATATTAGTATAAGTTTTTTATGTTCTCACTTCATCCCAGTGGAAATGACCTCATAAACGGTTTGGATGGCATATAAACATCAAGGTGGATCCTAGGAAAGTTTCAACGGTAGAAAACTCTTTGCCCAATTTTCCCTCTCGTATGGCCCACTTGAGTTTTGGATCCACCTCATTTTCGGTCGCATCTCCTAAAATGTTCTTGTCAAATGAATGGACGGGGTGGATTTCTCACGAAAATTATAGTGGGCCCCATCTAGCATCTGAGGCAGGAACATCCTGCGAAAGCCTTTTGCAGGAAATCCGCGTCCGGCGTGGATTGAAATCCTCGCAGACAGACGGTATTGTCAGAGGCTCTGTAGGGCCCACCATGATATATGTGTTTTATCCACACCGTCCATCCATTTTGATAGGTCATTTTAGGGTATAAGCCTAAAATATAGGTAAATATAAGGATCAAGTGGACCACATGATAGGAAGTCGTGGCAATGATATGCACCGTTGAAGCTTTCCCAGGCCCATCGGTGAGTTTATTTACCATCCAATCTATTCATAAGGTCTGAGAGACCTAGATGAAGGGAAAACATAAATATTAGCCTGATCCGGAACTTTTGTAGCCCCTAAATTTTTTTAAATGGTGGCCATTCAATGAACACTTTTTCGTGTGGCGCGGTCCACCTCATTTTTGGATTTGCCTCATTTTTTGGTCAATTCACTAAAATAATATGCCAAAATGAATTGATGGTGTTCATACATCATATTATGTCGAGGTGGCCCCACAGCCAGGGTCCCACCATGTTACTTACGTCATCTTATGTGGTCCACTTGATATCTGGATCTGCCCCATTTTTTTCTCAGCCTTTAAATTTATCCCAAAAAAAATGAATGGATAACATGGATAGAATGCATGGGGCCCACACAATCTACCTCATATTTTGAGCCAAGACTTATCAAAAAGTAAATATATCAACGTCATGAATTAGAGAGCGGATTAGGTGAGACCCAATACCCACCCACAAGGGTGCGGCCCTTAATTAGAGGTCCACCTTAACGTCTGTTTTTTGTATCCATGTTGTTCATCTGTTTTTCCAAATCATTTTAGTGTCTTATCCAAAAAACGAAGCACATCCAAATATCAGGTGGACCATACCAAAGGAAAAAGTTGTGATTGACTATTAATGGGCCACAAAAGTTCTGGATCAATCTGCTATTTGTTTTTTCCTTTCATTCAGGCTTATGTGAACGTATCAACTGATTGGATGGTAAATAAACACTATGAAAACATTAAGGTGAGCCCTAAGAAGGTTTTAATGGTAGGGCCTTCAATCAATACTGTTTCATATGGCATGGTCCACTTGATAATATGGCATGGTTTTAATGATATGCTTCATTTTTTGTATGGTGCTATAAATTAAGGTGGCAAAACAGATGGACGGTGTGGGTATACATGTCTTGATGCATTTATAAATGTTATGCAACATATTTGAATATAATTGTTTTAGTTCAATCGGACAGCGCATGACTTAGGACCCTATAAAAAGGAAACATATTATGTGCACTTTTTTTTAGGAGATTTTATGATTTAAAAGTGTGTATTAAGGTCATTTTTAATAATCTCTGAAGTTTCATTGAAAAATTCAAACATTTTCCCAATGCTTCCCTATGTTTCCCAAAAAGTGTGATAAATTATATGATACAAACGATATCCTGTGCGATAACCGATATGTATCTGTATCCCAAGGGTGCGATACCATGTGCGATACCGATATTTCAAACACTGCCTGGAAAGATGTCGAAAGCGGTTTTCCCTTGTTTTCCCTACCTCTAAAGGTTTTTGGATGTCGGTGCTTCATGCATAACTTAGGAGCATCTAGAAGCAAATTGGGCCCTTAGTCTACTGTGTGTTTCTTAGGGTAAATCATTTTTAGAAAGGTTACAAATGTTAGTTTTGTGTAAAAAAAAACAATGTCTCAATAGATGTTGCATTCTTCAGGAACATACTCAATTTTTCTTCCCAAGATAGCATCTCTTGGTAGATGTCTAAATGAGTCATCTCCTCTTCCCATGGTTGTGGATCCTCCATCTCTTCCCTTTGTTGAGCCTCCCAAAGATGATCCCAAAATGTTGTAGGTGTACATGCAGGACATGGAAAATTAAATATGATATGCAAGATTTCAGGCTTAGATCCTACCAATTCAGAAACAATCACACAAATTCCACGTCCCACATGAAAATCCAAACATTCAATTAAAAAGGGGAATCTATGCGGGTCCAAGCCGACACAGGCTAGGACTGGACCAATAAAAATTATAAACCAAACGATGTCAAAGGGAAATAAAATCAACTACTCATGCATAAAATCAGTCCCTAATCCAAGAGATTCCCTAATTTCAATTCAAGGAACCCTAAGGTGATAAAAAGGAGTAAATCAATTAGGGATCATGTAATATAGGGTTAGGATTCATGAAAAACGGCTATTAGAGGATAAAAGAGGATAAAAACCTGAGCCAAAAGATGATCTCGCGTGTGGACAACAACAATGGCCCAGACGGACGTGCGTGTGATCCCGGCCGCACGTGTGTGGGGCCCACTATTCAGAAAAAGGCCACATTGGCCCTGGTCGGCCAGGGATGGATTCCAAAACCCCCAAATCTCAGCTCGATCCGATGTACGGTTTGTGCGTGGTGCTCCGCCGAAGTTTCAGCTCGCCTGTGGGCCGAAATCTGGAAACCTGCTGTAATGAAGAAATCTGATGCAACAAAAGGACAAATTCGAAGTACGGATGGTGGGGGAAGATGGAAAAAAAAGATGATGGAAGATGGGGGTGAATTGGGATCGATGTGGCTTCGCACCACGGTAGTCAGCCCTTCGAAAAAGGAGGGCTTCGCACCCACTTTCGAATTCTTCTACAACTCACGAAGAGAGCAGAAAAATAAAGCAGGAATTTTTTATTAACTTCAATGAATGAAAAGAACTACAAGGGGTGCCTATTTATAGGGAGAACCCTATACCCAAAAACTCGCACCATGTGCGACACCTATTACTTGGCGATGAAGTAAACTAAAATAAAAACCAAATAAGGAAATCTAAAGCGTTCACGATGTTCTAAATAATAACAATAAGTAAAACCTAAAATATAAAACCAATCCGACGAGTGGGCCACGATCATGAGATCCCATGGTGGGCTTTTCTTGACTATCGGGCCACTTTTCTGAACCAAAACTTGTTTTTTAGTTAGGAGGCCCTCCCTGGACGTCGTCATCGAGCCAGATCGATGGTGGGGTCCTCCTTCTGCGTACGTACGTGCGTAGGGGTGGTGGTGTGCGGGCGTGCGTGTGCATGATGTCCTCATCAATGTCGCTATGGATACAATAGTTAATGACCACCACCCTTTTATTCCAGATCCCGCAGATTCACTAGTTACAATCTGCGCTCCATTGGACCTTATCATTGCTCTGCTCAAATTTTAAAAGGGTTTTTACTTCTCACCCCATTAACAATTTTGTTTCCTATTAACTCCATTTCACTTTCTTTTCAATCGTCTTCTATTTCTTCCATTTTAATCCCTACTAAAGTTGTAGATACCCTAGTTGACCTTAAATGGTCGGCAACTATGTTGGAAGAAATGCTTGTTCTAAAGAAGCAAATGTTGGTATTATGTGTGCCCTAAAAAGCCAATTTCATTCAATTGATTGTTGATTGGAACTTGGTCATTAGTTGCCTTTATTGATGAACGAATAAGGTCACAAGTGACTCACTTGTCTATGTACATTGTTGTTAATTTTTCTTGGAAACTTGGACAAATTACTGGGTTATAGAGATTTCTTCTGTGCCTTGGGAAAGAATGCAATGACATAACTTCTCAAATGGGCTATTGGAGAGTTGGTGTTGTGTTTTAAATAGCAATGGTGTGTTGCGTAGCATTAGCATGTAGTGTAAGCTACACGATACTTCTATTTTTTAATTTAAATATAGGAAAAATATGATAAATAGTAAGAAAAAACAAAAAATATAAAAATGCCTAAAAGATGATTAATTTTTTCAAGTATAAGAATATTTAAATAAGTTATTAATTACTATTTATCAAAAGCCAATCCACATAAAGTCATAAACCAAATCAAATAATTATCACATCAACAACTTTCTAAGCAATCCATTTTAATCTTTTTTCTTAATCAAACCACTTTAATTAATAATGACTAATTGAAACCACAAGCCACAACTCACAAGTATGAAAAATAAAATAAAAATAAAAATCCCATAGGTTAAGAATATCAAGTACAATACGGATGTCATCTATACAAAGCAGGGTTTTCGAAAACCCTTTTACTTTTAAGTTTAGTTTTAAAGGTTTTTTTAACGTGTGAGGTTCACACCAACTTTAACAAAGGATCACCATTTTAAGTGAAAGTAAACAAAAAAAGGTTTGGTTTTAACTTTACATTTTAAGGTTTTTATTTTTTAAATAATAATACTAGTTCTACACTATTTTTAACAAACAAAACTAAAAAATAAAAATAAAAAATAAATGTTCTCATCACTCTTCAAAAATAAAATAAAAAATGCATTATAGTGTATGCTACAAATGCTACATGCTACGTAGCTATAGCGTATGCTACAACCCTTGTGGCGTACACTATAGGGGATATACGCTATTTTGCTATGCTACGTAGCATATGTTACCACTCCGCTATGGGCGTTATTTGAAATATTAGATGTTCCACATTCTTGAGTACCCGAAATATTCCATGACCACCCTAGCAGGTATGGGAAACTTGGGATTTCTTTATGATCATTCTATGTGATATGAACAAATGACAAGTCAGGATGGATAAATCTCCAATATGGAGCATTCAGTTGTCATTTCCTTTTATACATTGAGAGTATGGATGTTCATTTGTTTATCGAGACCTAGTTTTAGGATCGATTGAATATCTCTGTTGGATCGTCTTGATTGTGCACCAACTTAGATTGGTCCTCTGTCCTGATATTGCAAAGGGACTTCAGGGGTTTTGATGCACCTTTTTATGCTACATTTGTACCTGATAGGCAGGTGTTATTGGGCCTCATGTTGAGATTTAGTTAAGATTCAACGTACCTCAAAAGGGAATACGCTTGTTGCTCAAGATAGAGATTAATGGCTAGATCTCATCTTTTAGATGTTCCATCACACTCAACATAGCCAGTAAAAATGTTTTCAAGAGGTTTTATGATGAATTTCAACCGTTGAATCTTTTATTTTCATCATAAATTTGTTTTTATCTAGCTCGATGAAAATTTGATTTTCAGATTTTGATGCAGGACATGATGATCTAACCTAATATGATGCGTTGAAACTAGATTGCGGATTAACTAGAGAATCAAAAGTCAAAATAACGCTAAACTACCACAAGTTAAAGAAACTCAAATTTGTAACATGTAATAGTGCCGCAATGTGATTCTTATAAAGTATCAAGTAATTAGGATCGTGTAGAAGATAAGACTCTCACTTAGCATAGGTATTAAATCTAAGCATTCATGGAATTACTTGAATTCTAAGGATTTTGCATGTTTGGGGCTGTTTTAAGGGTTAGGGAATGTAGGGAATAAGTTTAGAGTATTTTGCGAACTAGGAATTTAGGGTTTTAATATAGGGATTTGAGGATTTTGGGATAGGAATTTGAGGGTTTAGGGTTACTAGGTTAGGGAAAATTGGAGAAATTAGGTTTAGGGTTATAGGATTTAGGGAGAATTCGGATAAGGTTTAGATTTGGGGTTAGGTTTGGAAAGATTGAGGATTTTAGGATTTGGGAATCTTAGGGTTTGGGATTTATGATTAGGGGTTTTGTAAAGGGAATCAAAGCAAAGAGGTAAGTCGAAGATTTGAAGCAAGGGGGCCACAGATTGGGGCTGTCTGTACGGACACTGTTCACGTGGTATTGTTCCTGCAGTACTGTTCATGGCTAGAGCTTGTGATCAGTTGGGTGTAGGTTAGATCTAGGTTGGTTTAAAATCATTAAAAAAGAAGAAGAAGAAGAAGAAGAGAGATGAGATGAGAAGAGAAGTACCTTTAGAGAGATAAAACAAGAGGATAATGAGGGGAATCACTCCCCAAATGGTTTCACACCATCAATCCCATAGCATGATGAATTTCTAAATCACATAGCAAACGAGATGAAACTTTTTCATTCATGGTTCATAATAATCAAACCCTAAATGGGGTCCAAACCTTTTATAGTCTCAAAAAGAGACTTTTACAAAAAACCTCTCTTAAGAAAGAATTCTCATAAAAAAACCATATCTTAAGTAAAATATAAAATAGTCCAAAATTAATAAAATAAATGACAAAAACTACTCAAAAGTAATAAATCTAAAGTATCTTAAGCTATTCGTGGCCAATGGGGTGGTCCATGATCAAGAGTAGTGCAAAGGTCCATCATGTTCGATCCAATGGGCTGATCGATGCTCGCATGCAATCCAACAGTCCAAACGCTCCAAACAAGCAACCCACACACATCTAGCTAGTGTGGGGTCTTCAACGATGGCTAGGAATGCGACTTGGGCCCCGTGGGCCCCATGTGATGATCGTTTCGCAATAAGTGCTCGGATGTCCTCATCAATTCCCCTCAGCTGAGGAGATATCGCCTCTGGTGAAATAAAGTGGTGGTGATGCTCGAGGAGATTCGAGTGTCTTTGTTGAATCTCTATCTCTGTGATCCATATATTGTTTGAATCTGGCACGCCTTTCCACTTGATGAGCTACTCTTGATAACATCCATGTAGTGTGGAAACCACTCGCTCATCCCAGATATCCTCTATCGTTTCTCTCTTGGTAAGTGTGTATGGTAAAAGAGGTAGATGCTGAGAAGAATAGATGGGTATGGGCCAAGGGTCATAGGATAGGTTAGGAGGGCTATCATCAGGATCAATGTGATGGTTTGAAAAAAGGCTAATAGTAGTAGGTACCGGACCCTCAAAAGATAAAAGATCTTCCACTTTGATTATGTATCTATAACCCATGTCAGGTGAAAGATTCACAACATACGCATTATGTCCCTATTTACTCAGTATCTTATAAGGTCCTGCACTATGGCCTTGTAGTTTCTTAACGGCCCCTTACGGAAACCGTTCGGATCTCATATCAGATGGTCACCTATCTGAAACTCTCTGAACTTGTGATGAGAGTTAGCGAATATCTTGTGCGTTTCATTGCTCATGATAATCCGTTTTCTAATTTCAACTTGTGAATCATAGATATGACATGAAAATGCATTTAAGAACTCTGACAGCCTATAGGATACTGACATAGGAACTGACTTTATTGTTCCATGCTTAGCCTCTCTGTCAAATTCTTTCATAGTGATAATATGGTGAGACTTAGGCTGCGACTCTTCGTTGTTCTCACTTTCGTGTTTTTCTCATTTTTTTGTGACGATTGTGGGAGGAAGAGGATCCAAGATACACTTAACAAATGCAAGGGGTGTGATCTCAACAAGCTCAACCTCTTCATCACTTGTACCAGTGACATCAAGCTAATAAACTTCTTCTTCATACTCGCCCTAATCAACCACATCTTTATCCAACTCGCTAATGGCAAAAGCCTTATTTCTTTCTTTTGTAGGACATTGATGTGCGAAATGCTCATGTCCTCAACAGTTGTAACATTGTGTGGACTCATCGGTCTGCACACCAATAACAGCCAACCCTTTCCCCTTTTCATCTCTGTAGGTGAGTCTTGAACTAATATAGTAGGGCCCTTGGGTTGAGTTCTAACGTTTGGTCTAGCTCCTTGTGAAGTGGGCTCGATGTTATAATCTCTTGGATCAACCCGCCTCATGAATAATAGTTTCGGATACCGCTCCAACTCTTGCACCACCTGCTAAGCGTGCTCTAGAGTGCTCACATTGTGATGAATGAGCTCACGCTGGATCTTTGGACGGAGGCCCATTCTAAAGCGAGACAGTGTGACTAGTGGGTTCTCCTGAATATTACATCGCATCATGTATTCATCAAAGCGCATGATATAATCAATTACAGACATGGATCCTTGCCTAAGGGATTGCCATTGATCTAGGAGACTTTGTTGATAGGAATGGGGAAGATATTTCCCTCTTAATATTTCTTTCATCTCAACTCAAAGAGAAACTGGATCCTCTTTAGATCTTTCCACATTTTGCTCCACATTCATCCAGAACAATTTAGCTCGGCCCACCTTTATCTTGGCAAACCTCACACAACGGGCATCAGACATGTCATACCACTCAAAGTAGTGGTCCAGGTTCGCCATCTAATCAAGGAATGCCTTGGGGTCCATGCAACCATCAAAACTTGAGCCCTCAACTTTAACGCTCTTCATGACATGGGCATCTGGGTTATGGCGGTCATGACGCTCCTCACAATGTGGTTGCACGTGTGCCACCATGACCAACACCTTGGCCATGCCCGCGTCCATGGCCTTCAACTTGCCCCAAACTTGAGAGTGAAGATCTTCCCTAATGTCAGGGTTCGCCCAAAGGGAGGGTTCTAGCTGATTGACGTGCATGTTGGTTGCGATCAATTGAGTAGTGGTGGTCTTATTGTGGGCCTCAATGGCGATCCAACGGTTGTTGATAGTGTTAAGGGTCTTGGCAATCTATTCTAGGTTCATAGGAGTAATGTGAAGACCAAAACCACACCTAGATCGTGTGGGCATGCACTAAAAACATAAGGTGAAGACTCGGCCATACCCTAGATGATCCTAGACAACTTTAGATAACCTTATATGACTCTATATGCATTGGATGCGCTAACAACCCTAGATGTAATGAATATGATAACCTATGCTAAACCTATAGTCTCTGATACCAAATTTGATGCAGGATGGGATGATCTAACCTAATATGACTCCCACTTAGCATAGGTATTAAATCTGAACATTCATGTAATCACTTGAATTCTAAGGGTTTTGCAAGTTTACGACTGTTTTAAGGGGTAGGGAATGCAAGGAATAAGTTTAGAGTATTTAGCAAACTTGGAATTTAGGGTTTCGATATAGGGATTTGAGGGTTTAGGGTTAATAGGTTAGGGGAAATTAGGTTTAAGGTTACGGGATTTTGGGAGAATGATGATTAAAGTTCAGATTTGAGGATTAGGGTTTGGAAATATTGGGAATTTTAGATTTGGGAATCTTAGAGTTAGGGTTTGGGATTTATGTTTAGGGATTTTGTAAAGGGGATCAAAGGGAAGAGAGAAGTCGAAGATTCGAAGCAAGGGGGCTATGGATTGGGGATGTCCGTACAGACACTGTTCACGTGGTACTATTCCCGCGATACTGTTCATGGCTAGAGCTTGGGTTTAGTTGGGTGTAGGTTGGTTTATAATCATTAAAAAAAAAAAGAAAAAAAGAAAAAGAAAAAGAAAAAGAAGATAAAGAAAGAGAGATGAGAAGAGAAGTACCTTGAGAGAAAGAAAACATGAGGATAACTGGGGGAATCACTCCCCAAAGGGCTTTACATCATCAATCCCATTGTGAGATAAATTGCTAAATCACATAGCAAAGGAGAGGAAACTCTTCATTCATGATTCATAATAATCAAACCCTAAAGGGGGTCCAAACCTTTTATAGTCTCAGAAAGATACTTTTATCAAAAACCTCTCTAAGAAAAGAATTGTCATTAAAAGAAACTCTATCTCAAGCAAAACATAAAATAGTCCGAAAATAATAAGATAAATACAAAAAATACTCAAAATAAATAAATCTAACTATCCTAATAAACTATTCGTGGCCAATGGGGTGGTCCACGATCAAGAGTGGTCTAAAGGTCCATCATGCGTGATCCAACAAGCCGATCGATGCACCAATGCAATCCAGCTGTCCAAACGATCCAAACAAGCAACCCACACGCATCTACCACACTTCAATGATGACTAGGAATGCAACTTGGGCCCCATATGGTGATCGTCTGGCCATAAGTGCTCGGATGTCCTCCTTAGATCTTTTGATGTTCATTCTAGAACCCTCCATAGGGTTTTAGAAGCATGGATTGGATTCCATTGTAAATTTGAAGGAGAAGGACACGAGTATATTCGGGTGAGTCAATTAGGCAGGATAGTGAGCAATACCAAAATCCCTAAGGTGGAGCTCCAAAACAGTTGCTACACATGAAACCTGAAAGTTCTGCTCACTCAATCCTCATCAAGAAAAGAACGCTTGCACAGTTTTGTTTTAGTGATATTGTGTTGATAGGGAACAGTCATGTGAAAATCTAAAAGAGCAAAAGTTACTTAAAAGAACATTTTGAGATTAAAGATTTGGGTCCTCTAAATTTTGTTCTTGGGATAGAAGTTGCTTGGTCCAAAAGTGGCATATTTATATCTCAAAGAAAGTATGTCCTCGATTTTCTTGATAAATTTGGCATTAAGAAAAATAGCCTTTGAGAGACTTCCTTCCCAAAAAGAAAGTGCTCCCTTCATGTAAATTTTTTTTTTTTGTTAGCTTGTTAGTACACCCCACTGTCAGTTCACACTTCACTGTTAGCCACCCCCACTAGGGAATCGATACCAAGATCCCTTCTTGTAATTGATCAAGTCAGACAGTCATTGATTTGTACGTCTTTGGGAGCTCTTCTAGTTGATTCTCCTATTGAAGTGTATCATCGCTTGCATAAGAAATAATCAGAAGCTCTTCCACACCCTGGTTTATATCAACATCTTGTGAGACAACTAATTTACTTGATGTTCCCGTAACCCAATATTGCTTATGCAGTCAATGTGTTTAGTTAGTTCAGGCATGTTCCTCGTGTGCATCATCTAAGGGCTTCTCATCAGATCTTGCAATATCTAAAATCTGGTCTTGGCAAGGGTCTTTTGTACTCCAACCATTGTCACTTTAATCTTCGTGGCTTTTGTGACACCGAATGGGAAGGATCCTTTGGTGATAGGAAGTGCACAACTGGATGTTGAGAATTTATTGGTGGTGGTAGATCTCTTGGAGAAGTAAGAAATAGTGTTGTTGCTCAATCATCTACAAAGCCTGAATATCGGGCAATGGCTAACACAATCTATGGCCTTTTATGTTTAAAGCCTCTCTTATGCTGATCCCTCTTCATTGTGTGTGCATGTGCGTGTGTTTCAATGGTCTAGTGGAGTACCTAATGTAATTTCATTCTAACCTTAGTAAAAGTGGGGGTGGGTGGCAGCTGGGGATCCCATCTCTCCCTCCCTCCCTACTTTCTTCTTTTCTTCTTTTCTACTATGTAAATCCTTTATGATATTGAAGTTTCATTGTGTTGCTAGGTGGTCTTGCATCAAGGAATACCAGTAAAGAACATAAATGAGATTAAGAGCGCACTTGTATCAGCCCTTACATCAAATGGGCAAATATTAGATGCACTGGAAGTATATGAAGAAATCAAGCAAGCTGGATGCCATCTGGAAGCCAAGGCCATTATATGCCTCATTGTAAGTTCTATTTAGATTTATGTTCATTTATCGTCGATGGTGTTTGCAAGATGGAGGGCTCGCGGATATCTGTTTGTCTGCTTTCTTTACAGGAGAACCTCCGGTCTGAAGGAGAATTGGATAAGCTGCTTCAGCTACTTGGCGAGTTGAATGATTTCAACAGTTGGTTTGATGGGTGCAGCAGAGTTGTCTTGTACTGTGCTCGATACAAGCTTCTAAGGTTCACTGATAGCATATTCATGCCTTATTGGAACTTTGCTTTTCATTTTTCTTATTTTCATTAGTCTTATTCTTTCTTTTCTTCAGTTCTGCTGTGGAATTGCTCAAACAGCTTAAGGAGAAAGATGAATTGGCTACATCTGTTGTTTTTGACCAGGTTTTGATCTAATTCAATTACTGTTCTTTGATGTAATACTTTCTACACAGGAACACACAATTGTAGAAATTTTCCGAGTATATGGAGTCTGTTATGAACTTGTTGATTGTAATCAACCTATGTAATGGACTATTAGATAGTGCTTGATTGCAAGCAACCTATGTAATAGTCTATTACATTGGACCTGTGGGAGTTTTGTACTGTTATTGCTGGTCCTCAGCCCAGATAAATGAGGAGGATTGCATCAAGCTGGCAGCCAGTGTCAAACTTATTCCATTACTTTCAACATGAATCCAAACAATATGATGACATGGAGTGTTATGATTTTTATCATCAGAAGTCATAAAGCAGCAACTACAATTAATTTATATCATATATTTTTTCCATTCTCAAAATAAAAGAGCAGCAACTGTAAAGAAACTTTTCTGTTATTATTAATATTATTAGGAAAATGATAATAAAAACTTCTGTTAGAATATGGAGGCTATTATGTGGCCCTTCTTTTGCCGACACCTCTTTTCTATTTTTGCAGATACCTCTTTTCTATTTTTGGCATTAGTAGGGTCCTGCTCTTCCTGCAGTTTGCCTAGCAACTGTCCCATCCATGACCCTAACTTTGCTTTCTTGCCCTTTGGGGCATGCATGCAATTGTTGGGCTGAGCCTCATACTGGGAGGGGCTGTTTTGGCATGTGAGTGGTGCCAATTTGAGCCTCTGCCTAGAAGATGAATGCTGATTTCTGGTGGGCAGTCGATTATGAAACTTTTGCCTATCTACCATTTAAAACCAACCTCACCATCCAAAGGGTGTCCAAAGATGGGCCACACAAACTGACTGATTGAATATCAGCCCAAGCTGTCGTCCAAATTGACTCTAGGGCCCACAACCTCAATTAGATTGCCACAATTAGGAATCAAATGGACCTTTCTGAGGGCTATGTACAAAGTGCATCCATAAAATGAATGCCAATTTTAGCCTCTGGCTAGAAGATGAATGCTGATTTCTGGTGGGCAGCCAATTATGAAACTTTTGGCTATCTACCATTTAAAACCAACCTCATCATCCAGAGGGTGTCCAGAGATGGATCGCACAAGCTGACTGATTGAGGATCAGCCCAAACTGCCATCCAAATTGACTGTGGGGCCCACAACCTCAATTGGATGGCCACAAGTAGGAATCAAATAGACCTTTTTGAGGGATATGTACAAAGTGTATCCATAAAAAAGGGTTTTATATAAGCATACAGCTCTCCTTCAGAGCCATACGATTCTATATGTAGAGTATTTGAATAGTATTGGGAATCTTTTACACTTCTAAAAAGAATGAATGTTTCCAGTCATTGGTTTCTTTCCTTCTCTTATTTCCAACTTTATTTGGGTTACTTTCGAGCTAAATTAGTGAAGATATATTTGTTGTATTAATAGGATTTAAGATTGAGATTAAAATTCATTTGAGGAATTGCATTGTAATTAGGCCTATAAATACGTTCAGGGTCCATACAGATGAACCACGATGACATTATGATTGAAGAAAAATCGTTTTTGGACTTCTATTTCTAGAAAGAGTAATTCTTGTTCAATTCTAGTGGGTTTATTCCTATAAGTCTCTTCGAATTTTGCAATCATATTCCACATCTTCTCTCTTACTTAGATTTTCTTTCTTTCTCTAATTGAATAAACTAGAAAGGATGCTGGAAATTCTATTTCGGTCCCTTGGGTTAGATACATCTTGTGGCATCAAAGATGAAGATTGAATGTTTACACCAGTAGTTGCATTCTTCCTAATCCCTCTTGCTACATCAGCACTGCTCTATTTTAGTGGGGATACTCCCCTTGTCCTCTTTTTTTTACTAGCAAAGCACCAGAAGCGTCCTATTGTAATACCGAAGGATAAAGAAATAGAGGGAGGAGGGGCTGTGTGTCATGCCCCGAAGTTCGGGTACCGATAGTGTGTATCTCAGCCTCGATTTCCGTGACGCAACACACATACTAAGTGTACTACATTTAATGGGATTACAGTTCATTCAGAGTAGATAAGTAAATCTTTGTGGTTCATTCTAGTTCCATTCTCATACATTCACATTCATTAAACACATTCATATTCCTCAAATTGAATCCAATAAATTCATAAATACCAATCAAACTGTCTAATGGCCCATAACTTGGGTCCTTGGTCCAATGTAGAACGCATAAACCCGGGAAAATTATTCAAATTTATGTCTAGAAACATCTTAATCAAATCCAACCCAACATCATCTTCTCAACTAAACAAGGTGTTGTAAACAGAATGTAAAACTAAGAATTTATCAAGTTCAAAACATAAATGAAATCAATCTATGGCAATCAATTCTTCCGTGAGATATGGCCACATCTCCTATGGATCTTTCACAGGCTCGGCCACCAGTTCCTGTTCGTGTGTCAATTGTTCATCCTCATTCATATCTGTATGGTTTTATAGATCAAGCGTTAGCTAGCCAGGCCCAGTGAGCGAACCCAACATGGTTCATCCAAATAAGGGAAATGTAGAACAATACAAGGATAATCAGAATGGAGCACCATTACATAAAATTAAATGGTTCAAGTGGGGGTAACCATCCACTTGCATGGATTGGAATTTGCCAAACGAAATTCTCCAATCTAGGAGACCTCCACCTGTTGGTAGGTAAGAGTCGTCTACCGTATAGTAGGCATATATCATCTACCGATTAGTAGGCACAGTCATCTACTGCATAGCAAGCATAATTCATCTGGTGGGCACAATCATCTACTGTATAGTAGGCATGTTATAATTCAATCAACAACAAAAAGTTAATCAATAGGAAATCAGTTCATCCATACTAGCGCAAAAAGAAACAGTTATACAGATTTAAATAGAAATAAGCATCAAGTATATTAAATCAGTCAACAACAACCATTACAATCAACATACCAACTGCATTAAACTTAATTGGAGAGGAAACACATTGGGATCACTCACCGGGATAAACACGTAATTGATTCTGGTTGCAAGGTTAATCCAATTGACGAGGCTAATTAAACCCTAAACAATTTATACATTCTCAATAAGTTCTTGATTGAAGAGTAATTTAATATTGTGGGTTCTACCTCTGATTGATTAGATCCCCAGAATGGGTCCACACAAAGGATTCACAATCTTTACAATTTAATTCTTTCCGATCCTACCCTTTACACAGGGTTAGCAATCCCAAATCCTAAGGTGGAACTCACTTGATCAAATCAAGTGGCTGACCACATCCAGCGCCATCTAATCAATCTAAATATGTATCTTTTACTTGAATCTTAAGTTATAATGGACCCATCATTTCATATTTCAACTTTGAATTCAAAAGATCTTATGTAAAATTTGGGGGGTTTTCCTTTAATTAGGGGTCAACGCCTGATTAACCACATTGGTCAAATCTAGACTGACCATAGACTCCCTCACGCTTGTTCTAGAGAGGGCCAATAGATCCATCAAATCTGAACCATCACAGGTCCACATTCTTCTCATAACGTGGTTGATAACAATTGTTCTTTGATCAATGCGGCCCATCAAATGGTCAGATTGATCAGATAATCTAGGTATTACTGTATGTCGATCCCAGAATTAAGATGGATGGTGCAGATCTGGTAACATACTTTAGAATAACCCAGTACAATTCTCTATACCAAGTAGCAACTGGCGCAGAAAATTATACCTTCCGAGTTATAATCCATACATTGATACTTGGATTGTCTGTTCAATCTGAATTGTTTAGCATAATTCCCAGCTAGAAATACCCTACATTACTCATAATTAAGAGGAAAAATCATTGGATCTCTATCGATTAATGCGGCCTATCAGATGATCGGATGGTCCTGATCCTTGAGATCTTACCATATGATCGGATGGTCCCGCTTCTAGATAGTTGGATAGCGGTCTTATCAAACCCATCATTTTGGGTTCTCTTGCTATTGCTGGCGATAGTCATTTTCTTAGTTTGGGCTAGGATGATTTCTAGCTTATTTCTAAGTTCTATGTCACTATTTTCCAGCTGTTTAACTTCTTCTGCTATCCTTTTTAGTTGTAGTTTGTCTCTGACTGATCTATCCCTTTATAGATCTTTGATGATTCGCTCAAGATTTTTCTTTTTATGCTAGTTGTATCTTGTCTGATGCTGAGGTCTATTTCTTCGAGTTTTTGGTCTTGTAAAGCTATGAAATTTTCTATAGCTGTTTTGATTTGATTGGCCTCACTCCGTTGTGTGCTTAATAGGTTTTTCAACATATTCTTTCCTTCATTAAGGCGAGCTAGTACTAGGGCTAGTTGCTGGTTGTAATTATCTATTTTACTGTTTATTTCTTCAAGGGACTTTCCGATTTCTTTGAAGATAAATTTATAGTCGTCTGGTTTGACTTATTTTCTTTGATTTCTTTGGCTATCTTTTTGCTGTTTAGGATTTTGGTGTAGATGAAGTCTATTCTTTCTTCTATCATGTTTGGTTCTAGAATTAAGTCATTGCTTCGGAAATCAATTTGTTCTATTATTATTCTTAGTTGTCTCATGGCTATATCAAGGTTAATCTAGTATTGGACAAAATCTCTATAAAAGACTTCTGGTCCTTTTTGTTGGGTTTTTATAGCTACAGCAAGGTAAGATTCATTATGGATGAGCCTACTTAGAGTGACTATTCCTGAACTAATAAAATTTACAGATGGTATAAGATTTTGTTGTATCACAATGTTGTTGTTGCTTTCCTTTTTCTGGATTATCTATTCTCTTTCTGAATGGGAGATAATTTTGTATATGATGTAAAAAGGAGTCTAGGCTGGCTTGTTGATACGATGTCACTAAGGGGTGTACACAAACCGAGTTGGCTTGGTTAGCTCGCTCGACTTGACTCGAAAAAGCTCGATTCGACTCAGTTCGAGCCGAGTCGAGCAGATTTTTTTGAGCTTCGAGGTTGCCCGAGCTCGACTTGACTCAAATCGAACCCCGACTCGAATTGAACTCCGATCGAACAAGTTCGGTGGCTCGGTTATTTTGATATTGATGTTGCTCAGCAAGTGTTTGATGAAATGACTCAACGAAGTGTCAGTTGGTGGCGAGGAAGGTATGGATATGAAACAAATATCCTTGTATTTGGATTTTTATGTTGCCTGCTGAGTGTTTGATGAAATACCTGTAAACCGATGTTGCTACCTTACATTCCATGAGAAATTGAAGGTGCACTCCATGTGTTTGAGAAAATGCCGCAGAGGCTCGATCTTGGCTTGAACTCGGCTTGAATTGGCCCAAGTTGCTGACCGAACCAAACCGAGCCGAGTTGTCTAGTCAGGCTCGAGGATCGAGCCGAGCCAAGTCAAGCTGTGCCAAGATCGACTCGGTTTGACTCGTGTACACCCCTAGATGTCACCTTTGGGAATTCGTGTTGGACTATTTCCATGATTAGATTCCTAATATTTTCTTGATTTCTTCTATATCTTTCTGCAAGTCTTCTAATTTCTTAGTGATGACTTGCCTATTCGGTTCGGAGTTACGGTTTACTAGCCTGTCAACTTCAACCTCTATCTCACAGAATCTGGTTGGTATTATTAACTTGGATCTGAATAGATTGGTTGAATCCTATTGGAATTTGCACGTCGATTCTTTTTACCTGCTCTTCTAGATCTAGAAGCTGCTTTGCTATCTTTGACTGTGCTGATAATATCCACTGGATATTATTGCTAAGAGTGTTTCCTAATGATGCTAAGAGGTAAGGATTTGCTTGGTTGGTTGGGATATGGTCTGTATGGTTAGTTGGTGTCTCTAGATACCAACACTCGTTATTTCTAATAGTTATAGGGGGTAGGATTTGATACTCCCTTTTAGAGCTGAATAGATATTTCTTTATTCTAAAAATGGGTCCAAACATAGAAGGCTTAAGGGTTTTGTCGAGATAGGCTAATAAGAAATATTATCCCTTTTAGGATAACGGTTTTGTAGATAGGATAGAACGAGTCTCTTCTTGCTACTGCTTCCAGATAGTTTTGATTGGGGTTTTTATCGTATACTCTACAGAATGTTATATAGTGGTAATACCCGATGATATTTCTTCTGTTTGTATCAGCTATATGTACTTCAAAACAAAGTTGATGATATTGTTCAAAGATTCGAAATTGCTCAGGATTTCTATGAATGAATAATAGTTTGAAGTTTGTTAAGTCATTCATAAGCTAAGAAGTAGTCTTCCTTCTAAGGGCCTGTTTGATTTTCCATGGTACATGTTGTTGAGGCATAAAAAATATTCCATCGTTCTCTTTGGAAATCTCATTACACGCCCATTGCATTAGTAGGGGAATTCCATTGTGCAGATCCTTCCCAGGGTTGTGCGCCCATAATAGTAGAAAAAGCCTTATGAAGCGTTGCTCCATGTTAGAAGAGGTTGTGTGCTCCACAATCTAGGATGGAAGGATGGGCGTCATCTGGAACAGAGGAGTGAATGGGGGTATTTTGGAATAAAGGAGTGGATGGGCGTCATCTGGAATAAAGGAGTGAATGGGGGCATTTTGGTAAAAAGGAGTGGATGGGTGTTGCCTTATATGGAGGAAGAAGTGGTTGAACACCACTATTTAAGGGAGAGGTTGGTGAACACGACTATGTAAGGAAGAAGGGTGGAAGTTGTACGAAGAAAGAAGTGGTGGTGATCACCACTATATAAGGAAGGGAAGTCTATAAATACCCCTCCCCATGCTTCATTTGAGAGGTTAAAAGACAAGAAGGAAGGAGGACGAAGGGAGGAAGACAAGAAGGGAGGAGGACAAGAAGTGAAGAGAAGAAAGGAAGTTCCTTTGCGCCATCTGCGCAAACCCCCTTTTTGGGGAAGTTCCTTTGCGCCATCTGCGCAAACCCCAGTCTTTTGCGCCATCCGCACAATACCACTTTGAAAGGAGCTTGCGCCGCTTCCTAAGGGACTTTGTCCTAAGGCTTGCCTCTTGCACCTCTTGATATGGAACATTGTTTGAAGATAAGGTTTGGGGCGCCACTTCTTGTGAGACATTGTCCTAAGACAAGCCTCTTTGCACGAGCCCGCGCAACCATTCCTGCAATGAACCCTTTGTGCGAGCCCACGCCACCACTTTTGCAAAGAAACCCTTTGCGCAAGCCGCGCAACCATTTCTGCAAAGAAGCCCCATGCGCCACTTTGTGTGGAGGCATGTCCAAGAGAAATCTCCATGCGCCACTTTGTGTGGAAACCTTGTCCTGAAGACAGGCTTTTCATGTCCTAATGGATGTCTTGGTGCACCACTTGGAGAGGAGTGTTGTCCTAATGCAAGGCTTTTCTTGTCTTGATGGAAGCCCCATGCACCACTTGGAGAGGAGTCTTGTCCTAATGCAAGGCTTTTCTTGTCTTGATGGAAGCTCCATGCGCCACTTGGAGAGGAGCTTTGTCCTAAAGATTGCCTTTTGCGCCATTTTGCATGGAAAGTTGTCCTGAAGCCTGCCTCATGCGCCACTCCTTGTGGAAGCGTGTCCTAACGCATGGCTTTTGTTCTAATATAAGCCTTGTGCACTCTACATTCCCTGTCTAGGCTTGTGCAGTTCCATCTTCAGACAGATGACCTCCACACCTGTTGGATGTCTATAAATACCTCTTTCCTACTTCCATTTGGAAAGGGCTGTAAGAGAGAGAAGCAAGAAAGAGAAAGTAATGGAAATGCGAAGCATAGAGAAAGAGTTCCGGGAGAAAGAAAGTCCGTCCATACGACTGGAAGGATGATCAGAACCTATCGCACGGCCATATCAAGGGTTTTAAGTCTGCACAACCCATCCGCCTTTGCGATGAACATCAAAAGCGTCGAAATATTGCCAAAATTGCCATTAGACTGTCTTCTCGTTCATTCATTGCGTTGATTGATTGTACTCTGTTTTCAGAATCAAGGGAATGCGAGGATGTAAATGAACTCATAATGAATAGATATCTTGTGATCATTGTTCTCTCATCGAATTCTTTGTTATCATTGAATAAATTTCCCCAAATCGAATGCATTTATTTCTTGTTGAAACACTTGTAAATCATGGTAAGTAATTATTACTTTTTCCCCTTGTTTGAAAATATGAGAGTGATTCCACCTCGAAAATTGAAACAAAAGTGTTGACTTAAATATGTGGACCCCATCGTAATGTATATGATATATCCACACTGTTCATCTATTTTATTAGAACATTTTGGAGCATGCACCGAAAAAAGAGGCAGATACAACACTCAAATGGCCCACACGAAAGGAAACAATGGCCTTAATTCGTCCACCATTGAAAGTTATTTTCTTCACTAGGCCCACATTAAGGTTTTTTCATCATCTAACCCGTTCATAGGGTCACACAAACATGGATAAGGGGAAAACACAAATATCAGCTTGATCCAAAACTTTTAAGGGCCCGAAGAAGTTTTTAATGGTAGGCGTTCGATTCCCGTTGTTTCCTGTGGTGTAGTCCACTTGAGCTTTGGATCTGCCTCATTTTTTTGCTCATGCCATAAATTCGACTGGCATAACAAATGAGCGTCATGGATAAGTAACATACATCACGATGGGTCCCACATTGATGTTGTAAATTTCTCGATTTAAGTGTTAAAAAAGTAAGTTGTCACATCTGCATTGGGAAAGATGTGGTAATTACCTAGGTAAATAATTATTACCCATTTACATGGTAATTACACTTGAGTCGAAAAATCAATTAGGCCCTAAAACAACCAGTACTTGATCGGCAAAGATCGTTGCACTGGATGCTGTAATTGTAAGGACATGCAAGTCCTCAGTAAGCTCAATTGCTTGCTTTAGATTAGACTAGCTTTTATCTTCCTTTATTAACAAGACAGACGAGAACAAAAGATTTTTTTTTTGAAGTAAATTTTTTTTTTTTTTTTTTAATTGCTCTAATTGCCTGTAGAACACTCGGGCTTTGATACCATTACTTGCTTAAGCTCCCTATAGCTAGTTAACTAAGAGAGTTGCCTCTATCCCTAAACCCTAAAACAAAATTTTTTAACAAACAAAATAGGACAAACAAGGAGAAAACAAAATGCAGAATAAGGCACAGGTAGAGAAGATGCAAAATGACATTTATCATAGAGCTTAGTAGAGTAGAGAGAGACAATATGAAAGATCAGTCTTCGGGTTCAAGCATGCAATCACATAATATCCTTGCTTTGATTAGGGTCCATTGCTGCTTCCGCACGTTCTCAGCATATTACTTCCTACTTTTCATAGCCTTCACATACATATGGTCTCATCTTCTCTGTCAGTTCTAAGAGTCCACCGCCATTAACAACCTTCCATGCCCTCGGCTTAGGCTTCTTGAGTAAGGCTCTTGGTAGATCACTATGGCCACATTTACGAGTTGTTCGTAGTGCTTTTGCGAGGCTTGCTTAGATTTGGATACAATTATGCATAAAAAATGCGGGAAACGCAAATATGGATATCATTTTATTACTCAAGCAAACTAGACATTACACAATTATAGAGCTATCCCCTTCGGACTGGAAGGTGATTAGCCGACCATACCTTTGGACTTCTTAGGCTAGATGGATTTCCTTGCTTCGCAATCCTCTGCCTTTACAAGACAAACGACTCTCCTAATATAGAGTCTGGACTCCAGTTTTATAAAACTATATTGAAATAAAAGATAAGATTGCAGGAGGCCATCGTGTCTTATCATGATGGAGTCGGTGAAGGCCTTTGTCGTTTTGCAATCTTTTACTATCAAAGTTGCTGCTGCTACTGTGCCTGTTAGGAGTCGAGGCTACTGTTGCTGCTGGATTGTCGCTGCTTTTGTCAAACTGGATCCAAGAATAGCAGAAGGAAGACTATGAATATATAAATTTTGGCACGTTCCAAACAAGAATCCAAGGACTCCATTCCCCAAAAATGGAGATAGAAATTCTATGCTGCCTAGTCGACGAAAGATGGGAAAACTTTGAGAAGAGCCTTTTCGGAGTAGCCCAGCTGCAACTAACAGAGAATGTAGGATACTTTAATGTCATTCCTGGATTCTCTATGCCAATCAAAGCAACATAAAAAATCAAGTTAGTAATATCGACAAAAGGAACTTTGACCAAAGCTATGGAAACATAAACATAGAATTTCATACCTATGTTCAGTTTAGCCAGACCGTCCAAAAGGGACTTCATAACATATTCGAAATAGGAAAACACAACGAGCAGATATTTGTTAGAACTAATAACTCTGAGTTCAACCATATGTATCAGATAAAAAACAACACAAAAATGATATTAAAAAAATCGTCCGACCTTTGGGAGTTGAAAACGGCAGTCCCAATGATTACTCAACAAAAGGAGTTAAACTTAGTGAGGATCCTAGAATTGGAGACGTCACTCTCCAGTTCAAGCCAACAAGACTAATTCTGAATCCTGACTAAGAACCATATTTAGAGAAGGACCTTCTAAATTTATAGACGCAACTCGAAGGGAGTCCTTCAACGTTGAGAGAGGAGAAACCAGTAATCCTCAACCTAGAGAATATGACGATATCAACTTGGAAAAAAATCAAAATCCAGAACTTAGGACAGCCCTAGCAGAGAAGAAGTCAGATATTTTAAGAGAAACTTAAGCCAAGCCAGGAGTCATCGATCAAATATGGTCTGAATCATTAGAAACTCAAAAACTCTAGACGAGTTAGAAGAAGCGTTGAATAGTCAACCAAACCCAAACTCCAGAAGCAAGAGATTCTTCGAGCCAGCAGTCAGGGTAGCAATGGCTGATACAACCAGATAAATTAATCAGGGCGTCGTTACCGAATGAGAGAATCCCCAGAGGAATCGAGTAAGTATCGAAACCCACACCAGTGTACGAGCACAAAAAAGATAAGCCGAAGTTCTTCGAAGAATTGCCAACATCTAGCCGAGAATTCCAAGGGACTAAAAAGATGGTTCAGATACCCATCAGTCCTTTAGGCATATATCTAAATATAAATAATGTTAGAAACATCAAAGAAGCTTTAGAATCATGGAAATCTAAAATGGAATTATGTTTCGCCCAAAACAACGAATGTAATACAGAATCTTGCCATGCTAATACCGAAAAATCTCCTCAAGGGGATGTGGCAAGGTTCCTAGCAACTATTAGAACGGATAAATCGCCCAACTCCTACTAGATGACAGAGATCGTTGGTACACCTACCATATAGACGAATATCTGATCCAAGTTTCCGAAACATATAATGGGACGCTTGAGAAGAGCAAGGAAGTGACTATCAAACTTCGTCTGGAAGCCACCCTACTTGAAGTAGGAATACTAAGTCTCTTAGACGAAGGAACCAAGCAGAGGCTCAAGGTGATCCTCCCTAACATCTTTCCGGCATCAGACGACAAAAGGACTCCCCTCCATCTCTTGGGAGGAAGTTCGCCACATCAGAAAGGAGAAGCAGCCAAAGAAGAAGACAAAAGTGAAATTGCGGCAAGGATTGCTATAATAGAAGTGGGAATAGGTCAAAGTGTCCTAGAGGGGGGTGAATAGGACTTTATAAAATTTTATGCCAATTTAAAATCCTATTAACCTAATCTTGATCTAATGTACAACAATCAAGATACACTCATTTTAACTCTAATGGCTTCCAAGCCAAATAGAGGATCCAATCTCAAGACTACTCAATATTTAAACAAGATCTAGTAATTAGTTTATGATGGATGACCTGTGAGAAGATGTGCGTGGGATGTGATTCTTATCAATTCTAGATATTCATGTTATCATGCATCATGTGTTCATTCAAAGTAAACATAATAAAAGAACATGCAAATATCAATCCCAAACACAGTCGTTTATAGTGGTTCAGCTATGTGCCTACTCCACTCTCGGCGGACGCACTCATTCCTTGAGTATACCGGATTTCACTAAAGGAGGTTTCAAATCAGGTTCACCTCTAACCTTTACAACCTACACAAGGTTGACTCTAGGACCTACACAAGGTTCCTAAAACATGCCTACGCAAGACAAAAGTTTATGCCCTACAAGAGCAAAGGTCCTACACAAAGTACCTAGGTTTTATGCCCTACACAAGAGCAAAAGATCCACACAAGGAATCTAGGTTTTATGCCCTACACAAGAGTAAAGGATCCAGACAAGGAAAAGGATCCACACAAGGAACCTAGGTTTTAGGCCACACAGGCCAAGGATTTACATAAGGAACCTGGTTTAGACCACACAGGTCAAGGATTCACACAAGAACCTTAGTTTAGGCCACACAGGCTAAGGACCTACACAAAGGACCTAAGTTTATGCCTACACAAGAGCAAAGGTTCTACACGAAGAACCTAAACGTACTCTCCCGTCGGAGGCCTCTTATGAGGGCTTATAAGGGGCGAGAAGCACCTGTGACCCAAACCTACACAAGGAATTATCAACAGGGTCTCTAGACTCTAATGACTTACAGATAAGTAGATAAACCCCGTTCAGCATGTCAATGAAGACGATCTCCCTTGATGACAGAGATTCTTCAGCTCCCTTGATGCGCAACACTGATGATGCTCCAATGTAAGGCTACGGGTTGGGTTAAGATTATGTTGGAATCTATTCTAATGAATATCATTCATTTAAGGGACGGAGTAATTCCAAGCTCTTAAGCATTCAAGGGATCCCAGCTCAATGATTTGCCATTAAGATGGTAGCTGGGTGATCCTTGAATGGGGAAGTTCATTCACCAATCCACTTTATTGAATATCAATGGTTGGGGTGGATTGAAGGATGAACTTCCATGAGTAAAAGGGCTTAGGGTAGGTGTTATGCAGTTGCTCTCAAAGCTCTCTTTCTTTTTCTCAATACAACAACCAAGAACAAGCTCACTTTATAAAGGCAAAAAGCTCCAACGGAAATAAAACTGTCAAAGTTTGACCGAGTTCGATGTCATCGAACGTATACTTTTGATGCCATCAGATATCAGTTCAATGATATGAACTCAACTAAAAAAACATTCCGAGAACTTTTTGATCGAAGATCGATGGAATTGAACCTGATTCGATGTCATCGATATTTAAACTTCGATGTCATCGAATAACAGTTTGATTCCTTGACGTTATACACATATGAGCTTGCTGGACTTTTTAAAGGTTGTCCACGATGTCATCGAATCCCAGTTCGATTCATCGATCTTTTCAGATAATATTCCTTGAAAGCTCACTGGACACTTCTTTGTCCTATTTCGATGTCATCGAGGCTCCCTCGATATCATCGAAGTTTGAATTTCGATGATATCGAGTATATCTCGATTCCTCGAACATTTCCAGTTGATTTTCCTTTGAAGTTTGCTGGACCAGTTTTGTTCAGATTCGTGTCATCGAACCTTGCTCGATGTCATCGATATTTTAATTTCGATGACATCGAAGCTCGTTCGATTCCTCGAGCAAAGTCAGAATATTTTCCAAGAAATTTGTTGGACAATGCTCTAAGTTTTTCTATATCATCGACTCGCCTTAATAACATCGATTACTGAAGTTCAATGTCATCGAGGTTATGTTCGATTCATCGACTTTTCGTGTCCAAATATTATGTGGTTGTTGGACACAAAATGTCTCAATTCGATGTCATCGTAGTCTGTTCAATGTCATCGAACATGAGTGTTTGATGTCATTGACATAAGTTCGATGTCATCGAACTAAGCAGAAAACTTAGAAAATTTTCCTGTTAAGATCAAGTTTTCAGACTTTTTATCCCTATGTTGTTGATGCAGGACATGAAAATTAAATATGATATGCGAGATTTCAGGCTTAAGATCACGTTAGTTTAGAAACAATTACACAAATTCCATATCCCACATGAAAGTCCAAACATTCAATTAATGGGAATCTATGCGGGTCCAGGCCTACACATGATAGGGTTGGATCAATAAAAATTATGAACCAAACGATACTCAAAGATAAAAAATAATCATCCACACATGCATAGTAATCAGTCCCTAATCCAAGGGATTCACCAATTTCAAATCAAGGAACCCTAGGGTAAGAAAAGGGGCATAAAATTGGAGATTTAAGTAATTTAGGGTTAGGTTTAGAGATTTTGGATGAAAGCGGAGTGAAAGAGAGGAGAGACGAATCAGAGAAGTACCGCACGCGTGGACAACAACAATGGCCAAGACGCACGTGCGTGTGATCTCGGCCGCACGTCTGTGGGGCCCACTATTCAGAAAAAGGCCACCTTGGCCCTGGTCGGCCAGGGATGGACTCCAAAACCCCCAAATCTCAGCTCGATCCGATGTACGATTTGTGTGTGGTGCTCCGTCGAAGTTTCAGCCCTCCTGTAGGGCCAGATTCTGAAATTCTGATGTGGGGAGAAGAATTGCTGCAATAGATGATTAATTCGAAGTGTAGATGATGGGGTGAGATAAGAAGAAGGGATGGTAGAAGATGGGTAGTAGAGATGGCGATGGATGAGGGCGAATCGGGATAGATGTGGCTTTGGACCACGGTAGTTAACCCTTCGATGAAGGGAGGGCTTCGCACCCAATTAGGCTTCACAACTCAGAGAGTAGGAAAATGCAGAATTTTTATTAATCTTCAATGAATGAAAAAAGCTATGAGGGGTGCTTATTTATAAAAAAACCTTTACCCCAAAACTCGCGCCATGTGCGCAACCTATTACTTGGCGATGAAGTAAACCAAAATAAAAACTAATAAAAGAAATCTAAAGCGTCCATAATGTTCTACATAACTTTAATAAGCAAAACCTAAAATATGAAATCAATCTGACTAGTGGGCCACGATCGTGAGATCCCATGATGGACTTTTCTTGACTAATAGGCCCACTCTTTTGAATCAAAACTTTGTCTTCTAGCTAGGAGGCTCTTCCTGGACATCATCATCGATCCAGATCGACGGTGGGGCACTCCTTCTGGCGTACGTGCGTAAGGGGGGGGGGTGGCGTGAGTGCGCGTGATGTCCCCATCAGTTGTTCAAAGTCTTTTAAGGTTTTAATTACCTGGGTGTTTTGGGACATGGGATGTGAGGCTTGTTTTACCTGTGACGAGCTCGGAACACATCCGGTTGAGGCGATAGCTTGATCGATCTTCATATGAGGCTCACCTGACTCACCGACTCAACCTTCACGCTGATTAACAAACCAGGGCACTTTCAAAAACATCTGACATGAGCAGCACCAAGTGCTAATAGGCAACAGTGAAGCACTACCAGACAGGAGAATCGTAGCAGAATCCTCCAGTCAGACAATCAACTTATCAACAACCTCGACCCCCATGAAAGCAGCAAGAATCCAACAGCAGCAGCAGTAGCCTCGACTCCTGACAGTTGCAGTAGCAGAGGCAGCAACTTTGATAGTAAAAGATTGCATAATGACAAAGTCCTTGACCGACTCCATCATAATAGGACATGACAGCCTCCTGCAATCTTATCTTTTATTTCAATATAGTTCTGTAAATTTGGAGTCTGAACTCTTTATAAGGAGAGTCCTTAGTCTTGTAAAGGCAGAGGATTGCGAAACAAGAGAAATCCATCTAACCTAAGAAGTCCAAATGTATGGTCGGCTAATCACCTTCCAGTCCGAAGGGGATGGCTCTGTAATCGTGTAATGTCCAGTTTGCTTGAGTAATATAATGATATCCATGTTTGCATTTCTCACATTTTTTTTAATGCATAATTGCATCCAAAGCTAATCAAGCCTCACAAAAGCACTATGAACAGCTCGTAAATGTGGACATAGTGATATGCCAAGAGTCTTGTTCAAAATCCTAAGTTGAGGGCATGAAAGACTGTTAATGGCAGTGGACTCTAAGAACTGACAGAGAAGATTAGACCATATGTCTGCGAAGGCTACCAAAAAGCAGGAAGTAATATGCTGAGAATGTGTGGAAGCAGCGGTGAACCCTAATAAAAGCAAGGATATTATGTGATTGCTTGCATGAACCCGAGGACTGATCTTTCATACCGTCTCTTTCTCTACTCTGCTAGGCTCTATGAGGAAAATTGATGGACCGCATGGATTGATTTATCCATGTTCAATTTATTATAGAATTTCGTGTGCCAAAGGCCGTAGACACTTTCGTAGAATATCTCCTCTCTTTACGACAATCTTGCTATGGGATTTCGCAGAGAAGCGTATCTCTTCATTAAAATCACCGTGTAGAGAAATGCATTGATCGTGCAGCCAATCTGGCCCGTTCATTGCATAAATCTAGTAAAAATACATAAAATTGACATAATAGAATTTATGAAGGACCTACCAAAAATGAGCTCTCTTTTCCTTTTTCTCCTTCTCTCCATGTTCCTCCTTTCTTTCATTTGTTTAATTTTAGGACTACTCCTCTCCCAAGTCTTCTCCCTTGAGAAAAAGAGTTTGTTGGGGAGAGGAGAGATACGAGGGAGAGATTAGACGGATGAGGAGAGATGAGAGGGATCTACGGATCTCTCTCTCTCTCTCTGAAATTTCAACTTAAAAAGTTTAAATTAATTTTTTTAATACATGTTTTTTTAAAGAAATCATGGGCGTTACACTGATTATTAGGTATCAGTTTTTCTTTGCTAATTTGAGATATTGTTTTGGATGGACATGATGCAGTTAAGGTAAGCTATGATCTTAGTTAAAAGTAGCCACTGAACATTCAAATTTCTGATCTAGATCTTTGGTGTTTACCACTGTCAATTTGTAACCATATACATTTGGAAAACCTCTCAATAATCATTAAGGAGCAATGCTCTTTCTATACTTTCACTAGAATGTGGAGTTAACTATTTTCCAAAGAGAATTAAAGAGAATTAACTTCACTAGCTTCCTATCTCTATTCTATGCTTATTTGGAAACAGTCATTTATATACTATTTATACTATTGTTTTTATTCTACTAGAAATTGTCTCTATCAGATACTTTCCTTTGTTGAATTAGATTGTGATTTTTTTCGTTGATATTTTCAAGTGGCAATATCTTCTCAATCCTTAGGTTTACCGATTGCACTTGTGGAACAGATATTTAGCCAAGCATTGGGGTCGGAGCCTACAGATTTAGAGACTGGATTAAGTTTACTCCAGTCTATGAAGGAAGATCTCGATCTTCGTCCTTCTCGTACAAGTCTTGATTTCCTACTTAGTGCTTGTGTAAGTGCAAAGGATCCATGTAGTGCTGAGCTGATCTGGGAAGAGTATAAAAAAGCTGGTCTTTCCTTCAATGTATTGACATTCTTGAGGTTTGTTAATATTTGCTTTGTTGTTTGTTTACATCATTATTTGTTTCTTGTTTTCTTGTTTGGATCTTTGGTTTCCTTTTATTGAATCCGCGCTACTTTCTTGTTTGTATCAATCTCTTGTTTCTTTTTTTCCTTGTTTGGTGAAACTAGAACCATGCGTCTATTGCTGGTTTTGATTCGTAATGTTTGTGCAGGAAGTACCAAGTTCTTTTGGCTTCAGGGAAGCATACATCTGCAGCCAAACTGCTGAAGAAAATACAGAAAGACGACCCACATGTTCGCTGCATCATCAATGCATGCAATGCAACTTACTGGAAAACCACATCCACAGGAGAGACGAAGAAGAACAGTCAGATACAGAGGTATTAAATAGCATTTTACTTGTGTAACTGTCCGACACCCGTAATTAAGGGACTTGGATTCAGAATTATTCAAATGTATTAGAAAATGGAGTTTTTAAGGTGGTTTTTCTTTTTTGCCTGTATTGTACCCTTATAGAAGTTTTTGGATTACATATGTTGGGTGATGCCAATCTTTCAAAAAATATAAGTAAAAGAATTTGTGGGGTTCCGTTAGTTCCACATACATAGGAGGACATTTGAAATACCCTTGTGGGAGAACCCAATGGTTAGATACCCGAGCCCAAAATTAGGCCGTTTTTCTTTTCAGGTGGGTAGCATCCGTAACGGCTCGAGTAAACAGTTCGTTTTTTTCTTTTCCGTTCAGTTTTTTTTAGAAGACGTCCATTTGTTTCTTACAATATGACGCACTTTCAGTGGATCAATATGATTCTTTAGTGAGGCTATCTAGTTGTTGGGGGCTTGCCAGGTGGACGGTTTGTTTTTGCATGCATGCCATGTCGGCCCATGTGTGTGGAATACATATGCAGAAAACTTCTACATGCTATGTACCCTTGGGTTCTTTATAGTTCTTTTGTAACAATTTTCTGGCACTGGTTGAGGTGATTGGTGGCCCCATCTCATGCTCCACACTCTGCGTATTCATCTTTGGCACTTGGAGCCGTTGTTTTTGTGGGCCACCTATTTCATGGGTCATGCAGAACTCTTAACCCAAAAAATCAGACTCAGGGCTCCTGCGATCCAGCTAAATGGCATCCAGAAAAATGGTTCAAAATAGTATGAGAGGTGGTACACAATCTACATTCACTAATATTGGACAGCCAAGATTGTTAACCGTTGCAATTATTGGGCTATATCCTATGCATGTTATTAATGGATTTTATTTCATTTTTCTTACCTTTCTTGATTTCCTTTTTTGTGTGTGTGTGTGTGTGTAATTTCCAGACACTGTACATGTCCCCTGTTTTTATTTATTTATTTTTTATTATTACTTTTTACGTCCTAGTGTTTTGTTTCTGACTAGTCAGGTCTCATTGTTGGGGGATTCCGACTGCTGGTCTGTTGTTATTCTTGGCTCCCATATTGGAAAGGACCTCTTAAAAGTATATAATATGGACCAAGCAAAATTTCAATGACAATGATTTTAACTATCTCACCATTCTATTATAAAATGGAAGCATTTTTATAAGGTAATCCCAGCCGCTCCCATCCATGGCTTCGGTAAATGGGTGCCCAGCTTATGGATGGATTGTATCATCCCACATGTGACTGGAGTCTACACACCAGTCCATAGTTCTAGTTGTAGACTGAGTGAAGATAACCCTGTTTCAACAACATTGAGGTCTTGGTATCGATTCCCAAATGGAGTGTGTACTAACGTACTAACCATTTAGAGCTATCCATGAGCCCTTACCATTTGAGCTACACCTGTTCAACCTTGACATGAGCCAAGCTTTGAGCCTATGTCTACCTGTTTGAGTTTGGTTTGGTTTGGTCAAAATATTCGAGCCTAACTGAGCCAATTCGACTCCTGCAATAGCTTATTGAGTAAACTTTGAGGGCCCACTGTCATATGTGTATATATGTGTGTGTGTGTGTGTGTATTATCCACTTTGTCCATCTATTTTTACATATCATTTTAGGATATGATCCAAAATTGAATCATATCCAAAGCTCAAGTGAACCAAATCGCAGGAAACAGTGTGCATGCATGTGTGTGTGTGTGTGCTCACCTATGCACATGTGTCATAGTCACAGAATCTAAACAGTCCACATGATACGGCACCCCTTGAAATCTTTCTAGCCCAATTTTGGGTCATGGCAATAGAAAACAGTTTCCTCCCTTGATTTGCATTTCTCATTGCTATGGCCCACCGGAGTTTTGGATCGAGCTGAAAATTGGGCTAATAAAGTTTCAACGGTGCCGCATCATGTGAACCATTCATATTCTGGGACCACACGTGTGTGTGTGTGTGTGTGGACTTCATGGGAACTTCCCATAAGGTTGAGCTGTGTGGGCCCCACCATGATGTATGTTGAATATCAACACCATGCATTTGATGGGTCACATTTAGGTTATAGGATATCCCAAAAATCTGCCGTATGCACAACTCAGGTGGGCCATACCATTTAAACTCATGTGAAGACATGCCTAAAACATATAAAATCACTTGGTGAGGTCCATCTGAAATTTGGATGAGGCTGAAACTTGGTTTGACCCCTCATCCAAGTGAGACATGCACAACGGATGGTTTGGATTTGTGATACATCTCGGTGGGCCCAATAAATGATTATAAATGTTTTAATGGGTTCGTAACCCCTCTCAACTGTTTTATGTGGTGTGGCCCACCTAAGCCATGGATTGACTTGATGTTTAAGGTCGTGGCCCACCATAGGATGGTGCATTTGACTGATGGGGTAGATGTTCAACACACATCACAGTGGGGCCCACACAGCTTGACCTCATGGGAAGCTCCCATGATGTCGGCGTCATGGTACCATTTCCTATATATATAGAGATAGAGAGAGAGAGAGAGAGAGAGTAATGTATTATCCACATTGTCATGGGATAATGCGGATAATACATTATCCATCTGTTGTTACATATTATTTTAGGACATGATCCCAAAATTGAATCATATCCAAAGCTCAAGTGGATAGCACAACAGGAAAGGTATGCATACAATCTACAAGCCGAATCAAACCAGGCTGAATCAAACCAAGCTTTGACATGAACCAAGCCGAGCTGCCATGTTTGAGCTTGGTTGTTGTTTTTTTTTTAAAAAAAAATTTATTTTTAAATGAACTTGACTAGGTTTGGTTTGAACTTCTAATTGAACCAATCCGAACCGAGCTTTCAAGGTGACTTAGTTTGTGTCCAGCTCTACTAACCAATTAAAAAATTGTACTAATGGGCAGTCCAGGTCCATTAGCTGGAATGTTCAAGTGTTCAGATGCAAGTAGGTGCATTATGAGCTAAGAGCATTATAACCAAGTTTTTCGAAGGCAGAGGATCATTTATCTTTTTTGTGCTAATTGTTTGAAATTATACAGATTAATATAATTTCTGTATAATGTGGAAACGGAAAATTGCAAATAAATCTGAAATATGGATAGGCTGAAGCACGTCTGAAACGCTGTCCTTAAAGCGTTATTTGCCCCTACTCAAGTGAATTGAGTATGCTGATAGGTTACAGGCAAATTGCTTCTAGGATACGATGAGCCTGGTGTGGGTCTGTGTTCAGCAAACACGAAGGCCCACCTATCGGAACTCTATTACACTTAGTCTGCTAGAAATACAATAAAGAAAAAATCCCAGAAGAAAGAAAAAGAAAATTGTGATTTAGACCACTGCACTGGTCAAGTCTTCAGCCACTAGTTCAGTTAAACTGTTCTAGACCACACCGTTGGTCTGTTCTTCTTGCAATGGTTTAACCGTTGTTATCTTGCTGGAATTACTGGAGTATAGAGAGAGGAGTAGTGAGCTGTCATAATTCGTATGGTAGTGCTGGATTGGGTTGTGAGATGGTTTGGAAACCCATCCAGGCCCTCCTTTTATAGGCTATAGTGGCTAGGGGGTTATGGTCCAGAGACATAAATTCCATTAAGTCATTTCTGGCTGTTGGAAAACTAGCCGTTTCATGGCCGTTTTTTTACTATTGTGTATGGCCATTAATCTACTGCATGTTGACTGTTGTAAGACATCAACTAGCTGTTTTCTAACTGTTGGGCTAGCCATGCAGCAGTTACAGCTAGTCTTTGCATTAATGGCATAGCTGTTACAGTTTCTACTACAACAGCTCTTTTCGGTCCCTCTATATATCTCTTAGCCACTTAGTCGCACCGCGAATCGCACACGTCTCACATGCCTACGCCCTCACACCAAGCCCGAGCCCAAGCGCGAGCCCGCGCGTGCGGGTGTTCCAGTGCGACCATAGTCCTTGGTCTAGGTAAGTAAATATTATAATACTCCACTGTTTTCATTTAAACCACTTTTTCTTCTCTTCCCTTTCCCATGTGGGACTATTCTTAAAAACCCCCAAAAGAAGTTTTTCAAATACTTTATATATTATATTATATTTAATTTAAAAAATATATTTTATATAAAATCAACATTTTTTGTAACAATCCCCCACTAGATTTTTATAAAAATATATTTTCTCGGTTAAACATTTCTGCCAAAATAATCAACTTATATGCATAAAGAAATATATTTTTCGATTTTAATCTTTCCTTAGTGTAAGTATTTCAAAACTCTGTCGAAATGACTGATAGCCGTAGCGTTGTACCAGTTATTCCTAGATAATAGAGTCGGAGAAACCACACACATATTTGCTATGTGTTTATTAGAGTTCCCACAATCTTTCTTAGCACAATTAATGGTCATGTGTTTATCCTAATTCGTGAACGATCCCAAGAGAAAACTCCTAACTCTCATGAGAGACGGCACCATATCTACGTTCATATAGGTGAAATCCTTCCAGTGTCTCCATTACTATAAGACACATGTCCTATAGACTGGATTTCATTAAGAGTTCTAAGACTCAACCCTTTTTCGTAATGCTCAGTACTTATCTATTATGGATGAGGTTTTATAATTTAGTGCTGAAAACTTTCTACATATCAGTGACTTGTTCTTATCCATTAAACCTAAAATTAGAGATTTTCTGACTTTAGGTTGGGTTACCATTACTGGTGGAACTTTGGTTGAAGAGTTTCAACCTCATCCCTCTATATGTAGCCTTTACTACCTCTCTCGGTAGAGGTTTAGTAAAAGGATCTGACAGGTTATTGTTTGATTTCACATAGGAAATAACAATGATTCCATCTCAAATTAATTGTCTGACATAATCATGTCGAAGACTGATATGTCTAGACTTTTCATTATATGTGTCGTTATAGGCTCTAGCTAATGTGACTTCACTATCACAATGTAGTGACACAGTCGATATAGGCTTTACACAGAAATGAATTTTTAATAAAAGATCCCTTAGCCACTCAGCCTCTTTGCTTGTTGCAGCCAGGGCTATAAATTCAGACTCCATAGTCGAGTGCGTTATGGAAGTCAGTTTCTTGTATCCCCAAGAGACAGCTGCACCTCTTAGGGTGAATACCCGCCCCGTAGTAGACTTGTTGTCCCCTGCACTTGATATCCAGCTCGCATTGTTATATCTTTCCAATACGGCAGGAAACTCTGAATAAAATAGTCATAAGTCTTTGGTTGCTTTTAAGTAACCAAGTGTTCTACTAATTGCATTCCAGTGTTCAGTACTGGGGTTACTAGTAAACCTATTAAGTTTACTCACAGCATATGCGATATCAGGTCTAGTGCATTGCATAACATACATAAGACTCCCTATAGCACTCGCATATTCTAATTGTGTAATTGTTCTCTCAGTATTTTCTTTTAGCTTGATACTTGGATCAAATGGGGTTTTTGCTTCCTTTATAGTTAGATGGTTAAACTTGTGTAGTATCTTCTCAATATAATGAGATTGACACAAAGTATAACCCCCACAATGTTTTTTAACTTTGATACCTAAGATGGTATCAACTTGTCCAAGATCCTTTATTTTGAATATGGAAGATAGAAATCTCTTTGTTTGAGTCACACCTTCCATTTTATTACTTATTATTATCATGTCATCAACATACAGACAAATAATAACGATATAACTACCATCTACTTTAGAATATATGCATTTGTCAGCTACATTATGCTTGAAACCATGAGAAAGTATTTTTGAATCAAACTTCTCATGTCATTGTTTTGATGCTTGTTTTAATCGATACAAAGATTTGACTAATCTACATACTTTGTTTTCATTTCCTGATAGAACGAATCCTTTAAGTTGTTTCATGTATACCTCCTCATTGAGGTCACCATTCAAGAATGCGGTCTTTACATCCATTTGGTGGATGAGAAGATGATGTATGTAAGCTAATACAAATAATATCATAATGGATGTTATCCTAACTACGGGAGAGTATGTGTCAAAGTAATCTATTCATTCTTTTTGTCTAAAACTCTTGGCTACTAATCGAGCTTTGAAGGTTTGGACAGCCCCATCAGTATGATATTTCTTTCTAAATAACCACTTACAACCTATGGGTCTAGAACCTGAAGGTAAGTTTACTAGTTCCCATATTTGATTTGATAGTATGGATTTTATTTCATTGTTTATAGCTTCTTTCCAGAAAGCTGAGTCTCTAGAGGATACAGCCTCTTTATATGTTTTAAGATCATCTTCTATAGTCATCACTATAGGTATTTTTCTAATAACATTTTCTCTATCTCCTCTACAAGATGGAAAATGACACGTTGTGAGTCTATGTAGTCATCTCCTAGACTCTTCTCTATTCTTGTTCTTTAACTCTTGCGAGGTTCAATAGAAGCTTCCACTGTTTGTGGAACTGTGTTATCTGGTTCTCTATTAGGAGTTTGGATTTCATTATCCTTTAACTCCAAGAATAGTGAGTTCTCAAAGAACTCAACGTCTCTTGATTCTATTATTGTATTAGACTCTATGTCTAGAAGTCTATAAGCTTTACTATTTTGTGCATACCCTATGAAGGCGCACTTAATAGCTCTTGGTCCTAACTTAGTTCTTTTTGGATCAGGAGTTCTGCAGTATACAAGACACCCCCACACTTTTAGATATCCTAGGTTAGGTTTTCTGCCTCTCCATGTTTTATATGGAGATATTTTATATTTTTTAGACGGAATTCTGTTTAGTATATGGCATACTGCAAGCAGTGCCTTACCCCATAGATTTAGTGGCAACTTTGCTCTTATCAGCATTAAGTTGACCATTTCTACTAATGTTCTATTCTTCCTTTCAGCTATTCCGTTTTGTTGAGGTGTGTATGGCGCTGTACATTGATGTATCAGTCCATGTTCTTCACAGAAGTTATTGAATTCATTTGAGAAGTATTCTCCTCCTCTATCGCTACGGAGAATTTTTATCTTCTTATTTAGTTGATTCTTTACTTCTGCTTTATATATTTTAAACATGCTCAATGCTTCATCTTTGCTCTTTAATAGGTACACATACACATATTTAGAGTAATCATCTATAAAGGTTATGAAGTACCGTTTACCTCCACGAGTAAGAATGTTGTTTAACTCACAGATGTCACTATGCACAAGATCTAATACTTAAGACGATCCTTCAACACTTGGAAAATGTTTCTTCGTCATTTTGGATCGTATGCACACTTCACATTTTTCGGTTTCATTATCTGTGTATGAGATTAGATCATTCTTAGCCATGAACTTCAAGGTACTATACCCTATATGGGCTAGTCTCTCATGTCACAGTTCAGCAGATTCAACCATATACGCAGAAGTGCTACTTTCATTAAGAGAAAACTTAACCATTTCGTTACAAGCATATCTCTTTCCGACAAAATTTTCATTTTTAAACAGAATCAGTTTACCTGACTCGTATACCACCCTTATGCCTAGTTTTCCCAGAAGATTCCCAGAAACTAAGTTTCGTCTCATGTCTGAAATGTGTAGTACATTAGTCAAAATCACTTTCTTCCCAGAGGTGAATATCAGTTCGACAGTTCCTTTGCTGACGACCTTCAATCGGACTTCATTACCCATTTGAACTTCTTGACCATCGGTCAATTCCTTATAGGTTTTGAAGGCTGATTTATTATAGCATACATGTACCGTATCGGCAGTATCATACCACTAATCTAAAACTTTGCCTTGGATGGTATTCACCTCAGTGATCATAGCCACAATATCACCTTCTTCTATTGCACTTGCCTCTTTTTTAAACTTGGGATATTGGCATACTCGAGCATAGTACCCGGTTTTTCCACAGACATGGCATAGCCTTTGAACTTTCCGTTCTTCTTTTGGGCGTTTTTCTTGAATTTTCCTTTATTGAGTTTCAGGGAATCGTCCTTCTTGGAATTCTTGTTATTAGTGTTCTCTACTGCTTGTACCTTAGACAAGGTAATCCCGTTATTATTCTTTCTGTCGTGGTTACAGGATTCTTCCTCAATTCTAAGGTGTTTCTAGATTTGTTCTAGTGTGTAGTCCTCAGTTTTATGCAACAACTTCTTTCTATAGTCTTTTCATATAGGTGGCAATTTAACGATTACAGCCCCGACTTGGAATATTCGGGAAGGTCAATTTTTATCGCTTTAATTTTGTTTACTATTAGCTACAGTTCTTGGATTTGGGGCAGCAGCGGTTTATTATCTACCATGCTGAAGTCAAAATACTTGGCGATGGGAAACTTGTTGGTACCTTCTTCTTCAGCCTTGTATTTGAACTTCAAAGTGGCCCAGATCTCCTTTGCTGATGACGTCTGTTGGTACAGATCGTATAGGCGGTCGGAGAGCACGTTCAGAATGTGTCCTCGACACAAGAGTTCGTCTTCGGCTCGTTTGTTGCGGGCAGCAACTTGTTTAGGTGTGTCTGTGTCGGATACTTCAAGTAGTGCTTGCAGATTTGGATCTAATATGTAATAGATCTTCAGCGCCGTCAGGAGAAATTTCAGCTTGTCTTGCCATCTTGTAAAACTGGTTCCATCGAACCAATCAAGACGTATCAAATCCTGATTCATCAACTTGATGGATGAAACACTGTCGGCTTCCATAAAATAATGCTTTAAGATTGTTTGAAATTATACAGATTAATATAATTTCTGTATAATGTGGAAACTGAAAATTGCAAATAAATCTGAAATATGGACAGATTGAAGCACATCTGAAACGCTGACCTTAAAGCGTTATTTGCCCCTACTCAAGTGAATTAAGTATGCTGATAGGTTACAGGCAAATTGCTTCTAGGATACGACGAGCCTGGTGTGGGTCTGCATTCAGCAAACACGAATACCCATCTATTGGAACTCTATTACACTTAGTCTGGCAGAAATACAATAAAGAAAAAATCTCAGAAGAAAAAAAAAAGAAAATTGTGATTTAGACCACTATACTGGTCAAGTCTTCAGCCACTGATTCAGTTGAACCGTTCTAGACCACACTGTTGGTCTGTTCTTCTTGCAAAGGTTTAACTGTTGCTATCTTGTTGGAATTACCGGAGTATAAAGAGGAGTAGTGAGCTGTCTCAATTCGTATGGTAGTGCTGGATTGGGTTGTGAGATGGTTTGAAAACCCATTCAGGCCCTCCTTTTATAAACTATGGTGGCTAGGGGGTTATGGTCCAGAGACATAAATTCCATTAAGTCATTTCTGGCTGTTGAAAAACTAACCGTTTTATGGCCTTTTTTTACTATTGTGCATGGCCATTAATCTGCTGCATGCTGACTGTTGTGGGACAACAGCTAGCCGTTTTCTAGCTGTTGGGCTAGCCATGCAGCAGTTACAGCTAGTCTTTGCACTAATGGCACAACTGTTACAGTTTCTGCTGCAATAGTTCTTTTCAGTCCCTCTATATATACTGAGGGATTTCTCTCCCAGTCCTCTAGTCTCTCTGTCAACCAGTCACCCGTCTTGACCACTTAGTCGCACATGTCTTGCTCCGGTTCGCGAAGGGAGCGACCCTTTGCGACACGATGCGTACGTTTGAAGTGCGCCACTAGTGCCTCTACAGCCACACTGCCTCACATGCCCACGCCCTCGCACCGAGCCCGTGCCCGTGCCCGAGCGCGAGCGGGTGTTACAGGTCTATAGTACTTGGTCTAGGTAAGTAAATATTGTAATATTCCACTGTTTTCATTTAAACTACTTTTTCTTCTCTTCTCCTTTCCATGTGGGACTATTCTTAAAAATCCTCAAAAGGTGTTTTTCAAACACTTTATATATTATATTATATTTAATTTAAAATATATATTTTATATAAAATCAACATTTTTTGTAACACTAATGGACCCCAACATTTCAATGTCAAGATTGGTGTGTATATACCACAGCTTGTAGACACGTGTGAGTTGCTTCACTCGTAGCAACAACAGCATGACATATAGTCTAGCTCATTTGCAACGCAAGTTAATGACATTTTTAAAATAGCAATCATTCATATCCATCCTACCATATATAATTCGAGTAGCAACGAACATTTTTTAGTATCCAATGGCTTGAGACACAACTCTTATATCAGTCAAATTGACTAATATAGTTATTGAAGCCATAAACGATGTTGCTAGCCATTTATATTCAAAATTGACCTTTTTTTTTTTTCTCTCTCTCTCTCTCCATTAAAGACGTAACTGAACCAAGATTTCTTATGCATAAATATCATGTAATGTGAAATGAAAAAATACAGTTTTGACTCATATTTCATGGTATCAAAGGCATATGTCCATCGACATTGGCTAATATATATATATATATATATATATATATATATATATGAGTCATGCTCCCCTGCACACTTACGCACGTGCGCACCTTTGCACATGTGTCATGAGTGTCTAATCTAAACGGTCCATGTGATGCGGAATCCCATGAAACCCCCTGTGGCAAATTTTCACCTTGATCTAAAATTCTGGTGGGCCATAGCAAAGAGAAATGTAAACCAAGGGAGGAAACTATTTTCATTTTTCATGGCCCATAAAAGTTTTAGATCAAAGTAAAACTTAGTCCCGGGGGGGTTTCACGAGGTGCTGCTTCACATGAACGGTTTAGATTTTGGATCCACATCACGTATGATGGGTTCTCAAAAAAGTTCGTATGTAGTACATATGAACTGGTTCGCAGGTGAGTTTCCGTGTGTGTGTGTGTGTGTGTGTGTTACTATGCGCTCGACCTCACGAGTTCGTCCCATGAGGTCGAGATGTGTGGGCCCCACCGTGATGCGTTTCGAACATCTACCCCATCAGTCAGATGCACCATTCCATCATGGGCCTAGGTCTCAAAAATCAAGTCAATCCGTGACTTGTGTGGGCCACACCACATATAGAAGTGGAGAGGGGCCGTGCACCATTAAAACATTCATAATCATTTTTTGGGCCCACCGAGATGTGGTTTGCAAATCCAGCCCATCCATTATGTGTGTCCCACTTGGATGAGGGTTCAAACCAAGTTTCAGACGCATGCAAATTTCAGGTGGGCCCCACCAAGTACTTTTATATGTTTTAACGGTGTCTTCACATGATTTTAGATGGTATGGCTCACCTGAGTTCCGTATACGGCTGATTTTTGGGATATCGCATAATTTAAAGAGGACCCATCAAATGCACGGTGTTGATGGTTGACACGACACAGATCAACCTCACGGGAGCTTATCATGAGGTCAAGCGCATAGTACCTTTTCCCATATATATACATGTGTGTGTGTTTGTTAACGCATAAGACATAAGAAGGAAAGCACTCCATGTTCTTATGTTGAAAATTTTTCGTGACAAGTCCTTTAGGTTGAAAATTTTTCATGATGGGAGTCTAGCTTAATGGGGAATGAAGAATGCCCCACGTGATTATTATTATTTTAACCCAAACTTGTCTTCTGGGAGAGAGATTTTCTCTCTTGATCGTTGTACGTACACATCCCAACTTCTAGCATGGGGTACTTCTCTAAGCCCACCATGATGTATGTGTTTCATCCATTCCATTCATTCATTTTTAAAGATCATTTTAGAGTTTGATACCAAAAATGAGAGGAATATAAATCTCAGGTGGACCACACCACAGGAAAACAATAGTGATTGGATATCCACCATTAAAATTCTCCAAAGGCCCAATGTACTGTTTAGTTGACATCCAGTCCGTTGATTAGGTCATATAGACCCAGATGAATGAAAAAAAAACAAAGATAGGCTTGATCCAAAACTTTTATGGCCCCCAAAAAGCTTTTAATGTTCAACGTTCATTCAACACTGTTTTCCTGTAATGTGGTCCACCTGAGATTGGTATATACCTCATTTTTGGTCTTATATCATAAAATGATCTAGAAACATAGATGAACGGCATGGATAATACACATACATCATGGTGGGGCCCACTGGCTGGTGGCAGTGGAGTAGCCAATCCGTTTATGCGGACGCGGATGGGATACTGACAGGTTTCTGCGCAAGGATTCTGTGTGGGGCCAATTTAGATGTTTGTTAGAAATCTATCCCCTTTATCTATTTTTTTAAGCTCATTTCATGACGTGAGGCCAAAAAAGAGGAGGATCCAAAACTCAATTGGGCCACACGAGAGGAAACAGTGGAGATTTAGTGACCACCGTTGAAACATTTATATGGCCATAAAAGTTTTGTAACAGTCTAAGTTTTTGGTGTTTTCACTTTATCTGAGTGAAATGGACCTTATAAACGGTTTAGATGGCATATAAACAGCAAGGTAGAGCCTAGGAAGGTTTCAGTGATAGGCATTCCTTTTCCCACTGTTTCATCTCCTGTGGCCCACTTGAGTTTTGGATCGTCCTCATTTTTGGTATAATGTCTTAAAATAATGTCGAAAAACAGATGAACGGGTTTGATTTCTCACAAACATCACAACAGACCCCAGCCAGAATCCTTGCAGAGGAACTTCATGCGAAAGGCTTCCACAGGAAATCCCCCTTCCAGGGTTGAGTAGCGAGAGTCATCGCTGAAGTGACATCACCAAGTTATGTGGGCCCCATCATGATGTATGTTTTATATCCACGCCGTCCATCCATTTGGAAAGATAATTTTAGGTAAAGATACAAAGAATAGTCAAATTCAAAGCTCGTACCTCACCAAAGAAAACAGTGGGGAGAGTGACGCCCACCATTAAAAACTTAAATAGGCTATAAAAGTTTTTGATCAAGCTGATATTTGTTTTTTACCTTCTTTCGTGTCTATGTTAACTAGTGAACATGTTGGATTTCAAATAAAAATCATGGTGATCCTTAGGAAGGTTTCAACGATAGGCATCAATCTCCCCACGGTTTTTTGTGGTGGGGTCAACTATATATTTAGATGTGCCTGATTCCTTAACTCATGCCTTAAGATTATATCTCCAAATAGATGGATAGTGTAGATAAAGCACATACATCATAGTGGGGCCCACATACATCATAGTGGGCCCACAGAACTTGGTGATGTCACTTCAGTGGCGAATCTCGCCATTGTCTCACCAGTTCTGTGGCCTTATTTGAAGGTTTTGTCCCACTAAGAGGAATTAAGGGCCTTATGAAATATTTTAGTTTTCTATTAAGTATTTTAGATCATTTAGATTAAATATAATGATTTTATTTTCATTTAATAAAAAATAATTTCTTTATAATGTAAAACATTTCCAAACGGGGGATATGGGCAAATGTGTCAAATTAACATATTTTTGACATTTTAGATCTTTGTTAACAAATCAGTTGTTTCAAATTCAGTACTTAATTTTCAGACTTCAGCCATAATTATCAAACAAGTTTTTTAACTTCAAATTTCATATTCAAGCTTTAGATTTCAGATTCGGTCTTTAGACTTCAGATTTAACAAATGGGGCCATAGTATGTTCGCAAAAATTTAAAACAAAATTCAGCTGCTTGATATGCTATTTTTGGGCTTTGTTTAACACATTTTTAAAAAGTCCTTAATCGCAAAATTAATTTAAGAGTTGTGTATGTACGTAAGTGATTTTGACGGAAGTGAGTGATTTTAAGTTAAAGCATTTTATTTTTTCTAAATGATAACTCTGCCCTTTTTGACGTAACTTGGGGGAAAGCTTTTAGTACTAATTGCATAGATACTATGTGGACGTGGCAAAGTTCTTTGGGCCATTATGATGTATGTGCTATATCCACCACATCCATCCATTTTGCCACATCATTTTAAGGCATGAGTAAAAAAATGAGGTAGATGCAAAGCTCAAGTGAACGACACCACACAAAGTTGTTGGGACAATGACACTGCCGTTGAAACCTTCATAGGGACCACCTTTACTTGCCATCCAACCTGTTGGTCACACAGACCTGGATGAAAGGAAAACATAAATATCAGGTTGATCAAAAACGGCCTCTAAGAAGTTTTAGATTGTAGGCAATCAATCTCCACTGGTTTCTGTGGTGTGGTCCACTTTATCTTTGGGTCTGCTAAATTTTTGGGCTCACCACCTAAAATAATATGACAAAATGTATGAATGGTATGAATCTAACACATCATAGTCAGCCCACAGAACTTTGTTATATCAACACGGTACCCACAAAGGTGTCCTGTAATGGTTAGGCAATCCAATTCTACTTTGGAGGAGGATTTCTTTCCAAAGTCTTTGCAGGAAGTTCCTACCGTGGGAAGCTAAGCGGGGCCAACGTGATGTTTGTGGGAAATCCACCCCATTCATCCGTTTTGCCATATCATTTTAGGACATCAAGACAAAAATTGAGGCATATCCAAAATTCAAGTGGGCCGCACGATAGGAAATAGTGGGTAGGGAAATGCCTATCGTTGAAACCTCCTTGGGGTCCACCGTGATGTTTATATGCAGCCATACTGCTCATAAGGTCATTCCTACTGGGATGAACCGAAAACACAAAAATATTAGCCTGATCCAAAACTTATATGACCCTACAACTGTTTCAATGGTGTACGTCTAATACTTAATGTTTCCTTTCACACGGCTCACTTGAGTCTTGGATCTACTTCATTTTTTGTCCCATGCCATTAAATTATCTAGAAGAGCGTAGGCGGATTTCTCACAAACATTCTCAAGAAATCTACGTCCTTCCCACTCAGCTACCTAGGTTACACAACATTGGGTGTTGCCATGACCATGGGGCCCACCTTGATAAATATATTTTATATCCATGTCATCTATCAGTTTTTCAAGCTCATTTTAGGGTAACTCTGGGCATGGTCCCAAAAATAAAGTAAGTGGACTACACCACATGAAACAATGGCATTGAACGACCACCATTGAAAACATCTTATAGCCCACCATAATGTTTGTTTGTCATCCAACCCATTTATAAGGTCACATAGACCTGGATGAAGGAAACATACAAATATTAGTTTGTTCTAAAACTTTTGTTGGCCCTAAAAAGTTTTTAATGGTGGAGATTCCATCCCCGTGGTGTGGTCCACTTGATGTCAGGATCTTCTTCATTTTTATGACCATATCCTAAAACGATCCAAAAAATGGATGGACCATGTGAATATACAACACATACATCAAGGTGGGCCCTACGGTCCGACATTACCCCACTAACACCTAATCCACTCCAGCTTTGGAAGGAAGCCAACTAGGTGAGGCCCACCATGACGTTTGTGAGAAATTCACATCATCCATTCGTTTTTTCAAATCATGTTATGGTATGGACCCAACTTAGGGGTAATTTGGTAAAATTGTCAAATTTCATACATTTTTACCTAACAGAAATTTTTAGATTCGGTAGTAAATTTTAGTGTTCAGAATTTTTTTTTAAAAGACAGTTTACCAAACAGGCATTCCAACACTTATTACTGCTTAAAATTCAGTACACAATGGATTCAGTACTTTTCAAACTTTTTTATTTAGTTTACCAAATGCACCCTATATCATATGGTTGGCACAAATTTTTCATGTTCTTAAAAGCAATAACTGCTTAGCTTTGTTGATGGAACAAAGTATTGTCGTAATCAATTTCTTGTTTAATAAAAACATGAATCAAACTCTTATGGTTGATTCGTGTTATCTTACATGGCAACAACATGATCAACTACTTATCCAGATCAATATGGCATAGTGCATTTCATCTTCTTAATTAATTTTTATGAAACATGTTTGTGTGGCTTTTAAGAAGCATTGCCTTTTATGATCTTGAACGCTAGAGATTGGACAAAACTGCCTGTAGCCAAGGGAGAGTTGTGTTTCATGGATCTGATTGCCTTGGCCATGACCATATATATTCCTCAGCATTCTTATATTTTATCGGATGGTCATTTCAAATGAGAGGATTGGCTGGTGTCGGGATGGACGGTCTCTGACCATCGAGGCCGACCTGGTGTCAAATCGCCTCCTTCCCTACTTCACATGTGTGTTAGTGAGTCATTGATGGTTCCTTGAATTGGGTTTTTTGGTCAGTTACACTAGCATGGATAGCTTACAAGCAGTAACAAGCATTAAGACTAGGAAACCCATCATATGCCCATAGTTATATAGTAGTTATATAGACTTGTTGGTGCACTAGCTTTGTCAAAATTCCCATGACTTGGGATGTGCGGATGAAGAGGCTCTTCATCCCTGATTAATTATATTTTGGCTCTCCTTACAAGGCTTCTATATAACCACTAAAAGTGGGTGTAGTTGGGCTTCTGTATTAAAGTCTTCGAAGTACACATGATCTAATAGGAGATCCACAATGCCTTCTTAGGATACAATAATGCATGAATGAGTGAACTTGTGGCTTGGATGGTTCATCAAGTGTCTTAAAAAACTGATCAACACCTTTGAGGTTTTCAATTGGTTGGCTGAAGTTTTTCAACCATTGATTTGTTTTAAATCACATGTAATCGACATTTAATGATTAAGATTTGAAATGATCCATACCCTGGGTGGCATGGTAATTACCCACGGATGGTGACAAATAATAGCGGAGGGATTTGAAGGGATGGGGTACATGATTTCTAGAGGTTCACAAACATCCTTCACAATGGTGTACACGTTCAGTAGTGAAGCACCATATACATTGCATTGTCTTACAACCCTAACTTCTTATAAGATCCTATTCCAGGTGGGAGGGTGTTGAGACCCCTACCCTTTTCCCATATGGTGGATGTCCCAGCTAGAGCGAGATACAGAATAAGAGAGTAAAGGTGGGCTATGCCTAGACCTTATCCCACTTACATGTCCACACCTGAGTGTGGTAGTCTGCTTCTAAGACGACTCAAGTTCAGATCTAGTCCCTACCACGACAATGGCACTCGATCAACAATTCATCGCCAGTCATATTTAATTGAATTAGACTTCTTCTTCTTCTTCTTTTTTGAAATATGGTCAGATTTAAATGAAATTTCTTATTAATTAATTAAGATTGATTTTTTTAAACCCTTTAAATTATCTCTGTTTCAAAATTCGTCTTCCCTTCACTGGAGAATTTTTCATATATATAGAGAAGAAAAAAAAGTCCCACCGGTTAAAAGGCCACAAGCTACGGTCTACCTAGCTGCAATTACCAACCTTTGCAAGTTCTCTTGACATCCAACCTTTTTAAGTTCTTTTGACATCTAGTTCTGATAGATTGGCCCAATCACATAGTAAAACCCATCCCTCATCCACCAATCAAGTCGGCCACACCTTAGAAAACAATGTATAGTTATTGATAAATATCAATATGCATATGCCATCCACTTGACGAGTGGCTATGGGTGATTTTTGCACAAAGTGATTATTGCGTTGGGGCCAATCCATTGTACTGGGTTGGACTAGACCTCACAGCGACATTAGCTACATCCTTTTAAAGGACACGCAAGGTGACCTATCATCCATTCGAACCATTTATTCTTACAATGAGCAAGCCATGGTACAAGAAATGGTGCAAGAATCACACTGATCAGATGATCCTAACCCTTTGAATGGGGCCAATTGGTTACAACCGAATGCTATTTACAACCCATAAATCACATGGATAGAATCATTAGACGAAAGAGTTACTTAAGAATAATAGAAAATACAGTGGGATCTATGTACTAGATGTTTCAAGATGATGATTGGACCTATTTTGTTTCTTCGGTCAATGTTGATTGTCCATATTCATTCTATTACAAAAGATGCCGTGGTTCTGAAAAAATTCTGGTTGAAGCGTCTAGTTAAAAGGATCTACCCTGTGGCCCAAGGGCCTAATAGATATCATGGTCCAAATCACAGAGTCATGGGGTCCACTCATGCAAACTGAAAATCTGAGCATACTGTGCATGTCCCCGGCTCAAGGCTCATATAACCACACCAGTCACAAATAAATGATTACAGGGGGGGAAGGAAAAGAGAGAATGCAACACCATGTTGAATTCCTATTACATGCTTAAACCCCAATCTGCCATTGATTAAAATCTAATTCCAGTTCCTCAACAAAAACTTGCATAAAGAAGAAAGGACAAATAGCAAAATACTGAATTCAGGAGTCTAAAACTACACAACACTAGGGCCAATGAACTAGGGAATTCAGATGATACCACCAGCCATTATCAGGCCACTGCAAATAAGATGATTGCCTTTCTTGGTCAAAATCGAACTGAATAATTGATTGGTTAGAAGATGCATTACTTACAGCTGCTCAATTTCCACTTCGCTGTTGACATCTGCATCTCCCACATCCACATCGAGCTCTTCCACATCCACATCCTCGTCGGCACCCTCATACTGCAACACCAAAAGCCCAAACACCACTATTATGCATCATCCGTCAACAGAATAACAATAAAAATGGCAAAGCACCCGAAAGGGTTAAATGGGGTAATCCACACGAGCTAGCGTCGAAAAGAAACATCAAGAAAAAGAAAAAAGAAAAACTTAGCTTCACAAAGTAAAATCACAGTACAAGAAAGGATGCTCGCAAGAAGCACATCACCAAGATGTGGGTCCCAAAGACTAAAGTTGTCAGCCCTAAGGCCCAATGTGGGGACATACATGTCTACATGAAGAACAGGATGTTCTAACCTGGGTATAAATCTTCTGAGGGATTTTTGGAGGTGGGGGTGGCAGAAAAGGAAAGCCTGCCTTATCTTCTGAGGTTCCATTCTCTGGAGCAGTAGCAGTTCCCCCTGTCTCAAACTTCTCCTCCAATTCAATGGCTTCGATGAATTCATCTACTGCATGAGCAGCCATGCTAGTTGGAGGCAACAAATGTCCTGCTTCTGAGCCCTTTACCTGCTCATTACAACAAAGCTAGCTAAAGAGATGTTGTCTGAAGAGGACTAGTATGGAGGACATGTATTGTTCTTTGGCCCTTGTATCTGCAAAATTGAGTCCCATGATTTCATGATCCAGACCGTTGATCTAATGCTAAGGGACCATTCCCCAAAAGTCTTCCCAAGAGGACATCCTAGCCCTTGGGCTCTATGGCCTGATCAACATCTATAAAATAAAATAAAATAATTTTTAAATAAAGAAAGAAGAGAAACCAGTAGTCCCTACAAAATGGAAAAATGACAAAAATAATGACCAGTGTCCTATTGAAAGCTTCTCGCCCAGTACAGAGCCTATCAGATCAATGGTCAGGATAACCGAACCACAGGCCCACTTGTACACACTAGAGGTGAGAGGATGCTATACATCCTTCGACCATGATGAAATGTTTTTTCCCCAAAACATCCAACAAGCTTTATCTATAAAAAGAAGAATAGAAAAGATTTTAATCCATGTATGCAAACTTGCAAAACATGTCCAGTAGCATACCAAAGAGGAAAGAAATAAAATGAACAGACTCCTAGATTGACGGAACAAAGCTTTGCTATGCCCACACGCATGTACATGGCAACTATGTACATGCCACCACATTTTCCATCGGGAGGGTAAACTATATAGATGCCTTGGCCCAAGAATTAGGCTCATCCACTAATCAGGTGGCCACTGTTTACAGAATGCATGAACTGCAGAAGAAGACTAGGCTGAAGTTCTCAAAGCCATCCACCTTTTTCCAACAATCCAAATGATCCATCAGGAGGGTACACTACATAGATGACTTGGCCCAAGAATTGTCATTCCACTAATCAGGTGGGCCACTGTGTACAGAACGCATGTACTGCAGAAAAAAACTTGCTGAAGTTTTCTAAGCCGTCCACCTTTTTCTAACATCACGACCCACCGGATAAGTGGGCCAACCTGATTTTTGGGCGAGAATATCTTCATGGTCAGACCCACCTGGTGGTGGTCATCTTGGATATGTTGTACCTGTCTCATGCTAGCACATGTTGTGGTGTGGAGATGGTATCCCTTATACACTCAAGTGGCTTAGCAAACCTCAATGGAACATGTCTCAAGTTAGGCTTTTCCCAGTTTCGTTGCCTCAAGCTGGCACACGTCGTGGCATAGAGATGGTATCCCTTGTACACGCATCTGAGCTGAGCAAACCTCAATGGAACGTGTCTCAAGTTGGGCTTTCCCAGTTTTATTACTAAAGAATCTAAGTTTTAATGTTTAACAGCACTACTACCAATTCTACAGCAAACATTTTTAAATTAATAGATGTTTGCTAGCAAATGATCTTTTTCTTTTTCTTTTTCCTTTTTCCCTTTGATTAGTGACTATGAAGTAAAGAGTGATGTAATGAATTGAGGCAATGCATAAGAGTCTCCAATATACAAAGGCCTCAACGTCCTTTGTCATGGCTTCTCTAGGGACAAAATTGATACACAGATGTAAGCCTCTTAGTTCCGTTCACGATAAATTGTCACTTCCATGGAACTGGCTTCTACCTAGAAACCCATGCAATACCACTCTCGGAATTACCCACAACGATAATTCCCGATAACCCCGAAAGATCATTGATAAGCCTTAAACAAGTCTTGATTGATTCCAATTCCGCTTGGTTTGCTAGAGACAATCTCACCAGGGAAGTTGTTCTACGAACCTCTTTGTATTGGGCATTCTCCGCCCTCCCTTCATCTGTCTCCTCATTCAAATTGTCACTTACCCGGAAGAAAAAGGGAATACTTTGGCCACTTTTACCCATAAAAGAAGCATTGAATTGGTGGTAAACAGGAAAAAAAAATGCATTGAAAATACCTTATCCAAGGAAGCAGTGCTAGAAGAATCGTTCTTTCCTCGTTTATGCTTGATTGCATTTGCTAGGGGCCTACGAACATTGTTCCCAGTTGGGATTTTGTTTAGCAGTTCAGCTTCCTTGCTGTTATTTTCCACTTGGGCAGGTCCTTGCCACCGAGTAAGCATCTCTAATTTAATCTTTCCTGACAAGAGCCCCTCTCTTCTTCTTGAGAGTACTGTAATAGTATAAATGTTTTATTACCAAAAAGCAGCAATCAGCATACATAGAAGTCAAACTGGAACTAGGATTTATAAACAAAGCACTGACAATATCACATGCATCTCTAACCATAGTCATGTGACCTCACATGGCTTTTGTTTGGGACATCCAACCCATGCACCAAAATGGGCATCGCCGCGCGGATGACCTGGACTAAAATCCAGGACCATTCATCAGGCAGACCAATAAGCAGCAATCACCATTCATGTTGCCCACTTGATAAATCAACCAAGTTTGATTTCTGGACCAGGTCATCTACATGCTGCAGCCCAACTGATGCATGGCTTGGATCTTCCACCCACAGGCAATGTAACACTCTTTAAAACAAGGCAAGAAATGTAGTAAAATATGAGAAATATAATCAATCACCAGAACGAGCAAATGGAATATCAGCTGAACTAGATGGAACCATCCAATAACTAAAATTTGCTTATGATCTTCCCATAAATGGATAAATTATATGCTTCAGTAAGTGTGGACGTGCAGAGGTCCATCGGCATGTTGCATGGTGTTCAAGGTTAACTTTATGTTGAAATTGGAAGCCAATCCTCTCTCTCTCTCTCTCTCTCTCAGCAAATGGAATATCAGCTGAACTAGATGGAACCATCCAATAACTAAATTTTGCTTATGATCTTCCCATAAATGGATAAATTATATGCTTCAGTAAGTGTGGACGTGTAGAGGTCCATCGGCATGTTGCATGGTGTTCAAGGTTAACTTTATGTTGAAATTGGAAGCCAATCCTCTCTCTCTCTCTCTCTCTCCTTTTTTTGAGCAATTAACTTTAGATTTCATTGAAGAAAAGGAACCACGGAGCAGGGACACAACACACTAACAGAGAGATGAGAACAGAAAAAACATAAAGACTGGAACCCATGCCTTCTGGTTAAACGATATCTTTAACCACAAAGGAGATTGATGCTGGAAAGTCCCCTCCCTGCTGCACCACTCCTTCCATAGAGTGGGCCCTGACTTGACACTGAAATATGAAGACAGGACCGCTCATTCTAAAGTAGAGCCTTTAATATTTTTTTTAAAATGAGGGCAGCAATGGGGATCTGAGTTTCCTTGAATATCCTCTTGCTCATCTCTTTCCAGACTTCCCGACAAATGGTGAATGGAGTCGCCTTCCATGATGCCCCTCTACCTCCATTGATTAGGAAGCTTTTCAGACCCCTCCAAGAAGGCGCATCTTGACCAACTCAAAGTGAAACCAGTTCATAACTGGTTGTAGTTTGTAAGAAGAGTAACACTAGCATAACCACACGGTGCATAAAAATTCTATTTAGTTCTCTACTCAAGGTGCATGATTGCATGTTCCAAACATGGTGATAGAGACTGCTGAGCTGGAGTACAGTGTGGAAGGGGGCTTTAGGCCAAAATCTGCAGTGATTGGACAATTTGACCGTCCAGCTGTGAGTTTCGATCGTGCAATGTGGACTGCTGCTCCAACCATTCCTTTTGCAGGTCCCTACTCAGACTGCTGTGACAGTTCATTCACCTCGATTTTTGGGAAATGACCTATCCACTTGACACCCTGTCAGAACAACAATTTCAATCACCACATGTTTTATTCATTCACCTTGAGAGAGCTAATGCATAGAAGTTTTATACAACGCAAGCTGCATGCTAGTATTCCTCTTTTAGAATTTTTCATATGGGCCTCTTATGGTCTACATTCAATGGCATCGTGGAGGAGACAAAACAGGAGTTATTTGATATACTGACAAAGTGTGATGGTTCACACACGTGCAGCGGTGAGCATTCCTCTTTTATAAATAAAAAATAAATAAATAAAAATTAAAATTAAAATTTTAAATAATAATAATAATAATAAATCACCGTTGCTCTTTTAGCCTACCATGCAATACAGTTTCCTAGGAGTTATTTGATACTCTGGCACAGTGTGATGGTTCTCATGCATGCACTCAGAAACATAAATGTGGCATACAAGCAACTAAATTAAACCTTTCAAAATGATGTGAACCATTGCAGATAAGTCATAATCCTATAATTAGATTAACTGAAAGATCCTAACCTCCCATAGTGGATATTTGTGCGTTTACCACTGATTATATTTCATTTTAATTGTCCATTAGATGTCCGTCAACCGATCAGATAGACATGAGTATAAGCTGAAGTTTCGTTTAAGACGCATCAAAATGGGGCCCACAATGGTATCATTAGAGTTACATGCGTACCATGGCTATAATTTCTTACAGCATGTATGAACTGTCACATGCTGCCATCAGATCAGGGCTTTACTCGAGAGAGAAAATGGTAAAAGGCAATTAGTTTGTGAATACTGACAAGGACTGGGTCGTGGATTGCTATTCCATCCTCGGGGAGGAGGTCGTGTGGGGTCCCGAATGTAGAAGAAATCTCCACGACTATGAGGTCGAAGAAAATGTAGCCCATCTCAACCAAGGTGTTCCGTATCTGTTATGAAACGCCCATCAAGGCCGATACATATAGGTAACGGCCATGACCGTTACGCGATACGGGGGTGAAAAGGGGCACTTAGTTTTTTGAGACTATATCAACTGTTACGGTGGCTGTAAAGGCCGTTACAGGGCATAACAACCGTTACTCCCGTAACGGTCGAAAAACGATCACTTTTTTTTTTCTATTTAAATTCATTTTTCTCATCTCTTTCACTTTTCTTATTCCAAAAACTCTCCCATATCTTTTTACAACAGATTTCGACCACTCTTACTATAGCTTTTAAGATTAAAATTTTGATTGAAGTGATTTGAGTGAATAGAATCTTTGAGGGCCTTTTTTCAAAAAAATGCAAAAGGAGTATTTATGCCTTTTTCTTATTTCTAGCTCTAATACTTGATTGTGATGTGTAAACAATAGAGACAATCATATTAAACAATTCACTAGACAGCCCGAAACAATACTCTCACCAAAGAGTGGACCGTTACACTACCATAAGCATGTTCAAAACAAAAAATGAATACATATTTGAAATATTTACATTATTATTGATTTTCTAAATAATTTTTCAGAATTTTTCGGGTAAAAGAAAATTTTCAACCGTTACAGGGGTCGTAACGGTCGTTACGCTCCCGTATCGGCCGTTATGGCCAATACCCGTATCGGTAATGGTGGTGACCGTTACTGATACAGAATACCTTGTTCTCAACCGCATCCAGGACGTTAAGTTGGATCAGTCAAGTACGGACAAAATTGTTTGGAAAAGTGACAAATCTGGAATATTCTCAATCAAATCTTTTTATATGAGTATGGAGGGGGATCCCTCAAGAGGAGAGGAGACCCTTACTAATCACGTTTGGAAATACAAAGCGCCGCACACCCCCACCCCCACCCCCCCCCCCCAAAAAAAAAAAAGAAGAAGATTGTGACCTTCACCTGGTTGGTTGGTAAAAAGAAAGTCCTAACAATGGATAACTTGAGAAAAAGGAGCATGATTATCACCAATGTTTGTCTGTGTTGCATGGCGAGTGAAGAATCGGTGGACCACCTCTTCATCCACTGCCCCTTTATCACTTGGATCTGGTCAGATTTCCTTTTCCGTTTTCATATCGTCTAGGCCTCCCCAAATTCTACTAGAAATCTCCTAAAGGCATGGCACGGTCTAAGATTGGGTATTCAGAGGACTGATTTATGGATAATGTCCCTTCTTGCTATCTGGTGGACAATATGGGAAGAAAGAAATGGAAGATGTTTTAATGGTGTTTCTAATCCGTCTGATTCCATAGCAATTAGAGTGAGGAGACTGTTAGTTGTATGGGCTTCTAATGTGGAAAATTTAAAGGGCTGTAATCTGCAGTTTTTAGGAGTGTAGCTTGCCCGCTATCTCAGTGGCTTATCTATCTCTGTAATTCTCCCTTTTTAATATAAATTGTGATCTTTCCAAAAAAAAAAGGTCTAGGCAAAATATTTGAGATGGTATAAGATTTAAAGTTGGAAGGGTGATAGAATAAGATTTGGGGAGGATTATGCATGGGAAACTGCACTTTGGTTCAGTGGTTTATAAGACTATCGAATTTCGCACAACACATTCTAATTAAGGAGCGTTTTGAGATTCTGGGTGGTAAGGTGGTGTTTGACATTCCACTTAAAAGAAGTCTGTTGGGTGAGGAAATTCATATGTTATCTAAATTGTACACATGTTACCTGAATTGTACGGCTCTTTTGATGGGATCACTCTGGACAACAAGCCAGATCAAAGAACTTGCGCCCCCTCAGTTTGCAGCATTTTTTCAGCTACAAATATATTACCCCAATCCAATCTTTGAACCCCCCTCGCACTTCTGTGTGTGTGGGGTAATGGTCTCTCAAGTGGATGCTTTTAGGGGTCGTTTGGCACCATAGATTGGAGGGGATTTGAGGGAGTTTCAAATCCCCTGGTTGTTTGGTAGCATAAAGTAACTGGGGGTTTCAAATCCCCTCTTTGAGGGGGTTTGCAATCCACGGTTAGAGCTTGGATTACACCTAAAATCATTTCAATAGTTGCAGGTGTAACATGTGTCACTATACACTATCATTCTATTCGGCACATGGCCCACTAATGATGATCAACACCGTCCAAACATTGTCCAGTGCCGTCCAAATATTGTCCATGTAAATCAACGATTAAAAATCATTGGTTAGTTACTCAGACATGATCTTGTGCTTGTGGCCCATTCGAGACTTGGAATTTCATCATTTTCAGGCAAAGCATATATTTCAACAGGCTTATCACAACCATTGTGTCAAAAAATACATATCTCACTAATTAGAGATATTAAAGTTGATTTAGTAATTAAATTCAAACCCCTGTAAATATACCGTGCATAGGTACTTTTGGATTAAAGTTGATTCACGCTCCAAGGTGCCAAACACACTGGGAGGATTTCAAATCCAGGGGGTTCCAAATCCACACTCCCAAACAGGCCCTTAATGGATTGGTGGCTAAGATCCTAAAAATTGATAATTTGAAGAAATGGAAATGGGCCCTTCGATTAGGAACATGAGTTCATTGATCATCTTTTTTCAGCAAGCAAATCTGCAATGGAGATTTGGTTGCTTTTCCTTCACAGGTGCCAAGTGAAGTTGGTGAATCCAGCCCCTGTTCATTTGGCAATTTTGGGTTCGTCACAAGGACATTTGGTCAGAGAGGAAAGATTCTTTGGCGAATGGTTCGACCTGCTGTATGGAATGAAATATGAGAATTTTCTAATCTCGCCAGTAAAAAATCAAACCCAATTTGGTGTTGCAGGGCATCAGCTAACTATCAGACTTGTCAATGAAATGGATGGAAGTTGAATGGAAGCAAACCCAAAGAAGTTGAACCCCAGGTCAGCAGGGATCTGTGGGGTGATCCATGATAAATGTTTCAATGGGGATAGGTGGGGTTAGGATCAATGTTTTTATGTACTATAATCATAATATTTATTACACCCCTGAGATAAAGAAACATGTATTGATATGATTGATAATATAGCAGATACTGGGATGTAACACCGAGGTCATGATATCGATTCCCTAGTGGGGGTGGCTAACAGTGAAGTGTGAACTGACAGTGGGTGTACTAACAAGCTAACAAAAAAAAAAAGATACTGGGATGTATTGCTGTCCATGGCAAACATAAGGAAAATGGTAGAATTTTTCACTGGAACTTTAGGAGATGTTAAAAGATACATGATTAAAAAAAAACATAAAACATAATAATAATAATAAACTATGCATATTAGCTTTCCATAGACAAAACCATTAGTTATCTAAATGGCCTTTCAAAAAAAAAAAAAAACACCATTTGTTGTCTGAATGGCCTTCTTAAAAAAAACATTCGTTGTCAGCCACAAGTGATGTAAATTATATCCAAAATCTTCTGCTCTTGAATCACAATTTTTCCACCAAAATCATCTTTTTATGTCTAACAACTTGAGTTGTTAAATACTCATAAGAAAAGAAGCCCAAAAAAATATTCGAAAAGGCTGACGATTTATAGGTCTTTTTCAATTTTCAATTTTTCTACTTTTTGCAGGAGTCACATAGTTATCGTCATGGTATGCCGTAAAGGCCGTTATGTAAAGGTAATGGTGGCAACCGTTATACGTTACAAGGTCGTAATGGCCATAACAGCCGTTATGGAAAAAATGACATGTAATTGCCGTTAACAGCACGTTACATCCCCTAGAAACGCCATGATAGACCCGTAATGGTCTATTATTATGGAACACATACAGGTTTTTCATACTTTTTAATCAACATTACGGAGTAGAGGCTTTTCGGGAGTTTTTTCAATAAATAAAAAAATAAAAAAGAGAGACCGCAACGGCCGTTACGGGGCCGTAATAGCTGTTATCAAGGTGTTCCGTAATGGTAACGATGGCCGGAACGGCCACCACCGTTATCTTTACGATTTTGGGCATAACGGCTGTTACGGCCCTGTAAAGGCCGTTACGGTCTCTCTTTTTTATTTTTTATTTGTTGAAAAAACCCCCGAAAAACCTGTATCTATACTATAATGTTGATTAAAAAGTATGAAAAACCTATGTGTCCTGTAATAGACCATTAAACGGCTATTATGGCCTTTATAGGGGATATAACGTGCCGTTAACGGCAATTATGGGTCATTTTTTCCCATAACGGTTGTTACGGCCGTTACGACCCCGTAACATGTAACGGTTGCCACCATTACCTTTACGTAACGGCCTTTACGGCACACCCTGATCGTTATGCCCCGTATCGTGTAACGGTGGCGGCCGTTACGGCCACCGTTACCGTTACGGAACACCTTGGTTATTGTTGATACACAATATCACACGTACAAACAATACAATGTGTTTATACTGAACATGACTAGCTGATATCTCGCGATATTTCTGATATCACAAGATATTGGCAAGTGCCAGCCGACATTAACGATATTATCATCAATCTTTGGCAGAGTCCGTCGTTGCCCCTATGTTTCATATCTATAGGTGCAATACCTATATTATCAGTTATATCGCTGATACATAGAACACTAGTTAGGATGGCCTTCTATGTCCAAATGGAGTAGGGGATTCAAATATACCAGAATTGGAAGGTATTCTCATGGACATAGAGCTTGTTCGGAGTCTACCAGTTGAGACATGGCAGACTATTTCATTGAAAAATTCTCCAGTTGAGAGGTGGCACACTGTAAAACCCACTTCAAACAGTAGGCCTCCCCGCTGATATGGGATGTATGGTCCTCATTTTCTGTAGAACTATTCTTAGTTATACAAAATGTGTGTAAACCATTTACCATTCTTAAAACACATTCACACATGCATGCATGCCACATTAAAGATTGAAACTAATGCTCAACCATAGATTTCTGTTTGACTTGGGCATGGTGTTGGCAAAAAAAAAAAAATTTGATGGAAAGAATAGTAGCATAACCCCAAAAAAATGACATATGTGCACGTTTATGACGCTATTAATAAACTGGGATACATTAGGTGCCTGAAAGGATTTCAAAATGTGCAATGGAAGGCTATACACATTAGATTCTAGAAACATACTAAAGTTATGCTGACGCAGGATAATTAACCACTTGCTCTAAAAGCTCAAACGGATAGAGCATGGCGAATTAATCCCTTTTATCTTATAGCCCAAGCCCCACATCTCATGGGTTAGGACCTCAGCTGAACTCCCCTTATGGTCCCCAAATCACATGGGTACTGTCTCACACGAGCCACCCACCCAAGTGTGTCCCTGCATCCCACGGGCTACCTCACTTGAGCCCGGTGTGAAAATGTCCTTACATTAATCACTATCGGTGAGGAATCTCAAACACAAGACCTCCCGCTCTGATACTACTTTGATGCAGGACAATTAACTACTTGCTCTAAAAGCTTGAATTGTTAGAGCATGGCGAATCAATCCCTTTATCTCATAGCTCAGGCCCCATATCACATGGGTTCCTCGGCCGAACACTCGTTGTGGGCCCTAAATCACATGGGTACCACCTCACACAAGCCACCCGCCTCACATGAGTGGGGCCCACCTCACACCGGCCGCCCACCCCGAGTGTGTACCTGCATCTCACAGGCTACCCCACTCGAGCCCGGTGTGAAAATGTCCCTGCATTAATCACCTTCGGTGAGGAGTCTCAAACACGAGACCTCCCACTCTGATACCACTTTGATGCAGGATAATTAACCACTTGCTCTAAAAGCTCAAATTGATAGAGCATAGCGAATTAATCCCTTTATCTTATAGCCTAGGCCCCACATCTCATGGGTCAAGACCTCGGCCGAACCCCCCTTGTGAGCCCCAAATCACATGGGTACCGCCTCACACGGGCCGCCCACCCCGAGTATGTCCCCGCATCCCACAGGCTACCCCACTCGGGCCCAGTGTGAAAATGCCCCTGCATTATATATAATGGTGCATAAAAAGAATAGTAAAATATGAGGGGAGAAGTTATGCTTTGTTTTATATAGCATCCACGCTCAGCTGCAATGTGAAAAAAGCAAGCTCATCATTGTCGCGCAGTTTAAGAAACATCCAAAACCATAGTAATAAATCTTGTTCTCAGCTACTTCTTGGCACACAGGAAAATCGTGGAAGATTTTAAAAAATGTGTTTTTTTCTCAGGATATGTTCAAATAATCTTGTGAAAAGTATTAAAATAAAGATAATAATAATAATAGATAAAAGAACATGTGAAAAACAAGAGATAATGAATAAAAAAAAGTTAACAAAAAAAAAAAAAACCAATGCAAAAAACTATGGAGCAATTCCCAATCCAATGTGTCCAAAACATGAATAGGAAATTATTGAAGGTCAGAACATCCTCCAACAAATTGCCACTATGGCATAAATCCCTGTATCCCACAGAGTTATTGACATGAAAGATTCTGAAGATCACCTTGTTTTGATTCCTCACCAACTCCCAAGTCACCTCGCAGCCTTTTCCTGCTTGGAGATGCATGGTTCTGCACTTCGTTCCTTGGACTCATCCGGTTATCCTCATTAGCCTCTCCATCACTAACAATGTTAACACTTGAACCTTCTTCATTGGCACCTGCTCTTGCAGTATCTGAACCAAGCTGATCCCCCAGTCTTTGAAGTCGAGCTTGTGTTCTGTGCACATTGATCCATATGAAATATGACTCATTGACCTGGAAAAGAAATACTTAAAAGAAGAAGATAGCCCAAGAGAACTCCAAGCAGATCCAGGAAGTTCAAAATGTGGTTATCCAAGCCCATCTGGCAAAGTCAAGTAGTTACAGAGAGAACTTTCTTTTTCAGCTAGGAGTGCATCCAAGGGAAGCATGAAAGAAAAGAAAAGAAATGAAAAAAAGAAAGATGACTAAAATAGAAAAATTGAAAGTTTGAAACAGACCTTTTTAGCTCCTCTTGTGCACGTGAGTAACGATTATGTGCTTTGATGAACTTTTTAATTTTTGAAGTAATCCTGGAGAGAGAGAGAGAGATCACAAACAAAGAGAAGGTAAACAAAAACAACACCTAAAGAGAGCACTTCAAAAGATATGGTAATTTTGATAGGCGGGAAAGCAAATTATTGCAGGGTTTATAACCCAAGTGCAATGAGTTTCTTTTTCTAAACCAATGTGCAGACTACCTCTTGAATGAACCATGGGAAGAGGAAATCTCTCTGATTGGAAGTCACGACATCCAATATCACCCACTTTTCAATGGTGAATAGAAGTTTGGAGCAGTGGTCCGAAAAAAATCAGTGTAAATCTATACAGAATAAAAAGTTGGAAACAGCCAACCACTACAATCTTTTACCATTGGTGCATACATGAGGCGCCCTATCATTTGGTCAAAAGGATTCACAGTTACATTCACCAATCTTATGATTGTTCAAAAAGAAATATCACCAATCCTATCAGTTTTGCACTGATATAATCTATTAGATGGGTACTTTTGAAACAAGCAATCTTATGATTGTTCAAAAAGAAATATCACCAATCCTATCAGTTTTGCGCTGATATAATCTATTAGATGGGTACTTTTGAAACAAGATACTGACTTCTGGTTGTATTCATAAGCACCTTTTACAATCTTCTTGCTCTTTGTTCAATTGGGTTTCCAGCTCCTCAATTCTAGTGGTAAGGGTTTCAGCTTCTTGCGCCTTCTCCTCTACGATCATCTTTAGGAGGAAAAAAGACAACCAAAATAAGAGGAAAGCAATGCTATACTTTACAGCAATTACAGCGACAAGTGCACAATGTGCTTAATACTCAGCAGAGACATGTCATGTTCAAAGTTATGCCACCCTCAAACACATAGCTCCATTTAGGAAAATAAATGTACCAAGAGAAGAATTGAAAGAACAATTAATTATCTGTTCACCAGCCACTGAATCTGAAAATTATTACAAGAAGACTAATCACATGAAAATGTTTTCATCAATGCAAGATGCTGCTTTATCGATGGGACAACCTTACATGATGCTGACAAAAAGAGAAACTGAGGTGATTTTCAAAACTTAAACAGCACAACGTCCTTGCATTCTCTCTATCTTTTGTCACCCAATATTTTCTTATTCTCCTTTCCCGCTTTCTACATCTTACCATGTGATTACATGGTATCTGAGCACGGATATTAAATCCCGCTTCTTCTCCCTCCTCCCTTCTCCCTTAATTCTCCTCTTTCCCTTCTTATCCTTTTTCTTTTCTTTCTCTAGAGCTGGCACACCTGCCCACCACCAGCTGTGTGCATCAGCCGGCACACCAGCCAGCACCATCCAACGCACCAGCGTGTCTGCCTGCCTACTGGCATTGTCAGTCACGCTAACTGGCACACCAGGGAGCCAGATACCAGCATCGTTGCAGTACCAACTGGAGCTGTCTGTCGGTCGATTTTGTGACTTGCTCTTGACCTTTTGGGTGATTTTCAGTTGTTTTCTCAAATCTGGACAATATGCAGTAAGATATCTTCCCCGGGGTATTTTAAATTGTATTTTCAGTGCATGCAATAATATCCCAGATATTATCAATAATACCTATGAAATTCTAGAAAATCAAAAACCCAAAATAAATAAATAAATAAACATTTTTCCAAAATTGTGTTGGGGGATCTCTTCCTAGGGGTGTTATAAATCAGCGCATTATATGATCTGAGTAATTGCATTACTTCTTAAAAATTATTACAATCGCATTTATTAATTAAATATGTTTGTCCAGTGGCACATCGTTTGGGCCACTATACAATGGGAACCTATTATGCATAGTTGTTTAATATTTGAGTCCTAAAGAGTGAAATCATGTGTCTTTTAGCATCTCCTGAAGTTTCGCTGAAAAATTCCACCATTTTACTAATGTTTTCCTAACAACAACAATATTTTGAATACTGCAGCAATGTAATATTATTCATTCACAACACTATAAAGGCACAATATTACTTGAACTCAGTAAACAAAGCAAAGGACATAATATTTTACCAAAGAGGAACCACCACACCGTAAAAGTACATCTACGATAACAGTCCTTAGATCAAGTAACCTAAAATAAAGGTTTTGAAAGAGATCTGTGCTAAACCAACCTTCACAGCTTTCTGGAAAAAGGACTCATTCACAGTTAGAATAACCCACCTCAAGTTGACATTTATGGTCATCGAGCATGTCAACATCCAATTGTGCTTGCTTTAGCTGCACAATTTCCACATCAAGGAATAATTTTGTTAAGTTGCCATGCAAAACTAAAAGTTTGAAACTGCCCCAGCTAAACATCAAAGACTCCTACATCATAATCTTTAATTGTTCTAATGACTCAAATACCTTCATAGTGACATACAAAATACTATTAACTCAAACCTGTTCTTCCAGGACATCTTTATCATCATAGGAAGAGCGCTTTCCATCTTTAATTTGATCTTCAGCATCATCTGAGATCTTAAGACTTCCAGAAACATCACTTTGCCCATCTAAATGCTGCTTCTTCCTGTGTCTTCTCTCACTGAAAAGTAAATAAAGCATACAAGTCAGAGTAAAAAAACCAAATTAGGTGAAATTGAACAACAAAGAGATGCAACAATAGAAATAAGAATATGTATAAAAATGATAAGTAAAAACATGACAGCCTATAATAGACACCACAACAACCAAGAATCGAAAACCCGCATTATCAAAACTGCTACAGCTTATAAAAGACACTTTAATAGTCCCATGTAAATGATCTTTTTCTTTGTTAATGGATTTTTTCTCTCTTTATAAAGTAAACTGCCGGTCTCATTTATGAACATTTCCGAACTAATAGAATAGATATATATATATATATATATATATAAGTAAGTAAACAAACTGCCATTCTCATTTATAAACACTTCCAAACTAATAGAATGGATTTAAAAAAAGGAACCATATGGTCCATCTGCAGTGCATGAAAATTTAGCATCCGTTGGAGATGCAATGGTTGAAGCCATGAGGTCTAAAGGCAACTTTGGCTGTCATGTAAGTGGAGCCTATTACATTCATCAGCATCACCACCCCTACTAGGGCATCAAAAAGATAACTGTTATACCAAACTATCCAGTAGAGTTTTTCATCTATGACCATCTGGCCAAAAGGTAACCCTTCAAACCATCAAGTTTATCCAAGAGCCTATGAGATTGAAATTTTCAAAATCATATAATCACAACATTGCAAGCAAACAACAAATTCTTCCTGTCCTTATTGACTTGTAAGTCCTAACCATTACATTAAGAGCAACAAAAGTCTTCGATGTGTCACAGGAAAACAGATCTAATAACCAAGCCTCAATAGTGAACATCTTTCAAAGACGAGAAAAATAAAGAAGGAAAACTAATGGGAAGAATAGCATTATTTATGCAAACTTTGAGTACTTCACCTCCTTTTACTGGGGGACCTTGAAGGGCTGTATCCTGCAAAAGAAGTTGCATGGGGACAAAACCAGAGAAATGGATCAGGAAGTCATCTTACCGAAAAATTAAATTACCCACTAAAATTGAAGTAAATTATTGAAATAAATCACACAGCAGGAGCAAACATCAAAATTGATGTGCTACAACAATATACTTCTTTATAACAAGCCACTTAACAAATTAAAATAAAATTAAAGAGACCATTTACCCCTATCATAAGGAACTGGTTTCTGACCATGAAATGCACGCCGACTTCTAGTATCTCTCCCTGGAGAATACCTTCGATGTGGAGAATGCCGTCTTTCAAGCTTGTCCCTCAAATCACTAGCTCGATAATCCCGCCTACCTGCAACAAAATGAAAAAAAAACTTTTCCAGTAGGAGAAGAGATTTCTTTTTCCTTTTCCTAGTTAAAAGCCAAGTGATGAACCCATAAACTATATCGAAGGTTAAGCTTACCATTACCCAGAGCAATGTGAAAAATATAACAATGAATAGTATGATTGCCTCTGTGTCAGTTCGAAAAGGGGCCATGTAAACTAACATCCCATAAAAATGAACATATGCGGCTATACCCTGTTTGAGCTTATACCAATACCACTGATAAATCCTTTTGAGCATCACAGAAGCAACTATCAGAGGATAGCTGATATGGCTGCCTTCTTGAGAGTAAGAAAAATGATGTAACTTGAACAGTTACAATTCGACCCTTGTGCCATAATAAGATATAATAATCAAAAGCAACTCCCATCTGATATAAATTCGGTCAGCTCTGTTGACCATAGCTTTCCATAATAAGTTGTAATGTCTCTGTCCATAAAATCCTTTTGCCATCCCAATCAAGAAGGATCTCATAGGTGAAGTGAATACTGCTTGCTCCACCATTAAATCAACTGCACTGTAAAGTACATCGGGATATACACTGTAACATCTTTTGGTCTAAAAAAGTGGCCTACGAAACATTTAGAAGATCCCATAGTAGCAATCTAACTTCTAAGGTCACTTATATATGCCTCCATTGTTTCAAAGAACCATAACCAGAGTATGAAAAATACGAGCATGCCATAGGAAAAGCTACCACAATGGCTGAACACATAAGGAAACACCAGCCAGCATAGTCCTTTGAAGAGCAAAGAATAATAGGTCCTTTGCCTAGTACAAACTTCATACTGATGAACCCCACCTGTCTTCCTGCTAAAATACTAGCTAATGCTGTTTAAAAAATATATTTGGATGACCTGTTCGATTACTAATTCAAGAAACCAGGATTTACTCCACATATGCTCTGCAATATACATATGAGCAAGAATAAGGCTCTGATATATGCTGAAGAAAATTACGTGTAAAGTTTTCATCTGCAGAGATATTCAGTTCCAAAATTATTCAAGATTAGTTTAGTAAAATAAATTTAAATCACAACGCGCAAGTAAACTGAAGCAATCAATTCACAAACAAGTTATCCCAGGCAGATAAGAGCAAAGAAATGCCTCTGAAGTTATATGAACATTGAATTTAAAAGATAAGCTAAGATTGGAGAGCGAAGTGTAGGTTAGCATCTTTGTGAAAAGAACAGGCTTGCGTTGACAAAATGTGACTCATGCCATCCATAGGTCTGCCTCTGCGTGTATGTGTTTACATCTGTGTTATTTTCTTTATTCACCAGGATATCAATTTTTAGTTCAACTGAATTATCTCATATATGTATCCCAATTGGTTACCGAACTAACACAGACGGATGTTATCTTGTTTCACCTCTACTTAACTCCTCTTGGAGAATCTTGTATGTGCATGCTGATTTTTGAAGCTGAACTGTCAGCCATTGCCATGTTCGTGTTACAAGGTACTTGAAAAAAGGAAGATTGTTGGATTGGGCAACCATAGGAGAAGGTTCAAGTCCTATATGCAAATTAATGTTAGTGCACCATCTCCCACTTAGCTCACAGATTAGAGGTTTCAATCAATGATAACTCGAACAGAAAATTAATCATTGCTAATGCAGTTGTTCCAAGGAAACTAGTAACCAATTAAAAGAAAACACCCTAATAGTAACCAAAGTCAGTTTGAAAATTCACCAACACAATATCTGCAGGCCAACACCCAATTTTCTACGGCTTTACAAGAAACCCATAAAGATATCATATAATCCAACAACCAACTTTTACGAATAAAATGTCGAAAGCCATTCTTATCTCAAAGGAGAAACTATAAAAACAAACAAATGGAAAAGACTATATGATGATGAAACCAATTAACAGTAGTTCCATCTAGAACCTCTTTACCTGCATTAGTCTAAAACCATTTGTTTTAAGATTAGGCAAGTTTATTAAAGACAGGCCAAAAAAAAAAAAAGAAAGAAAACAGTAGAAACAACAAAAACGGCAATAAAAAAAAAAAAAGAAGGGAAAATAGATAGAAAAATACGAGGGGAAACTCTAGGGCACCCAATCCCTAATATACATCACAACCCGGTTGAAGACCCCGACCGCAGAACCACTCTTATTATGAAAGCAACAATTATTTCTTTGACTCAAGATAACCTAGAAAACAGCAAGCAAGGCAACCATCCATCTCGATTTACCTAAACACCCCCCTCCACCAGCGTGCTAGGAATGGAAATTGGAAAAGACTCTTAATTGAGCTCGGCATTGCCTAGGAAACTTTTGAAGAAAGGAGAAAGCCATTAATTTTCTTTTTTTTGAAGAGTGATCGAAAATTTTATGCTAGGGAAGTAGGAACACAATACAAAAGGGGACCCAACGGTCACCAAGGAAAACCAGCAATTATCGATTACAACTTAGTCTTCCATTCTGAAACCAACACTTCGACCACTTCCAAAATAGCCCCAAGCAACCGGGAAGAATCCCAGAAGCGTCGACTACTCTTTTCTCCCCAAATGACCCGCCATATAGTTGGCAACACCAAATGCCAAGTAGAGTGATTTCCTTCCCTCTGCATCCCTCGTACCAAGCCCACAAGAGGTCCTGGAGAGATCCATGCATGACCCAAAACTCCCCAAAGTCTTCTATGAAAAAAATCCGAAACCTTGAACGTAAACGGGCAATGGATGAACAAATGATCGATGGAATTGGCATCTTGATTACACATGTAGCACATGTTCCGGATAACCAAGGAAAACGATTCAAATTTTGGAAGTGCTGAAAACTAAATGGTGATTTTGAATCTTTGTCCATGAACAATGCAGCCCATCTACAACCCCACTATTTGGTGTAAGATCCAAGCTATCTAGCAAGTGGATCCCACAACGTAAAAGCCCTGATCAACCTATGCCAAAACGGTTATGTAATAGTGGTAACCGTTATGTGTTATGGGGCCAAAACAGCTGTTATAGGAAAATATATGGCCCATCACGGGGCCGAAACTGATTTTTTTTTTTTTTTAAAGAAAAGAAAAAGAAAAGGACAGAAAAGGTTGTAACGGCCCATAGTAACAGTAACAGTGGTTGTCATTATGGCCACTATTACCGTTATGGAATACCTTGGCTCTGATCCCAAAAACCAGGCTTGAATAATCATCAAGTGGCCACAGTTTATGAAGCAAATGTACAGAAGGAAAAAGCTTGGCCAAGTTTTCTAAGTTGTCTCCTCTTTCTAATATTGCAAACAACATAATCAGTGGACTGGCCAGACTTTAGGGCTAAAAGCTCCACACAGTCAGACCAACTGAGATGTATTAGATCTCCCACCCTCAGGCAGCGTGAGCACATGTGGTGGCGTCTCAATGGGCTTCCTTATGCATGTGTGGGCTACTGGGCTTACTCCATGAAGAGCATAGAACAAATTAATCCAAAAGCACTTGAAAACTTTTTTAAACGGCTCAAAGAAGTATATAATTATGACCTAATTCAGAAAATTTTCTCATAAAACTTCATGATTCAAAGAGTTCTGCTAAACAACACCATGAGAGCCTTTCCAGCAATGCAGCACCACAAATCAATGCTTCCGAAACTAATTCTTCTTCCCCAGAAATTGCACAGAACTGTATAATCATGAAGAACATAAAAACATCCTATACTCTAGGATGCATAGATGGACTTTGTCAACATGTACCATGAGGACCCCTTAAGAAACTGCCACCACTAATCATGCACAAACCATAATGAGGCTGTGTTTTGATGTACTCCAAATCACTGGTGATTAACATATTTTGGCAACAAGAACAACCATCAACTCACCAAGCGTTTCAGATAGAGTAAGAAACCAGAAACACATTATATGGGATATGGTGTCTCTGCCTTCTCCGCACAAAATAATCTCCTAAGTGTTTAATCCTACCCAAAACAGATAGGTATTAATATTACAGAAAAGCATCCCATCCCACCTTTCTAAGAACATCTGAAATCCAGGTACGTTTATACCCAATTGTGAAGTTCAGGAACAACCAAAAATGTTGACTTCTCATTCTTATATCAGTATTCTTTCCAAGAAATTGTATAAAGCTGCAACAAACACCCCAAGTACGTAAAGTGATTATTGTAACATACACCCCAAGCACCCATTTCCCAATCACTGGCATCGATACTGCAGAAGCTACAATCATACCCACATTCAGAATTTTTTTTCTTTTCTTTTTTAACCTTTAATACCCTCCAGGCAGTTTAATTTTAGGCGCATGTGCAATTTCTGAGTGCCAGTGCATCATCCATCACACCCTGCCAAAGTATCAATTCATATACAGCAGCGTGGGGCCCACATAAACGTGCTTGTGACATCCAACCCATACAAAGGGCACACCCCACCACGAAAACACGATGCCACAAAATTCAGGCCAATCCTATCATCCATAGTGAATTCAACTGCCTAAACCTCGACTTGCACAGTGCAGCCCACCAGATGATTGGATTGGACTGAGTTATTCAGGTGCGTCCCATTTTCATTGCAAGGCACATATTCTGGACGGGTTGCAGTGGGCCCCACACCAGAGTCCACTGTACATGATCATTTCTCCTTTATCTGGGCCAAGATTTCATCTGTATATTAGAAAGTGTGTGTGCGCGTGCGTATTCGATGCCTCTTCGTAAGGGCGAGTGGAAGAGAAAAAACCAAGAATACAACGATTTTCTCACCGGAAGAGAAAGAGCCGGAGAAGCGCCGAAGCTCGGCATCACCATGCGCGAAGGAGCAGCTCTGTCGGGGACAGTGGCCTCTCTGATAGAGAATGCAGAGCTTCGTCTTGTACAGCTTCCTTTCCAGCATCGTATCAGATCGAAGGTAGAAGAAGACAATATAAAAAAGATAATCTCGATTCTTCCCTTGCAGAGCTGATATATACAGAGAAAGAGAGAGATTAACCACGCCAAATCAAATCAATCGACGGTCGTGAATGATCTATAGAAAATTCGACAGCAGTTTCTCCTATAAGAACGAATTCTACGAGTGTTTGGCTGGATTCTTGAATATCGGAGAGAGATGAAAACCCTAGAGGGACCTGAAAGTCAGGGTCACTGACGAGAGAAATCTATATATAGGGGGTCGGTTATCCCCAAACGCAACACCGAGTTCGTTTTTCCTTCGTCGCGACGGAGGGGCATGGATTGCGTACTAAGTATACTCTGTGGGGCCCACCATGATGTCTGTGTCTTATCCACGCGGTCCATCCATTTTCGAGCCCATTTTAGGGCACGATCCAAAAGAAGCATGAGAACGGATTAGGTGAGACCCGTCCTCACCCAAGACGGACCGGCCGTTACCGTGGGGCCCACCTTGATGTATGTATTTGGTGTCTACACCATCCATCCATTTTTTCCAAATAATTTTAATGCATTATCTCAAAAATGAAATAGATCTAATGATCTGGTGGACCATCCAATAGGAAGCAGTGGTTATTGAACACCCTACTGTTAAAAACTTCTCTAGCACCCGTGATGTCTCCATATTATTTATCTACCATCCCGTCCTGATAACGTCAAGTAAGCCAGGATGAATGGAAAAAAGCATATCTCACCTTGTTTCAAAACTTTTGTACCCTATTAATGGTCAATCACCATTGTTTCCTATGATATGGTTCACCTAATAATTGAGCTTAATTCATTTTCAGGATAATACCCTAAAATAATCAAGGAAACAAATAAATTGCATGGATATATAATACATGCATCAATGAGGGCCCTACAATAAGGCCGGCGCGGTCTTGGGTGAAGCTGAAAATCTCACCTAATCTGCTCTCAAGAAGCATAAAGTAGACCACACCACAGGAAATAGTCAAGGTTGAGTGCGTTGAAGACTTTCGGAGGTCACAAAAGTTTTAGATCAAGTTGTTATTTGTTTTTCTTTCATCCGTGACTTATGACCTCATTAACAAGTTAGATGACAAATAAACTTCACCATAGCCCTAAAAGGATTTCAACCATGGAAGTCATTATCCCCACTTTTCTAATGATGTGGTCCACTTGAGCTTTAGATATGCTTTAATTTTGAGCTCATACTCTAAAATGAGCTGAAAAATGGATGGACAACATAGATAAGAAACACACAACATGGTGAGCCCCACAAAATTTATGAGTATGCAATCCCTATCCGTAACAGAGGATCTTGTGCATATCGCCCACTAGGGCCCACGTGATGAGATGGTCGGATGCTTTGAGCGGTCCATAAATTTCATCATTGCAACAAATACAATCCCAAGGCCATGTTTCAATGGTGATAATGACCTTCATTTTTTATTGAAATTTGATTCACAAAAGGATTTCTTCACAAATTAACCAGGTATCATTGTGTATCATTTTTTAAAAAAACTAATAAAGTAAGAAAATTTTAGAGTCGGGTGGTATGTGTTGAAGTGGTGAAGGCGCACCATTCTGGTGATGACATCTCACAGTGGGAAACGTCTCTCTCTTATCTCCTTCTCTCTCTAACTCCACCTATCATGCATACGTCTATATAGACGGCTAGGTATGTGAGACGAAGCCTATTTCTTTAGGCTTTGTGACGTACTCTCTCACATGGTATGGTCTATATAAAGGAGGGTCATAGGTAAAAGGAGACACTTTATTCTATTGTATTCATCTTTTAGGGTATTTCTTGGTGTGGGATTTCTTGTACATGTTAGAGAGAGTTTTGAATTCCTTAAAGATAAAGAAAAAAATATTAGCAATTAAATAAATTATTAAATGAAACAAAAGCTAATATTATGCCTTAAATTAGAAATTTTAATACTGTCGAGCGGTTTATTTAATATCTGCAAACTGCTTTTCAGTTTTAATGTATTCCAACATAATCATCTTTTCTTAAACCAACTCTCATATATAATGATATTTGACGTCAATGTGTTTAGTACGAGAGTGTTGGATATGATTTTTTGATATATTAATAACACTTGTGTTATTGTAATATAAATTTATTGTATTTTGAAGTATGTCATAATTAGCTAGCGTTCGTTTTATCCACATAAACTAAGTATAAGCATTCCGTGTAGTGATATATTCCGCTTCTATAGTGGATAAGAATACTGAATTTTGTTTTTTGCTCATCTAAGAGACTAGACAGTTTCCAATATAGAAACATCCACCACTAGTGGATTTCTTATCATCAATATTTCATGTATAATTTGCATCAGTGTATCCTACTATTTGAATACACGTATCATGCAGATACCATAAACCAAGATTAGAAGTGCTTGCAACATATTTGATTATCAGTTTGATAGCCAATAAATATGATTATTTAGGGTTAGATTGATATCTCGCATAAATATCGACACTAAATGATATATCAGGTCCACTAACAATCAAATAGAGTAAGCTACCAATCATGCTTTGATAGAGACGAGAGTCAATACTTTTACCTAATTCATCCTTAAATAATCTGAGTGTTGACTCATCGGAGTATTGAAATTTCTACATTTTTCAAGACTAAACATTTTTATCGAATTTTGAACGTATTTGGTTTGGAAGATGAAAACTTCATCTTCGAACTACTTAACTTGAAGTACAAGAAAATAACTTAGCTCGCCGACCATACTCATTTCAAATTTTGATTTCATAAGTTCTGCAAACTTAGAAGAAAGATTAACACAAGTAGATTTATGGATAATATCATCAACATATATTTGTACAATCAATATATCATCATTTGATTTTTTAACAAACAAAGTTTTGCCAACACTACCTATTTGAAAATCATGACTAAGTAAAAATTTAGTCAACTTTTCATAGCATACTTCAGGGGCCCCGTTTCAAACCATACATAGCCTTTTTAAGACGATACACATGATTAGGAAGTTTGGGATCTTCAAAACCCTTTGGTTGTTAAAGATAAACTTCTTCATTCAAGTCACCATTTAGAAAAATAATCTTAACATCCATTCGATATATTTTGAAATTTTTATAACAAGTAACATAAATAAATAACCTGATATATTTAAGACGAGCAATTAGTGCAAAAGTTTCTTCATAATCAATTCCTTTTATTTGAGTGTAACCTTGCATAACTAGTCGTGCCTTATTTCTAATAATATTTCCAAGTTCATTAGATTTAATTTTAAAAATTCACTTGGTTTCAATAACATGTTTATCAAATGGTCTAGGAACAAGATACCATATGTCATTTCTTACGAATTGATTTAGTTTATCTTGCATAACCAAAATCCAACTTTCATCAACTAGTGCCTCATTTACATTGGTTGATTCTATTTGGAAAGTGAAGCAAACATGATCACGGACATTTTCCAATTATCTTCTGGTTTAAATACTAGTACGAGGGTTACCAAATATTAGATCAGTTAGATGATCTTTTACTAACCTTAACTCAGTAGTATATGATTTGGATAATGGTTCACTTTGATTAATAATGATAATATCACCATCACCATCATCTTGGTAAAGATTGGGATTGATCGACTGATCATTAATTACAACGTTTATTCTTAAATTACTCCAGTTCTTTTGTTTAGAAGACGTATGCACGACTGTTTAATGCATATCCCAATAATATTCCTTGATCACTTTTCGCAACAAATTTTCTCAGATTTTTTCGGTCACGTAAAATGTAGCTCTTGCTTCTTAAAGTACGGAAACATTTTACAGTAGGTTTTTTGTCAAACCACATTCCATATGCAGTTTTTTTCCATCTCTAAAATAAACACAATTAATTATATAACATGCGATATTCACAGCTTTAACCCATATATATTTAGGCAATTTCATACTGTTTAGCATTGCACTTGTTATTTCCTACAGTACTCTATTTTTTCTTTCAGCAATTCCATTTTATCGAGGTGTTTTTGGTGCTGAAAATTCATGTAATATGCCATGGTCATTGTAGTATTTCTCAAATTTTCTATTTTTGAATTCAATTCAATAATCACTTCTTATTCTAACCGCAAATAGTTCTTTTTCAGTCTAAGTGCATTTAATAAACTTTTTAACATCGTCAAAAGCATCTAACTTTTCTCTCAGAATGCTATTCAAGAGTATCTATTGTAGTCATCAACTATTACTAGAAAGTATTTCTTTCCTCCTTTACTCTTCGTTCTTTTTAGTCCAATTAAATCCATGTGTAGAGTTCAAGATGTCTAGTAGTGACTAAGGAGTTCACTTTTTTGTGATAACTCTTAATTTGCTTGCCAACCTGACAAGCACCACATATTTTATTTTTTTTCTTTCTTAACTTGGGTAAGCCTTACAAGTGATCTTTTTTGCTTAATTTATATAAATCTCTATAGTTTACATGTCCAAGACATTGGTGCCATTCATTCATTATCTCCATCAGATTTAGTACTCTTCAATTGAGGGAATGTAGCAAGTTCTAGCGCGAATTATATTATCCAAGTAGATTTACTCATCAATTTGGCTTTAATTAAGCTGTGCTAGAAACTTGTGATACTGTCACAAAGTTAATGAGGAATTATGACATTGGGCTATATAACTGGGCCTTGATATGGATGCAACTTTTGAACATTCATTCTGAATCGCGCGTCTTAATTCCCAGTTATAACTATCCAGTTCATGCTTCTTATTATTGGATGCGTTGGTAGGCTCATCAATATTACTTGGTTCAAATTATTATTCAGTAGATCATGCCATATGGATTCCTCCATTATGTGTAAAAAATTATTGGAAAGACCAAGACATAGGTTACTTTGAAAAAATAGATCATACCCTATCTTCAGGCCAGTTTTGCATAAAGATTTCTTTGGAAGATACTATTTATGAATTGAAACCTGCTGATAGCCTTGAAGGATGGATAACATTTGGTATTCCTTTAAAGAATTTGAAGAATGCATCTGAATTCTCAGCTCATCTAGAAAAAAGTGATGATTTTTCGCGATTTCATCTTCCTCCACCCTTGCGAATTTTAGGAGAAACATTCTTTCATCATCAAGAAACCAAAAGAAACGCCATCATCTTCTTCAAAAAGATAAACATATTATAATTGAGGACTCGTAGTCAATCTTGAAGGATTTGACTTTATAATAGAAAGTAGCAAGTATTTTAAACAAACTTGCTATCGTTGTGATTTGAACTTGATTTAATAGAAATGCATTTCTGTATATTATTTAATCAGTTTTTGAGATTTTCATGATTTATTTTATTATATCAGGCAATTGCAAATTTGAGCATATCTTAAGTAAAATAGATGATTATATGTATCTGTAAAATTTTAGTGATACACAGTTTAAGCTCTTGAGTAGTGGAACTAATATACTTTTGACTGAACATACTTTGACCGGACTTGACTTGACTTGACTTTCACACACAGTTTAAGCTCTTGAGTAGTGGAACAATCATAGTTTTTCAGACTCTTAAGTAGTTGGAGTCAGGTCTTATGCAAGTGGTCTCTGTAACTCTTATGAGTTCGTTGAACCATTGTAGCCGGGAGTTCACAAATCGCGATCCATCAGAGGGGCTCGGTGACGCTATCGGGGCTATGAACTCAGTAGGTTTTACGTACAGGGTTGGTCGTAGTAACTCTCTAGAGTTCACGGGGCTTGCAAGGCTATATTAGGGGTAGAAAATCCAAGGCCGTTAGTTCATCAATGAGGGGGTAACTTCGTTTTAGAGGTTCGTCTCCATGAGTTTCTACTGAAATCATGCTAGGAATTTGGGGGGTCTTATGTATGGTTAACCTATCAATGAATGGGCCAAAGAGCGTACATTGCAGCCCGCTTTTTCTTTGTTTGTCAGGTCGAACCTGTAATACGCCGAACTTTTCAATACCTGAGTATTGAAAGTCCTCGAGTATTACTATGAATTTAGCCTATTATGTACACGTATACGATACCAATCTAGCTAACCTAACTCTACATCCATCCTCCAATGTAAATTTGACCGAATAATAATGATCTTCATCCATAAATCAAGTCATCTGACCGTTGATCATGTGGTCTGTCATATGTACATTTCCTTGACTAAATCAGTGAATACCTCTTTATCTATAATGATTTAGATGTAAGTTCTTTTGTAAGAATTGTTTAGAAATTGGCATAGAACCATGTAAAACCATTAGATTTCATAAAACTCTTATATCAACAATAATTACAAAAATGTCATTAACCTATACCCCTGGATTCTAGATCACATAGTTCTTATGATCCGTTTCATATAAAATTTTATATCATCTTAATTATCATAAATTAACTGTATGCGTCGAATTTCAACCCTAAGCTCATGGTAAACTAGCTACTTGACCTCTACATCTGTCCATACACTTTTCGGATAAATATTTTGATCTGTTCATTATGTTCACCCCATATGAATATGCTTAACCCACTATTAGAATTACAACCTGAGGACTTACACATGTGAAAAATAACTCGAATCTAACAGTATACATGTCCTACCCCTAATCACTCTAGAAACCCACTTTATGTCCATCTGTTTACGAAACTGACCATGCATCCACCTACATACATGACAAGACTGCTAACCATCAAATTCTCTTATTTTTAGCAAGTCATCTAACTATCCATCATGTTTGGATTCACCTAACGGGCCACACGAATATTGTGGTAAACTAATCATCATGAAGATCTCAGAGTATAGGCCTAAACCACCTGATAACTAGTCAATTAGGCAAGTACAAATGTTAATTTAAAATTTTAAAGTGTATTAACCATTAAAAGAGCATCTTAGTCATCATCGAGAGATCAAGGCTCAAATTTGAGCGACGAAAAGAGCGCGAAAAATAAACATCACCCGCCAAATCTCATCACATTTGGACGGTGGAGTCGTGAGTTACGGACAATGAAAGTTTGGACAAAATAAAGGGTAAAGTTGTAAATATGAGGATATCAGGTGGATGGCACCGTGCGGATGAGAATTCCAATTAAGTTTTCAATGGTGAATGTTTTCAAGACTCAGTTAGACCCTTTGGGCCACCTGATTAACAAAATTATTTCAATTTTGACCCCGTGTCCTAAAATGATGTAACAAACCGGACAGATGGAGTGGATTCCTCGAGAAATCATCGTAAGTGGACCCACGCAATTCGAACAATCTAACATAAGTAAGAGTGAGGGTTTTAAGCGGAGGGAACCACCCGCACCCCGACTGATCATGCGGCCCATCCAAAACTCAACTCCACCTCATATTTTGGCCCATGACCTAACTTGACCTTGCAAAACAGATAAACGGGTTTGATCTCCCGAAAGATCACCAAAAGTGGACCCCACATACTCTAGTGACCGAACCAAGTCGACATCTCCTCGCTCGCAGCATCAGAGTCCGAGCGAATCACGTTCGCTTGAGTTCCACCACCAAACTCCTGAACTAGAGAAAAATCAGAGCCGTTCAATCTCCATCGGAGGGAGATCCGACTCCAACCAAGACACCCGAAAAATTGGAAAGGCTTCCACGACGCCAAGATTTCCTATAAGGAGGGAATCCTTCTGCAAACCGTGTTAGAAACGAAGGATGCGCATTGTCGCGGGACCCACCAACCAGGACAATCCAAACCTTCATTTGTAGGAGGTCCTGAGCTTTCCCTGATGAATCCGGACCATCCAGAAGAAACCCCTTGAACAAATATAGATCAGGGAACGATCCACCATTGAGGAGGAATCATCTCCCTTGTCCAAAGTAACGATCTAAATGATGATCACTGACTCCATCATAAGATCTAAATCATCCAGACAGCGACCGTTACAGATCTGACTCGATCTCTGGAAGCAAGAAAGGGAGAGAGAGCAATGGATGAATCAAAACAGGACCGTGCAGACAATATCCATGCCATTTCGCCCTGCGTAATGCGAACAACGTAACAATTATGCAGGAAGACCCTATAAGCCTTAAACCTATATATTCTCCCTTCGTTTGACGCTAGAAAATATTCAGCAAGAGGAGGAAAGAGAGAGAGTAGAAAAGAGAAAGGGAAAGAGAGAGAGAGAGAGAGAGAGAGAGAGAGAGAGAGAGAGAGAGGCCAGTTGCAGTGGTGCGACTCACTAAGTCACTAGCTGGTACCAGACTTGGGCCAGGCCTCTACCAGACTACCTAGACAAAGATAATAAAAGAGAACCAAGTTTAAGTTTCCTAATTGAATGAGTTATGTAAATCTATAGCTGAGGAAGAATCTACAACACGGATACAAGCAATTAGCAAACATGTGAAGGTGAGGGTTTTATCCTTTAGGCTTACATTAATTTAAGTTATTATATTTACCTTACCCTTACATGTCATCCTGTTGTGTTATCTTACCTTTACATATTTTCCTGTTATTTCTACTTTGCCTTTAACATGCCTTCATGTTACTTTGAATTATTCCTGTAATTATATATTTTACCATCAATTATTTGCCCTTTGAGATTATAGTATAATGTTATTTACAAGTGATCTTTCTAAATTTATGTGGGGTCATGGATACAAGCCTTGCCCTTGCAATGGTGTCCTATAATGTAAAATACTCGGTGAGTTGATCAGGTTATTTTTTTGCACTAGATAAGCCTATTTGTTCGACTGTCCTATTGAATGGGTATATGGTGCACACAAGGTGATAGTTTATGATTTATTTTATGGTTGAATGTCCAATCGGTGTCCAGTTGACCCTACATTCAAGTTGCCATGGAGCCTACTATATGATGTGCTTGTGGCATTTGAACCATGCGCTAGAAGCCCATGAAAATAAAAATGGGACGCTCCATAAATCAGATTCAAAGTCCAGGTGGATCGCATTACAAGAACAATGCCAAAATCATGCATAATTTTGGAATCACATGATTATTTTTGTTCATTCATATAGGAGGGATGCACATAATTAATAATTAATGAATGAGGTGGCATATAAACATTTAGGTGGGCCCACGCATATATCTATTATGAGTGTTCTATTTCCATTGTTCCGTTTGATGTGGCCCACCTGAGCCACGGACCCGGCTGATTTTCAGCTTACTCTGATCACCTCCTCAATTTCAAGTTTAATTCATACTCTACCGCTTGGGTGAGAGTGCATGATCCAAGCTTTCGTTCAAGTGGTCCACAAATGGACAGTTAAAATGATTTATCCTAGCCATACTACATTGTAGCGTACCTGAGAATTGGATTTAGGTCTTGTTAGTTCTGAGTGGGGCCCACCAAATGAATGGACTGAATTTTGTTCACCTTTTCCATCCGTGTGGGGATCGAGTCCGTTATAACTGACCTAGATGTACGTGATGACCTAGTTGAATTGCCCTTTTGAATGTTCAATAGGGTGTGTGAAGATACTGGGTGTGGGTATTTGAATGGGCAATTTAGGAGTGAGGAAGGGTGCATGGACAGCTGAGGAAGACTTCCTGACCTGTTGAGAAAATGCATAAGAAAGCATGGAGAAGAAACGTGGAATCTTGTTCCTTTAAGGGCAGGCAAGCAATCCATTACCCTATTTCATTATCATTGCATAACTTTCGGTATTGCCTCAGCATTTTCATTTCATGCAAGTGGCTGTTCGAACAGGTGATATGATGGCCTCACGTGGATATGGGAAATTATCCAGTGGAAACGGTTTGTGTCGGCCCCACAGTGATGGGTTGAAGCAATCCACGACAACCATATTGCATGCCTTTAGGCGTTTGGCCATGGCCCAAAAATCCAACCAATCCATGAGTCAGGTGGGCCACATTGGGAAGAATATTAGGAATGGCCTCCAAGCAAGTCTTTATGATTTTTTAGGTCTCCCCTCATCTAAGCTAAATGTTTCAAATCAATGGATTGGGTGGCATATACAAACATGGTGGACCGTCTATGAGAATCAAGGGTGCACGTTCACACTCAATTGTTCTAGTTGATATGGGCCACATGAGCCATGTATTGACCCTGATTTTGCAAGTGGATTGTCAAACGAGGGAGGGCATGTTTAAAGGTTGGAGTGGATTTCATCAAGGTACGACAGTGGTTTCAAGCTGTTTGTATGGTGGAAACGTATGTGTATCTCTTTATGTATGTTGGGCTGTCAACGGCCCGGGCCTAGCAAAATCAAAATTTTGAGCAGGCACAGCCTAAATAGTTCAAAATCTGGCCCAAAGACGACCCTATGCCCCGTTCGTTGACAGCCTTATATATGTGGAAAATTATCAAGTACAAGGAGTTTCGCCATATTGTGGTGCAAATGAGTGTTGTGGGCTTCATTTGCAGGCTCTCTCTCTCATTTAGCTATTAACAAGTGTGTATGTATTAAAAAGAGATGCTATCCCAACCATTGGTTCTCATAGGAACTCTGTGAGAACTTCCGAACATGTGGTGAGGACACAAAATTCTGATGGTCTACTGGATGAGTCACCATCTGAAAACCCCATAAGTAACTTTTTAACCATATTCAAAAATCTATTGGGCCACAGCAAAGTGAGAGACAAATCAAGAGCCTAGGATTTCCACTCTGGTGATGCACACCAAAATTTTGAATCATGCTAAAATTTTAGTCTAAGGGATTTCACGTGGTGACTCATCCAGTGGCCCTTCGGATTTTGTGGGCACATCACATGTTGAAAGTTTTCACAAAGTTCCCATGAGGATAGTTGCAGGAGAGCATCTCTCTCTCTCTCTCTCTCTCTCTTAAGTGCTTATACAAAACTATAGTTAGACATTGCATTTTGGTGTAACTAGCATTTAATCATTTAATGAGAAAGTATTTCCTCTTGGATGCAATATACACGCCCATGTTTGAGGCATTTTGGAATGCGTATCATAGTTATGTAAAGTGACACATGTGTCAAAGATCCAAGCCATTCATCGGTTAGGCTCACCAAGTAGAAGTAATGTATTAAAAAGTAATCATTTGCGCTTATTAGATAAGAACACATGCATATTGAATCTAGGCTGTTGGACTATTTTATTAACTATCCACTTCTTTCATGAGCGTTGGACATGCTTGATCACAGGACCATCATATTTTTTCCTTGACATGCTTATGATATATTCTACATAATGGACTAATCTGATTTCTTATACATGAGTTGTATGGTCCAAATCCTTGTCAAATATGTAGCCCATCCTACGTTTGTCTTGTATGTCTCTCATTTCCAAATATCTCCGGATAATGTTTGCATGAATTTCCTACTGTTTGCCAACTTGGAAGGCAAGACTTCATGTGGAGGAGATCCACCCGGTCCATGATGTTTGCCACGTTGTGTTTGGACTGGGGCTCAAAATTAAGGCTGATTCAACACCTGGGCCGGGCTATATCATGTGAAATAAGTAAATTAGGAAGTCCCACAATTAAAATGATGCAAATTGTGTGTGGCCCACTGACGTGTATGCTTTTTTTTTTAAAAAATAAAATTATAAGGAATTGTATTCCAGATTGAGAAAAACTGTACAGCCAGCTACACATTTGGGCTGGACCTCCTCAACAAAAAAAAAGGGCCAGCCCATCGTAAAGGCCTCATGGACAAACAAGAAAGGAAAAAAGAAAAATTTCTTTTAGCATCCCCTAACGGAATCTAGGCCTGTTCAGTCCAAAACTAATTTTCCTCGAATAAGGAGCGGAAGATCTGAGGTGACTGTGAAGATCATGTCAATTTGAGTGGCGCTACCCATACGAGCCAGACCATCTGCCACTTTGTTCTCCTCTCGTGGGATGTGCTTCATTGGGGCGTTGATGTTGGCCCAGATCTTATCGAACCTACTTTTCCAGTAATGGGAGATCCACGGGGCTCGACCCTCCGCGGAAATTAGGGCCACCACTGCCTGGGAGTCACTTTCTACTTCGACTCTATCAAAGCCTTTCTTCCAACAGAGGTGAAGCCTATCAACCACTGCTTTGGTTTCAGCCAGGAAGCTGGACCCTGGTCCGTATATATCCTTTGGAGAAGGTGAAAATGAAATCGCCTCGGTCATTTCTGCAAACACCTCCGCTGCCTGATGGGCCTGGGTACTGACGTGTACGCTAATAATGGCTGTTGTGATTTTCAAGACAGTGATGCTCATGATGGATCAACCTGCTAGACGAGTTCGATGTCATGTAAACAGATAAGGTTGGACGTTAATTAGTTGGTGGTTGGACTTTAAACTATAATCCAGGCTGTTGCACCTGACACCTTTTCATTAGAAAAAAGGTATTTTATGTACACTCGGTCTTGATTTATGAAGGGCCCACCCGTGATGTGTGTGAGATCCACTCCGACATTAGCCGTGAGATCCCATGGATGTTAGTTTTAGAGTCAAAAATCAAGCTGACTTGTGATTTAGATGGGCCACACCAAAAGAAACAGTTGGAAGAGAGATACCAACAAGACTCCGTAATGAAGACTTTTTTAAAAATTATGCTGATCCACACGTTAAATAGGCCACACCTGTACATTGAATAAGAACATCAGTTAAGAGCATGCTCCTAGAGAAGATACCTTCATTAAAGTTCCGTTGAGGCCTTGGTCACCTATAATAAAGATGTGGTGGATCCTCATTTAAAAATTTTCATTAAATCTACACCTTGTAGGGTTATGGCTTGGGTCACTAAACTTAGCCTAAGGGCTGGTTAGAGGTGTCAACCAGCTGGCCCTGTTGAAGTGCGGCCTAGGCCCATGACGGGCCAAAAAGTCCCGCACGCCCCAAGTCCAGCCCGACATGGTTATGCCTGGCCCAACCTGAATCCAGCCCGAGAGAGAGAGAGAGAGAGAGAGAGAGAGGGCCGCTGAGTCATGTTCATCTTCTTTCCACATTTCATATTTCAGAAATTCCAAAAACCCTTTCACTTTCGAAAACTTCATATTCCCAGACGCATCATGCCATCAGACCATTTTTAAGATTCCAACAGAAAATCGTATCCAAGGAAACAAAAACCCTATCTATCTTTGATGAGAAGAGATAATACCTTCTTAATCACATCACAGTAATGAGGTTCAACCATAAAATCCTAATGGGACTCATCAAAAGATATGCGGGTGGGGCTCACTTTTTCAGGCCAGGCGGGGCTGATGGACATCTAAGTCCAAGCTTCGATCGAATTTGAAACGGGCTTGAATATTAAGCCCGTGCCTGGTCCTCAGGCCTGATACTCCATTGTAAGTCTAGTCCGATGCATGCCAGGCCCGAAAGCCCGGCTGGGCAACCCGGCCCATTGACACACCTAAGGGAGGCCAGTCCATGGCTTGAAATCTATTTCTGGTGTCTGCCCGGCCGGGATGGGCCTGGTGATGATTGATGGCTTGCATCTAATCATCTAGTAGGCCATCATCCCACAAAAGGAATGGATGGTTTAGAAATGCTTGTGAGTGGTTATGATTCAAGGCATATGTGTATTTTGAAGGCATTCTTGGATCGGGAATTATGTTTCAATGATCGAAACCATTTATGGGACTCATCATGGATGGAATAACCTAAAATGATAATAATAATCATATGGACTATTTAAACCCTTGACCGTTTTAGTCTTTTTATTAGAGGGCTTGACAGGTCCAAGGCCCTTTTAGCTCCATTACATCCAAGGCCTAGGCCTAGGGGACTGACTTGGGCTAGGGCCAACCTCAGCCCGGCCTCATTTACCATTTACTTTCATTTACTTCCAGTTACACCTACTTACTTTCATTTACTTCTATCAATGCTACCCTTAGCCTAGCCAATTTCACCTCTTTTTATTATGCTTTCGCACGTGTTGTAAACAGGTCTGTCAGCTGTGGGTGGACATTTTCAGGGCTGTTTGGGAGCGCTGATATGAGGGTGCTGGCAGTAGAGCTGTGCAGGCAGTAGAACTGTGCAGTTGATGTGTCACGCAAATGTTATAGCTATGCAGTCATCAGTTCCCTTCTTAGGGATGCTTTTGAGTGATCATACCCATTGTAGCCCATTCCTGTGGAAGACAATCATAGCAAGTTGGGTGTAATTCGAATAGATTTGTGTGGTATATTTGAAGATATTTTGGAATATATGAAGATGATTCTACGATAATACAGTTGAAGCACATCCAGCGATGCCATGTCATCTACTAAGAAGTCGATTGAAGAATGATCATACAAAAGCGATTATAGGACAAATGGTAGGTTTAGAAGCAAAGAGGGTTAATACGTGTTAAACAGTTACAACAACCATCTAGGAAGTGTCTGGATGGCTAGGGTAAGGCTATAAATAGCATATGAATTCAATAGAAAGATTTTGTCTCATACGTGCCCAACCAAACCCAATATAACTTTCAATTAAGGTGTATTTGTACGGGAGTAAATGCATGTACTTGGAATGAAATGAGAGTAAATGTGTATGTAAATAGAATCCTCTCTACAAGAGAGGTTGTGGAAGTAAATGGGGTGAAATCCGTTTTGAGCTCCCTTGAAAAGTTGTGCATGCAAACAAAGGTACTCCCACACACATATCTACCATATGTGTCATGCTAATAATACTTTAAAATAATCCAATGATTGGCTACATCACTAAAATAATGTTAAAAGAATGAACTAAACCATCCATAGGATGGCCATATAAATGGATGGTTAAAAAAAGCTGGCAAGTTGCTTGTTCATAATCGTTACATTTATAGCACACCTCAAGCTCTCGAAATTTTCTGATTTTTTGTTGAAGTATATATTTCAATGGGCTTATTATAGTCATTCTATTAAATATCATGTATATATAATAAGTTGGGATGTTAAAGCTGATTTGCGATATCGCATATATTCCTGCAAATATATCGAAAAAATCAAATACATTCCAAATCCTTCCATTTGCTCCATCCAAATAGAATATTTGAATTTCAAATGCATTTCATTTACTCCCATCTAAACACAACTTTCTCTTAATTCGTTTACCTCCAATTCCATTTCCCAATTACCTCCTAATATTACAAGCTCCCAAACGAGCCCTTGCCCTTTCAGTTACTTGTCATTTACATTCCTTAGTGTAATCACTCTACATTTTTTTGCCACTCAATTACATTTTTTAGTGTAATCCTTTACTTTTTGCCTGATGTTTATATTCCTTAGTGTAATACGTAGCATTAATCAAGTAGCTGATAATCTTAGTTGCAATTTGGATCCATTCTCATATGTTCGATTTAGTTATCCATCTAAGAATGTATTTTATAATTGCTTTTTGCAACCGACTGTAAGGTTTCCTTTTCTGTTTCTCTTTTATCTATATTGAAAAGCCTTTTCGTACGAAAGGAGAATGTGTAACCCATCACCAGAGGAAGAATTCTACCATTTGAATATCATATGATCATTTTTACATATTGAGTGAGTGGCTGAATAGGTGACTGATCTCATTTGATTTCGTTCACATAATACGTATCTTCCTATCTCAATGCTTGGGGTCATAGTTGTTCGATTTGAATTGAGTCACAAATTCAATTTTGGCACGCCTGCACTTGTCACATGGAAGAAACCACAAATCAAACGTCAACAAGATTTTGGCATGCTCGGTGGGACCCTGTCTCAAATTTATTACTATGAAGTTTCCAATTGGAAATATGAATATAATGAGTAATTGAATTGTTAGAGTCAAAGCCTCCATACCGACCGCATCATCTCCGACCAAGGACGTGCCATTTCAAGCGGCTCTTGAAGCTTTAAATCTGAATACTAGTCCGACACTCGATACTGGAAATCTGAAAGAGGCCTCAACCTCTCAAACCATTTCTCCTTAAGAGATATCGGTCGCACTTTGAGATGCATAACTGAGTATTCAACATGTTCAAGAATATGAGAGAATTTAGGCCAAGCAATTTTATATTCAAACTGATAACACTAACAGATACATGGCTAGCCAGGCTAAGGCCATGCATCGATTGATAGCTCTTATGGCCAAAAGAATGCCTGCAATAGCGCAATACAATGCTGAGAGAAGTTTTATCGGTAAAGTGGTTCAACCGCCACCTATGCCTCTCCCATAGCAGAACGAATGCCAATTCCAATTTAGGAGGTATGAAATGCTCCGCTATTTGCCGAATTCAGGTGATTAGAGTGGGAGGCCATAAATTTCATTCTTGAGGTTCAGAACCAGAGTTTACTAGGAGGATAAATTTTATAGTAATTTCCTTGGAATCCATTGTTCCATGGGGGGACCAAATTGAGTAGGACTTGATTCACCGATGGCTGAACCTCAGTGAGTGGATCACGACTAAATCATGTAGATGGTTCAAGAGGTAGTAGCTCAAGTACTAGGCCGTAATACCATCTTGGTTTATCATAAACCCTATCCTAAATGATTCGATCGAGGAATTATCGAGCAGATTTTGCTCTATTTTCAGGTGATCCCTGTCAATCGAGCATCAAGCATGTCGGTTGATTCACCATGCAGTGTGGTGAGTTAGCGAATAATGACTATCATAAGCTGTAATTATTTGGTAATTTGTGGACGACAACGGCTTTTACGTGGTATTCCAACTTATTGCCAAATTTAATACATATTTAGTAAGAGAGAGAAGAAAAATTCCATGCTCAGTTCTTTTTTAAGAATAAGGAAATAAACATGGGCGATCTCACCCGTTTTTTACAGTTACCTAGAGAAACTTGCTAGGGCTATATTGCCTGGTTCAAGAGAGCGAATAGCCGGTGTAAAGTCATCATGATCAAGGCCAAATTTGCGTAACTTGCATAGGATAGTCTTGAATACAAACTTCATAAAAAAAATTCATCAGAATGGAGTTCATGGATGTATACGACCTGACTAGGAACGTCTTTAGGTATGAAGAACTTCTTCAGGAAGGTGTTAGGCCAAATAACTTATTAATTGGTACATTATCATGACCCAAATTATGAGGTTGTAATTTTCGAAGTAGTGATGAAGAAGCCATTTATATGCTCAGCACTGGTTAAGGCAGAATTGACCGTATAAAATGTTCATAAAGTGCATACTATTGATATCATGCAGATTGATGAAATATTCAAAATTCTATTGGTCGGGAAGTTTATCCGAGGTTCCCATTAACCATAAGATATTCTAAGCTGACGAATTGTAAAAAGTGAAATATTGTAAATGGCATGGAACTCGATTCCAGTTAACTAACAAATGGGTTGCTAAAGTTCCTCAAGAAAGGTGATGAAGTGATGTTGATCAATACTGATCCATTCCCGCTTAACCTTGAGGTCAATATGGTTATGGAAATTCTACGAAGGGCTGATCAACCACGACAGAGTGTCGATCTCGGCCTAATAACCTCGAAGGCATATCATGAGAGCCGGGGTAGGGGTGATATCAACTTGCTAAGTCAACAGCTAGACAGTTGAACATAGTTCGGTAAGACGATCGAGGTTCACAATTTTGCGACCGATGTGTCAAAAGGACTATCTCGGGGTTGGGGAGGGCTTCCTTAACTAACGATGGCTGAAAGGGGCGGTCATCATCAGCCGTAAGGAATTTTTTTGCTGAATCAAAAGATAGTTAGACCCCCATCGACCCAGAAGGGAGTTTGAAAATGGGTCACACATCCCAAATTCCTATCCTTTCTCGTATCAAACCTGAACTCAAAAACATCGCTGGCAGCGACATAGATCAACCATGAGAAAAGAATCGGCAGAGGTCGAGGATGCATCTTGGACGAATATGGTACAACATGGCCATTTTGGAGAGTTCCCTAGTTGGAGTAACAGCTGTCCATTAACATGGTCGAGGTAGTCTTACAACCCATGCTATACGATTAGGGCATTAATGATGCTGCTTAGCCAAATGGGTCAGCTAGACCAAGGGATAAGGATGAGTGTCATAATTTATCCGATTATATATCTCAGTGACGAATGCTTCTTAAGGTATGAATGACTAGTAAATGGACTAGTGGTGATCGCTAAAGCGTTACAAGTGACTTCACCTACTGCCATACAATCAAATGATGTGGCCGACGAGAATGCTTGGCACATTAATGGAAATTTCAACATGCAAACTGGTTCAAAAACATTAAGGGACAATGTTCGCATTCAAAAATTGTGTTTGGAATATTACCACCCATTGTCTTTCATTGTAATATGGTGCTTACCTTGTCTTCTAGTTTCTAAGCCAAGCCGACCCAAACGAGTAAGATGACAAGTAAGGTAGAGGAATTCAGTCCTCCTGTGGTAATACAACATGCCACATTGGGTCCTTACTCTTGCTCCGGTGGTAGACTCTCAGGAGTTTCAACACCTGGTCAAGGGTTCAAGTACCCATAGGTGGTGAAATTCCACTACGGTAGTGTGTGGGGATGTGTCTGCATGTGTAGAAAAAAAAACATGCCTCATTTCCTTTTAAAAGAAGCAATCAAAGGGACACCAGGAATGGACAAAGCACCACGTGTGAACACCATTACTATCGAATCAGGAACTACGTCGAAAAGGGTGGTCATAGAGAGGCCCACCCATGGCATGACACAACACCTTAAGCCGTTGTATATATTGGCTCATCTTGAGGGTTGACCAGTCACTAGGATACTGGTCAACAATGGGGCCGCTGTCAATCTTCTCCGACTAAGAATGATGCCAAATTTGGGGAAGACAGTGGTTGATCTAATTCCATTTGAGATAACGGTCAGTAACTTCGATGGCCACATTATGAATACACACGTGGTCTTGCCAGTTGACTTGACTGTCGGGACTAAAAGGGTATTGGCCTCATTCTTCGTGGTTGACACCTCATCCAGTCACAATGCTTTGCTTGGAAGGGACCGAACAATCTTTTATTTCTGTTACTTGGCTGTGTGATTTTCAGACTTTTTTTCATATTTAATACTTGGTTTTGTTTGATCTTTAGCACTTGAATTGTTTAATACTATCCTCCAAACATCTAATCCTCCACTTGATTATTCTTTTGAGCTCTAATTCATCTTTCTTAAGCATGATTTTATCTTTGACTTCAAATTACCCTGCATTTAGAAAATATATGTTAGAAAATCAATTTAGCTCTTAAATACATTCGAAACTATTGCAATTGAGAGGATAAATCTACAATATTTAAGCTTGATCAACTATAAAGTTGGCCAAATACAAACGGAGCAAGAGCTATTGTTGACCTTGGGCGACCCTCAGCCGTGTAGACATAATCTTTTGTAATCTATACAACATTCACACAAAGTAGATAATGACAAATCCACATTAATAAGAATGCTATATGTTTTGTTTTAACGATGCCTTAAGTTTTGTGACAAAGTGTCATGAAGTTGGTATATGCCTTGCTGCTCATGTCTGGGATGGCGACTTAATGTGGTATGTCTTGAGCAAAATTATAGAGTGCATCACCAAATGGGAGAAGATGGGTAAATGCACAAATGTCGATAATTGTGGGACCCATTGGACTACACACAAAGTAAAAAAGTATCGGTCAGTTGGCTCCATAAGGTTGAAGCCACAACAAATTAAGAAAGAGGTGTTAGCTGCATACTCATATAATGAAAGGCTGATACATTCATAGATGCCAATATGTCTCCATGATAGCAAGACTAGATGAGGAGGAAGCAACCATGATGGTAGTGGCCTTGACTAAGAAGGGTTTAGGAAGAAGAAAAGCAAGAATCATGAAAATAGCAAGATTGGATTTGAAATAGCATACATACTGGTTGGGGACGTTGGTATTAATGAGAGGGACATCATGACTCCTCGTATGATATGATTGCGTGAGACGTGGTGCATCGGTAGTCATGGGATAGAGGTCAGAAGCACTGGGAATTGACTCATGGAGAGATGGTCGAATGTATTAATTAGATTGAACAATGTATTAATGTTGCTTTCACCTTTTACCTAAAGGTGAAGAGATGGTGTGGGGAGGGAGGGGGCAATGTAGTACAGATGGGGACATCACGACACACGCGCACTCATGCCACCCCACGCATGTATGCCAGAAGGAGGGCCCCACCATCGATCTGGATCGATGACAACGAAGTTTCAGTTTAAGAGAGTGGGCCCAATAGCTAAGAAAAGCCCATCATGGGATTTCATGATTGTGGCCCACTAGTCGGATTGATTTCATATTTTAAGTTTTGATTATTTATATTATTTAGAACATCGTGAATGCTTTAGATTTCTTTGATTGATTTTTATTTTAGTTTACTTCATCGCCAAAGAATAGGTTGTACACATGGCGCGAGTTTTGGGGTATAGGATTTTTTCTATAAATAGGCACCCCTTGTAGTTCTTTTAATTGATTGAAGATTAATAAAAATTCTATGTTTTCCTACTCTCTAAGTTGTGAAGTCTAATTGGGTGTGAAGTCCTCCCTTCATCGAACGGTTAACAACCGTGGTGCGAAGCCACATCTACCTCGATTCACCCCCATACATCGCTATCTCTACTACCCATCTTCTACCATCCCTTCTTCTCATCTCACCCTATCATTTACACTTCGAATCAATCATCTATTGCAGCAATTCTCCTCTCCACAGCAGAATTTCAGAATCTGGCCTTACAGGAGGGTTGAAACTTCGGCGGAGCACCACGCACAAACCGTACATTGGATTGGGCTGAGATTTGGCGATTTTGGAGTCCATCTCTGGCTGACCAAGGCCAAGGTGTCCTTTTTCTGAATAGTGGGCCCCACACACGTGCGGCCGAAATCACACGCATGTGCGTTTGGGCCATTGTTGTTGTCCACGCGTGCGGTACTTCTCTGGTTCGTCTCTCTCCTCTCTTTTACTCTGCTTTCACCCAAAATCCCTAAACCTAACCCTAAATTACTCAAATCTCCAATTTTATGCCTCTTTTCTTACCCTATGGTAATAATTATTTTCCTCCATAGTTGCCGCACACTTCCCTGTAACTGATTTGACGACCTACTTTTTGGAGGTAAAAGTGGCAAATATTGTAAAACATTTGTGGGTCCCACCATGATGCATATCATATATTCACACCGTTCATCCATTATGTCAGATAAATTTATGATACAAGCCAAACAATGAGGCATATCCAATGCTCAAGTGGAACACGCCATAGAAAAATGTGAATTAAATACTTACCATTAAAAACTTCTTGGGGCCATTGTTTCTTTGGGTATGAGCCAGTTGAGTGTTGGATCTAAGTCATTTTTCTCCTCATATCTCAAAATGTTGTGATAAAATAAATGGACGAAACAGATATATCATATACATCGAGATACGGTCCTAAAATGGCCACTACTACTTTTGAACCGGTTTCCAAGAAGTGAAATCCCCGTGAATATTCAAACAGGCGAAACAGTAATAATCACCCATTTCCAGGGTATTTACCTTTTTCTGGTGAAACGATGAAAATCAAACAGGCCCTAAATTACTCAAATATCTAATTTATGTACCTTTTATTACCCTAGGGTTCCTTGATTTGAAATTGGTGAATCTCTTGAATTAGGGACGGATTACTATGTATGTGTGGATGATTATTTCTTATCTTTGAGTATCGTTTGGTTCATAATTTTTATTGATCCAGCCCTATCATGTGTAGGCCTGGACCCGCATAGATTCCCCTTAATTGAATGTTTGGACTTTCATGTGGGATATGGAATTTGTGTAATTGTTTTTGAACTAACGTGATCTTAAGCCTGAAATCTCGCATATCATATTTAATTTTCATGTCCTGCATCAAATTTGGAATCAGAGACTAGGGTTCTTGTAGGGGAATTCATTACATGTTTAGGGTTTGGTTGTCTATGTCCATTATACATCAATTCTCATCATATATGGCTGTTTAGAGGTCCAAAAACCCTAACATAAGCTGCTGAAATTTTCTGTTATCCTCTTATTTGAATTATTTTAGAAATTAACTTAGTTTTCTATTTCTAGGTTTAAAAACTTTCCTTTTCTGTTTTTTAGAAACTAATTTTTTAGAAACTTTCTTAATCTGTTTTTCGAAACTAATTTCCTTTCCTTTTTCTTTTTTAGAAGCTAGTTTACTTTCCTTTTTCTTTTTTAGAAACTAACTTACTTTCTAATTTTAGAAACTAGGTTGTTTTTCTTTTATATAGGAACTTTCCTAATTTGTTTTTGGAAAAGAAACTTTTTAATTTGTTTTTTAGAAGCTTTCCTAATTTGTTTCTTTAGAAACTTTCTTAATTTGTTTTTAGAAACTTTCCTTTTTTGTTTTTAGAAACTTTCCTAATTTGTTTTTTTAAAAAACTTTCCTTTTTCGTTTTTAGAAACTTTCCTAATTTGTTTTTTTTAGAAGCTTTCCTTTTTCGTTTTTAGAAACTAGGTTGCTTTTTTATAGAAACTTTCCTAACTTGTTTTAAAAACTTTCCTTTTTCGTTTTTAGAAACTAGGTTGTTTCTTTTAAAAATTAAAAAAAAATTCTTATTTTTTGACAACTATATTACTGAATTCACTAAACAAGCTGTCCCAAAAGTTGGAGTTTGTAATTAAGCGCTTGAAAATAGACCAATACTTAGAACAACTTGATGTGCGCATTACCCGACTAAAGACCATCGCCAGGAGAAACCTCACCATTGGGGTAGATATCCCATCTTCGGCAGGTGGCCTAGTGGATAGACCAATGAATGAAGTTGGTGAAGGAATCAATTATGGGTGTACACCCGTGCACCCACCTCATGAGAGACATGAAGACCACTATTTTGAAGGGTACGACATATGCGGCCATGTGGCTGGAGAGAGTGCACCAAACGCTAGTGTAGAGTTACCCACTGAGGCTATTCCAATAATAGATGAGTTACGTAATGTCTTTCTTGACGATCTACCGGATGAGTCTCCCCCTATGAGGGATATAGAACACACTAGAACATGGGACATCGTAATACCTACAGTCGAGTTTGCGTTTAATAGTTCTGTCGATTGGTCTACAAGTCTCAGTCCTTATGAAGTCGTTACTGTTTATAAACCTGGAAAACCTATTGATCTTGTCCCTATGTCATTGTCCCATAGGGTGTCAGAGCCTACGAAGTCTTTTGCGCATCACATTCATTTATGGCATCAAGAAATCAGGCAGAAGATCACTACTAGTAATGAACATTACAAATTTTCTGCAAACCAACATAAACGTTTTAAAGAATTCAATACTGGGGACTCTGTGATAGTCCGCATCTGGCCTGAACGGTACCCTCTGGGGGCCGTTCGTAAGTTACACGCGCATAGCGCTGGACCCTTCAAAATTATAAAACGAAACGGTCTTAATGCGTATGAGATAGATACTTCACCTTCTATGGGAATTAGTTCCACATTCAACGTGGAGGATCTAGTTACTTTTCAGGGGACCACTAATACTTTGTCTGGCCCTTCGCCTACCCGTCCTCATTCTCCATATTTATCTCTTGAACCATGGTCCCTTCCCGACCCATTTTTCTAGCCTCTACCTCCCATACCCACTCTTCCTGACCTTTCTTCCCAGCCTTTACCTCCTATACCTACCCTTCCTGACCCATTTTTTCAGCCTCTATGTCTCATACCTACCCATTCCGATCCATTTTCTCAACCTCTACCTCCCATACCTACCCGTCCCGACCCATTTTTTCAGCCTCTACGTCTCATACCTACCCTTCCCAACCCATTTTTCCAACCTCTACCTCCCATACCTACTCGTCCCGACCCATCTTCCCAGCCTCTACCTCCCATACCTATCTTTCTCGACTCATTTTCTCAGCCTCTACCTCCCATACCTAACCTTCACATACCTTGTAACGCCCCGAACATTTCAATACCCGAATATTGAAAGTTCTCGAGCGTTACCGTGAAAAGTAACATAATATTTATATGTGTGCGACACCAGTTTAGCTATCCTAGCCTTACATCCTTATCCTGATGCTATCATAACCGTTGGGAATGACCCCTAATCATAGATCAAGCCATCTGACTGTTGATTTTGTAATAAAATCACTTATCATGTAATTTGATGGACGTTCCTTCCTTTGAATAAACCAATGAATAACTCCTTATCCATAAGGATTTAGATGTAAGTTCTTCTATAAGAATCACTTAGAAACGTGTCTATAACCATGTGGAGCCATTAGATTTTTCAAAACTCACAGATCAGCAATAATTATGAAAATGCCATTGACTTATACCCCTGCATTCCAATTCACATGGTTCTCATAATCCGTTTCATGTGAAATTTTATACCAGGCCTGATTATCATAAATTAACCGTACACCTCAAGTTTTAGCCCTTAGATCACAGTAAATTAGCTACTTGACCTCTACATCCGTCCATACACTTATCAGATCGAGATTCCGACTTGTTCATCTTGTTCAGCCTACGCCAACATGTTTAACCCACCATTAAAATTACAATCTGAGGAACTTACACATGTGAACAAGTCACTTGAATCTAACAGTATACGTGTCCTACCCCTAATCACTCCAGAAACTTACTTTATGTCCATTAAATTACGAAACTGACTGTACATCCACCTACATACATGGTCAGAGTGCTAACCATCAAGTCCTCTTAATTTTAGCAAGTCATCTGACCATCCGTCATGTTTGGATCCACCGAACGGACCACACAAACATCACGATAAACCGATAATCATAAAGATCTTAGGGTCTAGGTCCAAATCACTCGGTAACCTATCAATCATAGATAAACAAATGGTATTTAGAATTTTCGGAGTAATTTAGCCATCGAAAAAGCATCTTAGCCATTCTTAACAAATTTGGGCCCAAATTTAACCAGTTGAGAGATCTTGAGAAATAAAGATTGTCGGTAAAATTTCACCTCTTTTAGACAGTGCAGTAGGGAGAAACGGATGACAGAAGTTATCGGAAAGGAAAATGGTAAATTTGTAAATAACCAAATTCTATATGCATGCACGTAAGCGTAACAGAGGCATGCTTTAACGGTGGGCATCACCTCATCACTAGTGGATGGTGTGGCCCACCTAGACCTCAGATCTGACTATGGGGCTGACACATTAAGACAAAGATGATGAAGGGTGTAGATCTTCTAGAAAATAGCCACATCAGACCCGTCAGGAAAAAAAAGAGGGAATTTGCCAACTATATGTTCACTCCCCAAGTATAGGGTTGTGATGTTGTAATAAACTCGGTAAGACCGAGGTCGAATCCACAGGGACTGAAACTTGTACGTGATTTGAAACTAACTAGATTTGGAACTAGCCTAAGATACAATCTAAATCCAATGTAAATTGATAAATAATGGTGAGAGATTAATGTAAAACTTAAGGAATTCAGAGGAAGGAAACTAGGGATTCAGAGGATCCACTTGTAGGGATCAGGGAGATCTTTTGCCTGTATCAAGAATTACGGAAATCAAACTGAACCTTCTTGATCCAGTCTTCACAAGATGAAAGGTATATGAATTAGAATGGATTCCATCATCTAACCATGCCCAGGAGACAAAGCAAACAACAGGATTAAACTAATTACCAATCAATCACAGTGCATGCAAGTTAGAAAGGGTACCATCATCCTGCCATGCCCAGGAGACGATGGTGAACAACAGGGCTTCCTGATGTCATATACATCAAAAGGGAAAAGGAGATATTCAAGGCCATTGCAGATCCATTGTAATTTCAGTCACAACAGACCATTAAAGACTAAAAAACATTCCTTTCATAATCAACTAAAATCAAATTCAGTTCAGAATATTTAAAAGCATGAAATAGTATCGCCCATCTCGCTATAGGCTTCACCTCTTAGCCCTAACTAAGAAGTTTAGCCACACATGTCTAGACTAAAATCCTTAGGAGTCATAAGGAAAAGAAAAATAACAGCAAAGAATAATAAGGAAAGAAAAAAAGAAAATAAGGAAAGAATCCCCTTTCCTCTTCCTGTCTTCTCATTCTCCAAGCTAAATTCCCTTCCTTTCCAGCCACGGCCTTCCTTCAATGCTCCACGTTCAGCCCTCCTTGGCGCCTCCCACGGCCTCCACCTTGAATCTCAAAACTCCTCCTTCCCTCACGTCCTTGCCTTGAATCGTCCCCTCCAAAAACTCCTTTCTTCTCTCTTTATAGGTGCCAGGGGCAGTGTAGGAGAGGCCTGGCTGGATAGCGAAATCATTCGCCGCAGATTCCTCGCGGAACTCTGTTTCTGCGCCAGAAAACGCTTAGCCTGATTGCGTTTGGACTCAGTTTGAGAGAAGGAGTCTTCCCCTCTTTGAAATCTGCCAGCATGGTGAGTGTAAGCACCCATTGTATGATCAAATGGACGGTTTGGATCGCTGATCCGTTCACGGACGGAGGCCAGCAACTTCCCGCAACTTCCGGCTTTCCCGGACGAGCGTAAGGCTTACGCGGACGCGCTGACGTGTTCAGTGGGACCCGTGGCGATGTTTCTGATGAAATCCACCCCGTCCATCAGATTCCTCTCGATTTTTCGGTCAGAATGGGCTGGTTTTTGTCGAGTTTTGGCGTGGTCCACTGTTGAAAAACGGACGGACAGCTGAAATCATCTCTCCATTGTCTTCTGGAGTTTCGCCTCCTAGGCGATGGTTACGCCTATACTCTGGAGCGAATGAACGGTCCGAATTTAACATCTGAAGAGCGAGTGGGGCCCACTGTTGAAAAAACGGACGAACAGCGTCCGTCCGCTGTTATTGCGGAAGAAGGAGACGGGTCAGCGTCGGGTTGACCAGACCAGCTGGTCCGGTGCAGCTCACGTGCGTGTGCACTATATGCACATCCAACTCATGTGGGGTCCATGATGATGGATCTAGGAAATCCGCTCCGTTCATCCGTCTTGTCTCCTTAGATAATGGGTTGAGACCAAATTTTAAGCATATCCAGATCTCCTCCCATACCTACCCTAACCGACCCATTTTTCAGTCTCTACGTCTCATACCTACCCATCCCGATCCATTTTTCCAGCCTCTACCTCCCATACCTACCCATCTCGACCCATTTTTTCAGCCTCCACGTCTCATACCTACCCTTCCCAACTTATTTTTCTAGCCTCTATGTCTCATACCTACCATTACCAACCCATTTTTTCAGCCTCTACCTCCCATACCTATCTTCCGACCAATTTTTCTAGCCTCTACCTCCCATACCTAACCTTCACACACCCTATAACGCCCTGAACATTTCAATACCCGAGTATTGAAAGTTCTCGAGCGTTACTGTGAAAAGTAACATAATATTTATATGTGTGCGACACCAGTTTAGCTATCCTAGCCCTACATCCTTACCCTGACGCTAATCTAACCGTTGGGGATGACCCCTAATCATAGATTAAGCCATCCGACCGTTGATTTTGTGACAAAATCACTTATCATGTAATTTGATGGACGTACCTTCCTTTGAATAAACCAATGAATAACTCCTTATCCATAAGGATTTAGATGTAAGTTCTTTCATAGGAATCACTTAGAAATGCGTCTATAACCATATGGAGCCATTAGATTTCCCAAAACTCACAGATCAGTAATAATCACGAAAATGCCATTGACTTATACCCCTGCATTCCAATTCACATGGTTCTCATAATCCGTTTCATGTTAAATTTTATACCAGGTCTAATTATGATCATAAAATAACCGTACACCTCAAGTTTCAGCTCTTAGATCACAGTAAATTAGTTACTTGACCTCTACATCCGTCCATACACTTATCAGATCGAGATTCTGACCCGTTCATCTTGTTCACCCACGCCAATATGTTTAACCCACTATTAAAATTACAATATGAGGAACTTACACATGTGAACAAGTCACTCGAATCTAACGGTATACGTGTCCTACCCTAATCACTCCAGAAACCCGCTTTATGTCCATCAAATTATGAAACTTACCGTACGTCTACCTACGTACATGGTCAGAGTGCTAACCATTGAGTCCTCTTATTTTTAATAAGTCATCTGACCATCCGTCATGTTTGGATCCGCCGAACGGACCACACAAACATCACGGTAAACCGATAATCATAAAGATCTTAGGGTCTAGGTCCAAATCACTCGGTAACCTATCAATCAGAGATATACAAATGTATTTAGAATTTTTGGAGTAATTTAGCCATCGAAAAAACATCTTAGCCATCCTTAACAAATCTAGGCCCAAATTTAACCAGTTGAGAGATCTCGAGAAATAAAGATTATCGGTAAAGTTTCACTCCTTTTGGACAGTGCAGTAGGGAGAAACGGACGATAGAAGTTATCAGAAAGGAGAATGGCAAATTTGTAAATAACTGAATTCTATGTGTATGCACGTAAGTGTAACAGAGGCATTCTTCAATGGTGGGCATCACCTCATCACTAGTGGATGGTGTAGCCCACCTAGAGGTCAAATCTGACTAGGGGGCTGACATGTTCGTAAATCCAAGAAATAACTGGGATCTAATGTGCAATATTTGACCCTCAACACTATAACAGCGGATGTGTGACGGAAGGAGTTTTAATCGTAAACTCCACTAGACACGTCGATCGTGTGACCCACTCAAGAATCAAATATACTTCATATTTTGGCCCATGGACTAACAGTGCCCGACAAAACAGCTGAACGGAGAAGATCCAACAAATGACTACCACAAGTGGGCCACACAAATTCCAATTTAAAGAACCTCTTCTGTAGCAAGACACGGACGACGGAAGACGTGTGGAAACAAGGCCCCGCTGCGATGAGTTGGGTGATCAGAGATTGGATCAACACCTTGATCCGCACCGTCCAGAGTGCTGGGAGGGGAATTTCCACCCTTCCCACATGGATCAAATAACCAACGTGATCGCAGCACCGGTCCAAAACTCCTGCTACGCACTGCGTAACAGCCAATTCCGCATAAGGATTGCGTAACAGATCCTCCTCTGGATTTGCATAGGAGAGTCTAGAGACTCTCTCCGCCTATAAAGGTCCTTCGTCCGACAAAGGGTGAGGGAAATAGAAGTAATGAAAGACATGAGAGAGAGAAGATCCGATCGTCCGGCAGCAAAGCAGGGACAGGGAGAGGTAAGGAAGAAGAAAGAGAAAGAAGAAATCAGCGTCGATTCATCAGCAAGAGGGAAATTCGGCTGAGGTATTCCGAATCTACTTCATCACACGGTGGTATTCTGAATCTACTCCATCACACAGTGCAGATTCAAATCCTCCGGTGTTTTCTTGTTTCCTTTCATTCCTTTCTTGCTTTCTGTTTCCTTTCTAATTCCCTATACACGGTTGCCATCACGATCAACCAAGTTCACCAGGTGGTTGGGATGGACTTAAACCCATCAAAATAGGACCACTGCACGGTCTGCCCAATTCAACATCTTTAACATGCTTAGTCTAATTAGAATCTAAATCTACAAACAAGAATAAAACCAGGTTAAGACTTACCATAAGGAACACTTCTGAGGGATAAAAAGACAAAGGTGTGAGTTTTTATCCTTTAAGCTTATAGTAATTTAAGTTGATTTAATTATTCTGTCTTAAATTTGCATTCCTGTCATTTCATTTGGCTTTTTTATGCCTTTAATGATATGAATTATCCTGCCTTTTATGATTACATGTTCTCTGAGAATTATCTTATCAATTGATTTATTGGCCCTTTTGGGATTATGACGTGATGTTAAATATAAGAGAATTTTTCTGAATTTATGTGAGGCCATGGGTACAAGCCTTGCCCTTACCTCATCTATTATTGAGTTGGCTCTGCCACTCGTCTCTATATGTGAGTTGACTCTACCACTTGTCTCTATATTTGAGTTGGCTTCGCCACTCGTCTTTATAGTTGAGCTGGTTATGCCACTCGTCTTTTATTTGAGTTGGCTCTACCACTCTTATTTGTTGAGTTGACCATTGTTACTCTTCTCTTATTATGTTGACCATTGCCACTTTTGTCGAGTTGACCATTGTCACTCTTCTCTTATTATATTGGCCTTGTGCCGTCTATCATTAAAGGCATGGGCATGTGTCTTGTTATTCTAGAACCTCCATGATTCAGTTTATATTCTTCATAATTCAGATTATACTCTTCATGATATATTTTTATAAGTGCAAGTAATGTGTAAGATATATTACAACTAGTGATTCAAATATTTTATCATGGACGTGGTGTGCTCTGGGTAGAGACCCTCTTGGGGCACGTAAATCCTTGAGCCTTCGGGTAGTGGTGCACAAATTGATGTGTGTAATTCTCTACTGTAGTGTCACATCACCTCGGGATTGGATGTCGCAAATAGTCACTCCATAAACAAATCGTTGCACGTAATTCACCTAGTTCATATTGTTGTGCGCTCTGAGGTCCCCTCGTAAATCCACGGTAGCGTTGGCCATGCCGGCGAATATCTGTAGTTATGGGATGTGGGTCGAGCCGGTTATCTATAAATCGTATTCCACATTGTGATGATCATTACGTATGATGAGCCTCACATACTTTGCTAGGCATGCATCTCATGTGGGTTGTTTGCGCATACTGATATCCTCGAGTTAGTGGAGCCCGGGACGTATCAGACCCTTACTTTAACTGATATAAATATCTTGAATTATTGTTAATCTTAAAGGATAACCTTCATTATGAGTAAGGCATTGACCCTCTCCTAACCGTACAGTTGATGCAGACGACGTACGGATTGAAGACTTAGAGGACTACTTCTCTATAAAAGATTATCTTGAAAGACTAAGAAGACAGTTTTACTATTTAGTTTTACACTTCCGCTGTGAACTCTGATGTTGTAATGAACCTCCCATTATGAGGCTTTGATTATTCCTTTTACTCTAATGATATATAATCAATATAATTGATTTTATTCTTGTGAATGTTACTTTCATGAATGTATCTGGATGTAAACCAACGGAAAAAAATAGGGTGCGATTTCAGAGCATCCAGTTGTACATTATTAACACCTAGTTTTTTCGGGCATGAGTACATACTTTGGCCGTGAAAATTCGGGTTGTTACACACCCAAAAAGGAAATAGAGGATATCCTGGACCATCAGATAGTTTCAACGTCGGACGGCGGGTTTTAGAAGTACGTGGTTAAATGGAAGTCACGCCCAGCTTCAAATAGCACGTGGCTCATTGAGGAGGAGCTTCAGAGATTTGATCCTGACATCATGGAGTGATTCAGGAGTTTTATTTTGCCAGTGGCGAAATCTTTACAGCCGGGGAGAATTAATGGGGACATCACGCGCACTCACGCCGCCCCCTACGCACGTACTCCAGAAGGAGGGCCCCACCGTCGATTTGGATCGATGACGACGTCCAGGGAGAGCCTCCTAGTTAGAAGATAGAGTTTCGGTTCAAGAGAGTGGGCTCGATAGCCAAGAAAAACCAATCATGGGATCTCATGATCGTGGCCCACTAGTCGGATTAATTTCATATTTTAAGTTTTGCTTATTTATGTTATTTAGAACATCGTGAACGCTTTAGATTTCTTTGATTGGTTTTTATTTTAGTTTACTTCATCGCCAAGTAATAGGTTATGCACATGGCGCGAGTTTTGGGGTATACGATTTTTTCTATAAATAAGCACCCCTTGTAGTTCTTTTAATTGATTGAAGATTAATAAAATTTTTACATTTTCCTACTCTCTGAGTTGTGAAGTCTAATTGGGTGCGAAGCCCTCCCTTCATCGAAGGGTTAACTACCGTAGTGCGAAGCCACATCTATCCCGATTCACTCTCATCCATCTCCATCTCTACTACCTATCTTCTACCATTCATTCTTCTCATCTCACCCCATCATGTACACTTTGAATCAATCATCTATTGCAGTAATTCTCCTCCCCACAGCAGAATTTCAGAATCTGGCCCTATAGGAGGGCTGAAACTTCGGCGGAGCACCACGCACAAACCGTACATTGGATTGAGCTGAAATTTAGGAGTTTTGGAGTCCATCCTTGGCCGACCAGGGCTAAGGTGGCCTTTTTCTGAATAGTGGGCCCCACACACGTGTGGCCGAGATCACACGCATGTGCGTCTAGACCATTGTTGTTGTCCACGCGTGTGGTACTTCTCTGGTTCGTCTCTCTCCTCTCTTTCACTCCGCTTTCACCCAAAATCCCTAAACCTAACCCTAAATTACTCAAATATCCAATTTATGCCCCTTTTCTTTCACTAAGGTTCCTTAATTTGAAATTGGTGAATCCCTTGGATTAGGGACTGATTACTATGCATGTGTAAATGATTATTTCTTATCTTTGAGTATCATTTTGTTCATAATTTTTATTGATCCAGCCCTATCATGGGTAGGCCTGGACCTGCATAGATTTCCCTTAATTGAATGTTTGGACTTTCATGTGGGATATGAAATTTGTGTAATTGTTTCCGAACTAACATGATCTTAAGCCTGAAATCTCGCATATCATATTTAATTTTAATATCCTGCATCACGTACCCTAGTTCTGGCTGGTCATGGAATAACCGATCAGGGAGTGACACTTGTTATTACACAGGGAGAATATAGTGAGAGAAGATCTTTTTGGATATTTCGAGCACTTTTTATGGAGGCACAACTAGCATTGGGTTGGCAATACACATCATTTAATGACAAGGCACAACTGAAAAGGCCAAAAGGGGGAAGGCGGTAGAGAGAAGAGGAACTGTTAGGGAATGCAAAAAGATACAGAAGGATTTGAAAGAACCAATGTGACAACGATTCATCTACCATAACAATTGAAGAAAAGGATCGAAGAAACAGATACAGAATATTTGCATAGCAAAAGTGATCTATAAATAACAGAGAAAGCAATAGAGCAAAGGAAGTCTCACACTATCTCTCCTTATCAGTAATCCTAGCTCTATCTTAGACGTAATAAATAAGCTATAAGGTGAGTCTACTCTCATACGCTGGACTTTTATGTCGAACAATTTTTCATTCAGAAAAACTTTTTGCAGTTGTGCATCTACCGACTGTAAGTATTTCCTGCTTGTTTGACCACAACCATGTGCTAGAAAAGTCCTTTCATGCAAAAGACAAATATGAACCCATTTTTGGAGGAAAAACCCCACCCTCCGTCTATGACCTTATCTCTCATTAAATAATTTGTGAGTGGTTGAATAGGTGACCGATCTACTCAGATATCGATCATATACAAGCTTAATCATCATATCTGTGTATATTGGTGCTTGGGGTTAAGTTGTTTAGTTGGAATTAAGCCACACAGTCAGTTCTAACATGTCCACATGCACCAGCCGTGTGTGAAACCAAACCAAGTGGCAAAGAATATCCGACGACAATACCATCACTTCAAGATGAAGATACAATGGGCGGAAGAAGTGTTTGGTAGAAAATTGCAATGACAATCACGATTCTCGCACCAAAAATGGAATTGGAGCAGAATCCTCCCTGAGGTTTCCAGTCAAGATTTTGATGGAGGAGGACATGAATTAGAGACATGTTTGGAAGGATCAGACAGATGGTATGATTTGCTTTTGGACATGGACCATTAGGTAACTTTGGATTTAATGAGATGATGTAGAAGTTGTATGGAGTGGAAAAAATAGTAGTTTTGTGTACTTGACATTTCCCAAATAAATGCTTCCTCTTTGATACGCAGAGAACCAAAATGTTTTATTTTGTTCAATAACTGTAACCATTAATATTACTTAATGTATATAATTGTTGAAAGCGTATGAAATAAATTGGCCAGATTTTCTAAATCAAAAGTACAACATGAAATCTTTACCATTTTTCCTCATAATAAATTGCCCGAATTCTATCCTCTCTTTCTCTCTCTCTTTTTTTTTTTGGGTTAGCTTGTTAGTACACACACTCCATGTTAGCCACCCCCACTAGGGATCAATACCAAGACCTCAAGTGTTGAAACGAGGTATCTCCACTCAGTCTGCCAGTTGAGCTATGGATCTGGGTGTGCCCGAATTCTATCCTGAGTCTATTAGATTATCTGTGTAGATGGTGCTGACATTTGATGTTTATTTAAATCTTAATACACGTTTCATTTAAAAAAGAATAAAAGATTGCCTGATTTTTACTTCGGAAGATTGAAACAGTGTGGTCCATTAACCCGGATCTAACACGCGCATGTGTGCTTATAAAACTGCTGAAGAGATGAGATAGAGACAAAAAAAATCCAATAGAGATTGCTTTCCAAAAATCGATATCTAAAAAGATAACGGTAGTTGGTTCAATCATTGGAGTAACAGTCTTGATATTTCTGAGTCCGTGGTTAATACATTTCCACGGGGACATTCATGCATGTGGCTAAGGACCCACGGTGGGGCCCACCAAATGAATGGCCTAAATCTTGTGCACGTTTTTTCATATGTATGGCAATCGAATCCTTTATAACTGATCACTTGGGTGTGAGTGATAATCTCATAGAATTGCCCTTTTGAATGCTCAACTGGGTGTGTGAAGATAGTAGGCATGAGTGCTCGTATGGGCCATCTAGGAGTGATGAAGGGTGCATGGACGGCTGGAGAAGACTCCCTCTTGAGAAAATGCATAGAAAAGTATGGAGAAGGGAAGTGGCATCTTGTTCCTCTGAGGGCAGGCAAGCAATATCCATTAACCTTTTCTTTGTCATTGCATAAAGTTAGACACTCGATTTTTATTTCATGTAAGTGGGGCTATGTGAACCGGTGATACTTTAGCCCTAGTACATTTATGGGAAATTATCTAGTGGAAACAGATGGTGTGACCCACACAGTGAGTTACATCAACAACGACCATCGTGCATGCCTTTTTTGCATTTAACCATAAACTCGGGGGCTGAAATTAAGGCCATCCTAGATTGCCTAATCTACTGTAAGTCCTTGGGCTACAGTAGAGTAGAAGTTGCTAACGATTCTAGCTTGGTGGTGAAGCTCTTCTTAGATACCAATACCACCTCTTGGAACATGTAGTACTAGAAAGCGAGAATAAAATCCATCAAGAGAAACATGGAGATCCTCATCACACATACGCACAGGGAGGCCAACTCAGGGGCTGATGGCCTGACGTGTTTGGGGAGTGATGGCCAGATGAATCTCTTTTTCTGCGCTTCAAGAGACCTTCCAAGATGCCTCATGTTTCTTGATAGAGTTGGCTTAGACAACCTGCGTGTAGCCTAGCCTTTTTCTGTCTTTTTCTCTCCTTTTGTCTTTTCATGATATGGTAGGGGGAGCCCTATCTCTTTGTCGGTTGGCCCTTCCCAAAATGTATCTGGTTGTATAACCTTTGTGCTTCCATTTATGAATGAAAAATAGGTTTAAAAAAAGGAAAAACCACAAAGCCCAAAAATCAGGCCAATACATGAGTTAGGTGGGCCACATTGGGATAAATAGTTAGGAATGGATGCCCAACCTTGATTCATGATAGCCCACATGCTAGTCTTAAAATGGCATGACCTTCTAGGTATGCTATATTCTATATGCCAGATGTTTCATATCAATGGATTGGATGACATATACTAACATGGTGGGCTGTCTATGAGATTAAATGTTGGGCATTCAGTCATAATTGTTCTAGTTGATGGTGCCCACGGCATCCAGTCTGACCATTTGCATGCACTCTTATTTATCTATGAGCCAAAAAATTAGAGCAAGTCCATAACTTTGGTGGTCCACATGAGCGGGAACAATTAAAAGAAAACGACCACCCTCGATTTACATCAAAGGCCGCACCGCGTTGTGTATATGCCATCCTATCCATTCATATAATACATCTGCCTCTCACTTTTCTCAGCAAGAAGGCCATGGAGTGGCTTTTCAGCTTTCACCATTGAGGAATGAAATTTGATTTTCCCTCCAAAATGTTATTTCCACTCAAATTACTACTATTATTAATTTTTTCAACTTTCATAGAACTTAAAACTAGAATTTTTATAATTATTATATTAGAAAATACTTCAACACCTTTTAGTTTGTAAAGGTTTATTCGTTCAAACTATTCGTAGCACGGGTTCTCTATGTTCTATGCATGGGCGTGCTCCGAGGATACCACGGTTGGAAAATTTCTAGCTCTTCACTAGGTATTATATAGCTACAATCATCATTTGAGAGAGCATATTTTAATTTCCATTTTTTTTTTTTTTTGGGATTAATATCTGATATTTGGGCTATGGGCTCGCATGATTTTAAATTATGGCCCGCTATCGTATCTTGTTATTTGGACCGTTGATCGTTGCTCTCCTTAGAAAGAGAGAGCATATTTTTGCACAAGAGGTACTCATGGGATGGCCCGTTAAATTTATGGTCTGAATCACTGTAGCATATCCCGACTTTTACAAGTGGAAAACACAGATGTGGTGAACAAACCGGAAGCGGATTGGCTGGTGTGCTACACACCACCGAACTGGCTGACTTGTTTACGTCCCCAGTTTCTGTGGGTCCAAACCGTCTGACCAATTGGCAAGCTCATTTTAAGGCTTGAGGCGAAAAATAAGATAGGTCCAGAGATCAAGTAGACCACACTGCTTAAGGGTCTGTTTGGGTGGTGGGATTAGAAGGGATTAGGTGGGATGGGATTCAAAAAACATTATTATTACCCATGCAGGGATTTGCCCCTGTTGCTATGGGATAAAATTAATGCCATGCTTTGTTGATAATACAGTGGTACATTGAATGGATTTACCCACCATCATTTGAAATTATTAAGAATAACACACATGTGTTATATCTAAACCGTTCATTTGTTTTGAAACCTCATTTTATGACATGGGCCTAAAAACGAGGTAGATTCAAAACTTATGTCACCCCAAAGAAGTTTTCAACAGTAAGTATTTAATCTCCATTGCTTTCTATAGTGGGGTCCACTTGAGCTTTAGATTTACCTGATTTTTTGGCCCATGCTCTAAAATAATCTAGATAAATGGGTGGAAGGTGTGGATATAGCCCACACATCATGGTGGGACCTACACAACTTCCCAAACATTGAGTGAAATTGGCACGGGACCTAATGCAATTCCATTTAATGTAATTCCAAGCTTTTACATTCTTCCCAAACATGGAGTGTAATTGGCACAGGATCAGATGAATCCCATCCCACCTATTTCCTTCTAATCCCACCGCCCAAACAGACCCTGAAGCAGTGGGGGGATTGCACGTCTACCAGTGAAAGCCTTTTAGGGGGTCACATAAGTTTTGGATTAATATGATATTTGGTTTTTCTCTTCATCCAGGTCTGTGTGACCTTATGAACAGATTGGATGGAAAATTACCAATGTTTTAATGGTGAAAATAATTCTCCCACTGCTATTAATTGTGGTGTGGTACACTTGAGATCTCATTTCTATTTGTGGTATGGTACACTTTGTTTGGATATGACTCATTTTTAAGAATCATGCTGTAAAATGATCTCGCCGAATTAATGAACAGCGTGATATAATAAATACAGCATTGTCCGGCCCATATGACTTTCATCTACTTTGAACCGTTCGTGCATCTGGTAGATCGACGAGCGTTAGCGCTCGTTTTCGCACGACACGTACACACCAGCTAAGTCAGTAGTATGTCATACACCGGCCGACTCACTTCTGAACAAACCATCTAATTAGATACAAGGATCTTTACTAATGTTCCGGTGGTAGACTCTGGGGAGTTTCAACTCCCGGTCAAGGGTTCGAGTATCCATAGGTGATGAAATCCCACTACGGCGGTCATTTTAGGGTTTTATACGAAAAATGAGAGGGATATCAATCTAAGGTGGACCACACCACAGGAAAACAATAGTGATTGAACATCCACCGTTAAAATCCTCCTAAGGCCCAATGTGCTGTTTATTTGACATCCAATCTATTGATTAGGCCATACAACCCAAACGAAGCGAAAAAACAAATATCAGTTTGATCCAAAACTCTTATAGCCCCCGAAAGGTTTTCAATGCTCGACGCTCATTCAACACGGTTTCCTATAACATGGTCCACTTGAGGTTGGGATATATCTCATTTTTGGTCTTATACCATAAAATGATATGGAAAATAGGTGGACGGCATGGATGAAATACTTACATCATGATGGCGCCCACAGAGCACCGTGGCAGGGGGAGTAGCAATCCGTTTCCCCACATCTCCTGTATAAACCCAATTATTGGAAACGGATTGGGTAGACCGATCTCGGTGGTTTGTTGAGTTCTGTGGTCCCACCACGATGTATATGTTATATCCACACTGTCCATCTATTTTATGAGATCATGATACAGATCTAAAGCTCAAGTGGACCACACCACAAATAGCAGTGGGGATTAAACGCCCACCATTGAAAATTTCTTGAGGGCCTAGAAGTTTTGGACCAAGCTGATATTTGCATTTTCCTTTCATCCAGGTCTATGTGACCTTATGAGCAGATTGGATGGCAAATAAACATCACGGTGGTCCCTAAAAAAGGTTTCAATGGTGGTTGCCATTGTCCCTGCTGGTTTCTATTGTGTGGTCCATTGATCTGCCTCAATTTTTGGTCCTTGCCATTAACTGATCTCAAAAAAATGGATAGACGGTATGGATATAACACGCACTTCATGATGGGGCCCAAAAAACTTGGTGACGTCATCACACCACTGAGGCCATGGCCCAACACGCAATCCGCTTCCCGATTATCATATGTTGCTCTGATAGCATCTCTTTGGAATGAGAAGGACTCAATCGGTGCCGTAAGAGTTGTAGGCTGAGATGGGTGAACTACCTCACCCCCAACATTAAAAGAGGGAAGCTTACACCAGACGAGGTGGACCTCATCATCAGGCTTCACAAGCTCTTGGGAAAAAGGTGAGTTGAAAGCATAACTAATATTCATTGTAACAAGTAAACTCGAGCAAGTGCTTTGATCTTCAAGGGCTGTGCAACATCCTAACCGTTCCTTGGGCGAAAACCATGCATATGATCATACCCAAAAACGATTTTTGGTCTACACATCTACAACTTGGGCGTAATGATGGACTCAGTTCTCATGCACTTGTGCTTTGTTGCCGCATGTGGTGAGAATTCCTTGAAAGTGCACTTGTGCAAGTAGGTTCATGATCGAAATAGATTTTATGTTCTTCCTTCATTTCTTTTTTAATTTACTTGACTAAAACGAATTAACCTTTTCTCTTAGATGGACTTTAATAGCTGGTAGACTTGCTGGAAGGACTGCCAATGATATAAAAAACTATTGGAATTCCCATTTGAGCAAGCAACAAGCAGCAATGGATAAGGAGAAGGAAGACTCAAGAACATCTAAAGTTATAAAGCCAAGACCTTGGACTCCTTCCATAAACTTCATTTGGGTAGACAGTTTACAAGCTTCCAAAGGATGGAGAAATTCGGAAGAATATCCAATGCCAATGCCATCATGTCTTCGAGATGAAATGGGAGAAAGAAATGTTTTGCTCGAAAATAGCAATGAGAATGATAATTCATGCACCAACAATGGAATTGGAGAAGAAGTCCTCGCAAGGTTTCCAGTTCAAGATATTGAGGGTGTGGGACTTGAATTGGAGACATGTTTGGAAGGGTTTGACAGATGGGATGACTTGCTTTTGGACGAAGACCTTTGGGTAACATTGGATTTATTGAGCTGATGCAGAAGCCGTATGGGGTAGAATAGAAAGAGTAGTCATTTGTGTTGTTAGGGATAGAGATTTCTCTAATAAAGTGGTTCTTATTTGAAACTGAGAGCACCAAAATGTATTATTTTGTTAAGAAGCTGTGACTGCTATTAGCTGATGGCTATCGTAACATCATTTCTTTAATTAGATTTTTTTTTTTTTTTTTGGATTTTGTACTTAATTTCTAGATTTTCATTGCAACCATGTCATGAACCACTGATATCAATGCAGATAACCTTTTATGCGGAAATAGTATGAAATAAATTGGATGGATTAATTTTCTAAATCAAAAGGTGAAAGCTTTAATAGTTTTCCATGTCCTCTTGTTCTTATTATTAAGTATATCACTTAGGTGCCATTTGTCGAACTGAAAATAAGGTCTGAAAATTAATTTAAGTGTTGAAAATTTAAAAGTGTTGAATTTCAACAAATATGTCTTAGTATCATAAAATAAGTACTTTCTTACAAAAACTTGTTTGGTAAATATAAATTAAAAATGTTTGAAAATTGGCATTTTGTTATATTTGTCCACATTGTTGAAATTTCTATCTTTTGTAGTGTACAATATGAGACACATGTTATTAATATATCTCCAAATTTAGCACACTCATGTCCAATCCAATAAAAAATTAATACTTTTCCCACTAAATAAAGCGAAATAGATTAATAGTATGATCTTTCATGTTTACTTTGTGCAATGAAATTAATTGGTTTGTGTAATGAGGCAAGTAGGTGATAATAAAAGTGTAGCCCTTAGCACACCAAGTGAGTGACAAGAAGCATTGGTCAATGCTTTGAGGGCCTCATCATGTTCTATGTATTTTATCCAAGCTGTTGTTCGACTCATAAGATTATTTTCGTGCATGATGAAGTACATAACTTTCATATAAGCACAAGGCTCGATGCAGAGGCATTTCCATCCATTTTTTTTTTCAAAAGGTTCTTAGGAGGTCCAAAAGCTAAAAGGATAAAGAAATGCAAATGGAGATCAAATAAATGCAATAGCCATACCTTGGGACTATTTTGGTAAAACTCACTAAAAAATGTTCGCCGCGCATGCAGAAGAACCCGATAGTCCGCCAGCCCCGTAACCGTATGAACCATGGAAAGACTATCAAAGTTTTGTGGCCCCATCACAATGTATTTATTTTATCTACACTGTCTATGGTAAGACGATCATTTTAGGACATGTTACCAAAAATAAGTCATATCCAAAGCTCAACTGGACCACATCACAAATAAAAGTGGAGACAATGATTGCCAAGATAAAATGTTAGTAGGGCTCACCATAATATCTTTTTCTCCATTCAATCTTTTCATAAAGTCAAACAAACACGGATGAAGAGAAAAAACAAATACAAATTGATCCAAAACTTTAATAACCCGGCCCAAGAAGGCTTCAATGATAGATGTTCAATCTCCCACTTCTTTCTGCAGTGTGGTCCAATTGATTGTTGGATCAGTCTTATTTTTGAATTCAAACCTCAGAACGATCTCGTAAAATGGACAGACGGTTTGGATATAACACGTCCCTCATGATGGGTCCCACAGAACTTGGTGACGTGAACACATCAGCCAGGTCGCTGGTGTGCGGTACACCAGCCAATCCGCTTCCATGATTCGTACCTTTAAAAAAAATAAAATAAAATTCGGACCTTCGCCACCTCAATCTGTTTTAACCTTTGGATGTGGATCCCACCTTTATTGCCTGCCTTCATCGCGGAGATTTAAAGTTTGCATCTCACACACATGTGAAGTGTTGGCATGTGGACGGCCAGGGATCTACATGCATGTGGGCTAAGAAAATCTGTCAATGGATGAGAAAGGGTCAAGCAGATCCAATGGGTAATGCTTTCAATTATGGCCACAAAAACAAACTACCATGATAGATGATACGGTATCAAGCACATTATCATGTGTCAGTTTTAGATGGAACGGTAGTTGGTGCAATCATTGGAGCAATTGTCTTGAAGTTTCTCGGTCTGTGGTTGATACGTCTTCACGTTCAGATATTCATATCTGTGGTTTTAAAGCAACTAAAGCCCAGGGTGGGCCCACCAAATGAATGGCCTGAATCTTGATTGCTTTATAACCGACTTGGATATGAGCTACAACCCCCTTTGAATGTTCAACTTGTGGTGAGTAGTGGAGATGGTGCATGTTAGTGTTTAAATGGCCCATTTGGGATTTAAGTGTTAGGAAGGGGGGCGTGGGAAGTGGAAGATTGACTATTTATGCGATACTAAGTTCCTCAAGATAGGAAGTTCCTCACTATAAAGTAGGTTCTCTTATAACCAAACTGTGCATGTATGATGCAATAGCGACTCTTATATCAATTTCTCTTAGGGCTGTTTGATTTTTAATTTTCCTGGTAAATACATGTAAATAAGTTATCATGACTTCCTCCGGATTGAAATTTGCCAGGAATTATGTTTCGAAAATCGGTCCACAAAAACCCTGTTATTACTGATTTAAATATGTGAGACGCATCATGATATATATGAGTTATCCACACCATCCATACTTTTTAGAAGCACATTTTAAGGCATGAGCCCAAAATGAGGAAAATAAAAAGCTCAAATGGACCACACCTTAGGAAACAATGTTCATAAAGACGTCAACAGTTGAAAGTTGCTTTCTCCCTAGTGCCCACAGATATCAGCTTGATCCAAAACTTCTTGGGTCCTCAATAAGCTTTCAATGGTAGGAGTTCAATTTCCGTTGTTTCTTGTGATGTGGACCAGTTGTGCCTCAGTTTTTCCTCATTTTTCGGTTCATACTATAAAATGAGCTGGCTAAAGGGATGGACGGTGTGGATAAGACACACATCATGGTGGGCCCCACGATTTAACATTTTTCTCCTGAGTGACATGAGCAGTGCTCTAAATGAAAGGTGGCTGTCAACATCACCCGCGGGTCTATTTTGATACACCAATAATCAGTTTAAGTTGAAAACTAACTGATTAAGTCTTTTTCTAAACATGGCAAGGAAATGAAAATTAGAGAAAAGAAATTATGGGGTTAATTTTTTAAGGCCATAGCACAATAAGAAAACTGTCCTTTACCGGCGGTTAAAACCGCCGAGAAAGGATAATAAAACCGCCGGTAAATCCTTTGCCTGCAGTTATCTAACAGCCAGTAAAGCCTTAGTCGGTAAAGGCTTTTTTACTGACAGTTGTGCTGGACACGGCTAAATCATCAGTTTTTGTTGCAAAATTGTTCAAAAGCTACGGATAAAATCCGAAGCTAAATACGACTACCCCCCACAGTACGACCGTAGCCATCGGTACTGTAGCCACGGTAGATGCATAGCCTGCTGAGTGGGGTTCAGAAAATCAGTTTCACATTAGCTGATATGGCAGTGTTGAATCCATATCAGCTTACCCCAATAAGATACAGGGAAACTCTTAGTTATTCTAGGTATATGATATGCAATAAATAAAATTCATGGAAGCCCTCCTAGGCATACTGTAAAGAAATTGCTTCCTATTTCAGTTTTTAACTAACATATTACAGGCAGACAATGCCTATAGTGAAATAAATCAAACCTTAATTGAACAGTTTCTGTGAATTAAAGTACAGAACATATAACGAATATTGGGACATGGTTACATATCAAAATATCTGAAACAAATCTTTATACACTCTGAATCACCTACAAATAAGTTTTGTAAAATTTAAAGCCAGCAATTCAACAATGTAATGGAAGTTCCTAACTGAAATATAAATTGATCTATCAAAAAAGAAAAGTGAGAAACTGAATGTAGTTCAAAAGAACCCTTGTACGAAAAGAAAAATGCATTATTACCTTCTATTGACCAATGATACACTGATGTTTGTGTGACCAGCCCTAACATCTTTGGCGTAATCCACTTCCAAAACACAACCTGTGAATATAACAATATAGCATGGAAACTAATTGAGAAACGAAACAACCTATGAAACAAATAGAAAAGTGAGCTAATAAAGTTTAAAGTGGATGACATTATCACCTGCTCAGGAATCTGATGTGATTTCATTTTTGCCTTCATCTCAATGTTGAATATTTGTAGGTGGTCCTGAATAGTTCCCTAAAGTTGAGCTTCAAACAGAATGTCACAATTCACTCGTCATATATGAGATGCAACAAAGAAGATGCTCACCACCACAAGCACAAAGAAACAGATGCATTCAATAGCCAATGCCAAATAGCTGGGACAATCCTGAATAATGATATGACACATGCATTCCACGAAAAGCCATGACAACCATTTATCGAATGGAGATTGAACAAATTAGCTCCAAAATAAGGAATAGGCATGAATATACAAAATAAATGGCAGCAGGTAAAAAGAAAAAGAAAAAAGAGGGAACATTCATTTATGATTTGAATTATTTCCTGAGTAGTGAACTACTAACAGTCAAAAGGACCACCAGGGTACAAGAAAAAACTAGAGTGGAGAGGTTGCTTGTGGGTAAAACGTAAGCCTATGTTGGCTTTCGTCGGTGAAAACAGAGCCATTGGTTGGCAATTCCGGGTGAAATCAGAGTTGGCCCTTAAGCAACAACCACATTTTTACTTTCCTAATATAACCCTAACCTTAATTTAAAAGAGATTCCCCCACATCCTTTGAATATAAGAACCTCAAAACCTAATTGTGGGGATTAAAATATCTAACCACAACTAGAGTCTTTTATAGATCTAGATGCTGGTGGTTTTTCTTTGCTTCTCTACCTAGGTGTTTCCTTGTTCCGTATGCATTGGGTGCTCCATGTGGAGAAAAAAATTTGTCAAAAGAACATACTCTGCTCTTTCCATCCATGGCACACTCAGCAGGTGACGCATCAATCAGAGCCATCCATCCAGAGATCATAGTACTAAAACTTGGTGGGTCAACTCAACCATGTTGAGTCGACTCGGTTCAAAGAGATTCCAAGCCAGGTTTCACAGAAACTCACTGGCCAGCATGACTCAGTCATGACTTGATGAGTCGTGTCAATTCGGCTAAAAAACTCAACCGACTCTGTACAATTCAGCATGACTCAACCAGGCACTAGCCCAGTCAACCTATTTTTGCAGTCCAACATTCACAACTTCAGGTCCAACTCATGAACATACCACCCTCACTTCATTTAGAAATTAGAACACAAACAGCTCACCAAAGCTACTTATTTCTCATCCTTCAAATACACGAAAGAATATAATATGCACCAGGCAATCCCCTGATTGGCCTTTACTCGAATGAAACTAACATTTGACATGCATTTCATGAGCCTGGGATACGTTGACTCAGCGCATATCTCAACTCATTGTGTACTAAAGATTTTAACACATATATTAGGGCCTTTATGTATCTCCCTTCCACATCAACTTGTACAAGGACCATAATCCACAAAATAAGTGAACAGTGAATTAACTAAACAAATTTATGAATCTGTTACCATTATAAAATCACAACTGCATGATGTCAAGAAGCATGAACTTCACCTGTCCAGCAAGCTTAAAACTGTGTCCGCATGTATTCCATTCCAATATATAAATTTGGTAAATGGCACCTGGAACAAGAAAATGTCAAGATTCAATCAGTAAAGAGACCACACTCTCAAGAGAAATTTCAGTTGCTGATAATTCCCATAGCAACAAATTAAACAACAGTACGATCATTTGAATATAGTGCCACTACCAAATTAATGATAAAGTTGTGGAAAAAGTTTCACGCTGGCTGCCAACCTGATGCAACCCTTCTCCTTTATCGGGGCCTAGGACTGGCAATGTGAGCACAAAACTCCCACAGCTGCTATGTAATAATCAATTACACAGGCTGAGTAAAATCAACAAGCCAATGACAAAAGCATTCACTAGAAATCAGGGCTAAAAAAATAAAAAGATAAAAATTAGGTCTAACCAGGTATGCATTTTGGTTTCATGGCAAGCACTGTAATAAGGAGCCAATGAAGCTAGTTGTAACAGAGATGGCTTCAAAAAGAATGTTTGGTAATAGCCTTGTAGAGCTATCAACAACTTCACAGATTTATTCCAGCTGGCATTTCATGTAAGACCCGTATCCTAGTCCGTACTGTTCCATCGAGTCCCGCGATCCTTCCTGTCGAATTTCGGCAACCTGTGACGTATAATCGACGTTGCGATCGACCCTAAGTCGTATGTTGTAGATTTGAGTCGGTTTAATTCGAGACTTGTGCCTTTGCGACCGCACCGTCGTCGCGATTCTAACGCCGCGTCTCTTGTACCGATCCGATACTCTGGCTGGAAGATGTGAGCCGGCGTTTATTTCGAAGAAAACGCCGCGCGTTTGCAATCCCAAGAGAATCTCTACAAATGTGTCAAATCAATCCCATCAATCAATCCCATCCATCACCTCATGTCAAGTACAAGCAACCCATGCTTTCTCTCTCCAAAGTTAACTTTTTTTTACCCTCTCTCTTACACACCCATGCTAGTCAAGTACACATCACCTCACCCATCACTCACATCCATCACTCTCTCTCTTTACATCCCATCTCTCCCTCTCTCTTTCTCAACTCAACTCCAAGCAACCAAGGAGAGAGCTCACGTCCAAGCTTCTCCATGTGAGAGAGTGCATGTGTGTGGCCCACTTTCCCATCCCAAATCTTCCATCCTAGCCTTTCATTTTCCATCTTCCACCGTTGAAGTGAAGCCTAAGGAGATCGGCATTTCAACGGACCGAGAAGATCGACCGGTGGGTGTTTCTATAGGCTGGATTTTCATGTTCTTATGATGGGCCAAGTGAGGCCTACCGATCAATGGTATGGATCGCACTTTGGACCCTTGATGTGGCTAATGGCCCACCTTGATGCTTAAGATCATTCCATGATGGGGCCATTCTCCATGGACCCCATCATGATGTTTATTTTCTTACATGAATATGGTCATCTAGACCTTCTAGTTTGGTGGAGAAATGATCTCCACCGTTGATTTTCAATTTGGTGGGCCCATATGCAAGGGGACCTACTTGATGTATGATTGGATGCTTGAAACGGAGGGCCCATAGTGCCGGGGTCCCTCCATCACACGTGTATATCTCTCTCTCTCTCCCTCCCTTTCTTTTATTCTTCTTTTCTTGTGATGTTGGTGTGATTGTGTGGCCCGCCCGAATAAACCCCACCATAAGGCTTGTATTTTATCCTAAACCACCTATGGGTGGGGCCCACCTCATTTGTATTATATCCACAACACTCATCATTGGTGGCCCATCTAAACAGGGCCCACCTTATACATGTGAAAGACCGGGACCGTCCAGCGTCCCTGGACGCTGGACGTCCATGTGAAAACACAAATATAAGCTTGGTTCACAAGCTTCTTGGTGGCCCACTTGTTTAGGCCCCACCTTGATGAATGGATTCAATCCACGCCGTCCATCCTCTTAGCCATATCGTTTTAGGCGTTGAGCCGAAATATGGGACTGATCTAACTTTCTAGCGGGCCACACCCTTGAAAGTAGTAATTTCTACCGTTGAAACTCACTTTAATTCTTCTACATGCCCAAAAATGCCCAATATTGGACTTGATGGATTTGTTATACATGGTAGAATCCATCGGTGGACCCGGATTCAGCAGATGTGGGCCCTACCTCTGAAAAACCACGAAATCTTTGGTTTTCAAAAAAAAAAACAAAAATCAGCTGCTGCTGTGGCGTCAGAGACGCTGACAGCGCCAGGCGGGCGGGCCGACGAGAGCAGACCCACGGCTCCAGCCGTGGGCCCCACCTTGATGTTTATATGTCATCTAAGCCGTCCATATGGTGGGCCATTAGGGCAGAGAGCCCCCCTCCAAATTTCAGCCTCTTCCAAGACTCAGGTGGCCCACACCAAAGGAAACAAAGTGGGATTGAACTCTCTACCATCAAAAACTTCTTTGGGCCCACAGAAGTTTAGGATCAATATAAAATTTGTTTTTCCACTTCAACCTAGGTCTGCGTGACCTCCTCAACAAGTTGGATGGAAAAAGAACGTTATGGTGGGCCCCACGTGGGACCCACGGTGATGTATGTATTTTGTTCACGCCGTCCCTAGCACAGGACGGTGGAACCCACCTTATGTGTGTATTTAGTCGTCCATAGGACGGTGGGCTCCACCATGATTTATGTGCTTATCCACACCGTCCACTCTCCCTAGCAAAGTGGACCCCACCATGATGCTTGTGTTGCATCCCCAACCACAATCCTTTTTGCAAGCTCATTTTAAGGCATGATTCAAGTGATTCAAGTGGGTCAGATATGTGGTTCAAGTGGGTCCTACCACTATTATTTGAAGTAAGGATCGGTTGGTCCTTTGGCATGAATTTATATATATATATATATTATATATATATATATATATATATGTGTATATATATATTTGTGGCCATTTTTAAGGCCCACCTTGGCATTTATAGGGCCCGTGTTATGAGACCCATTTGATCCACATATGGGGCCCAATTGGTGTGGTCCATTTGAGATACATAAGCCCATGTGATTAGGCCCATTCTGATATATTCTAAGGCACATGGGTTATAGCCCATTGCAATGTACATAAGGCCCGTTGGTAAGGCCCATTAATGTGGCTCATTTAATGAATGCAAGGCCCGTATGATTAGGCCCATTTGGTATGCATAAGGCCCCATATAATTAGACCTAAGGCCCATTTGGCATGCATAAGGCCCATGTTACAAGGCCCATCGTGATGTTTTCAAAGGCCCGTGGGATATGGCCCATTGCAACGTACATAAGGCCCGTTGGTGGGGGCCCATTAATGCGGTCCATTTGATGAATGTAAGGCCCATGTGATACGGCCCATTTGATGTGTCTAAGGCCCATGGGTCGAGGCCCAATGGGATGTCCTTAGGGTCCATTGCAATGTGTGATTCCATATGGTTTGTGTAATGGTATTTTATGGCGAGCCATGCCTTGGGAGCGATGTTGGTTTGACGTCCATCTTGTAAGAACAATGTTGGTTAAATGTCCGCATTGTAACTCTCCTTAAGGCCCATTGATAGGCCCATACTTGTTGATAGTTCCTTACTTTATAACATGCTTAGTATAGCTCCATGATACATACCCATACGCATCATATGTATGCTTGATATGAGGAATGCTTGATCATAGCATAAGCCGTTGGGCTGAGAAATTTACGGGACTCCTTTTGAGACGGAGTGCCCCACATGAGCGCGTGGTACGCGTGAGATTTCTGCATGATTGACGGTTTGACTCATGCATTTCGCATTGCGTGTCATGATTCACTGCACGCCCTAGCGACATCAGGGTCATGGCTCCACAGACACATCGTGGATGGCCGTATCGGATACCGAAAATATTGGCTCTAGCATTGTGGGCACTTAGGATGTCCTTGGGTGAAAGTCCCAGAACCTTTTTGGTACCAGGAGATGCTCCAACGTCTAGACCGAGTGGATACATGAGCGCCTGAGTGCCGAATACCAGTAGGCCGCGTCTCCCACTGTGTCGTGGTCGGTTGGAAGGGGGTGTGGCCTTATCCGCCCGAGTGAGGGGGCTATAAGCTAGGCTGAGTTTGACCAGCTCGTAAATGAGTCCGCTATCGACGAGCCGAGTAGACATTGGCAGACTACTGGTCAGGCGGATAGTGTGGTCTCTTCCACTTGCTTGACTGTGCAGCTAGGGAGGAGGCAGTCAGTGTGAGGTGTATTAGACCCCGGTGATATCCAGAGAGGAACTGTACTGATATGTGTACTTGATGAGGACTGACATGCTTGCTTCGCATCTCGCATATGACATTTGGCTACATAGGCCTCGCATCGCATGGCCTTGGTATGGCCGATAGCATTCATGTCTTGCATCATATAGCGTTGGTACAGCTGATAGCATTCATGGACTTATCGCATATTTTCGCATTACTTTGATATTGTACTCTTGGCGCTGGCCTTGCACACACACTTACACCACCCTCTAAGCTTTTGTAAGCTTATGCACGACCGTTGCGTGCAGGTAGTGTTGGACAGCAGCAGCGCTGAGGCAGGAGTGCACATCAGTTTAGTTTGAAGCTTTTGATCACCCTGTATTTCCCTTTCTGCATTGTACTTAAAAGTTTTCGATATAGTGGATATATGGTGATGTTGTTTTGTGACTTGGTTATGCTTATGGTTATGCTCTATTACAAAAAAAAAATAAAATTTTTTTTACTGAAAATCCTCCTTGTAGGATCCCAGGATCGGAATCTGGCATGAGAGTGCCGGAATCCGAGAATGGGACACTACGGAGGCTGTCGGCACTAGATTCGGCGATCGGGAATTTTGTGAGCCCGTTTTCCGAGTTTGGGATGTGACATTTCAGGTTTATTTAAAGGAGGAGAGCAGGACAGCCATTCTGGCTCTAACAAGTTACGCGACTAGAGTTGCATTCAAAATCCATGCAACAACTACTGCATATGTTATCTAAGGATGGAGAAAGGTTGTGAGTTTGACAAGGGAAAACACAAAATGAAAGAACATGTGAGAAATTATAGTTTTATTCCACAAAGCAACAATGTTAAATATAACAATATGAAGGCCATTTCTCACTTGTTCCACTTTACTACCATTTTCACATCCAGCTCCAGCCATGACTATTTTAACTGCTGCTGCATCAACATTCGCCTTTCATGAAATCAGGAATAGAAATTATACTGGGTTTTGCTCAAGCTCGTACTTGTACACTTGGAGCATCTTACGAATTGAATATGATAACAGATCCTTAATGTAATCTTTCTTTTTTCTTTTTCTTCTTCTTCTTTTTTAACATTGTTGGCAAGTTATCTTAAACCATATCCATTGCTTTCATATAGGGGTGGCTGCCTGATGAGTGGACCAGCCATGTTGGCACTCTGCTGCATTTGCATTCGGAGAGCATGCATATGGGGATAGCAAGCCCCTTGTTTACCAACAGGTCAACGAGATGATTTTTTATTTTTATTTTTTAACTCAGAAGATTTTATTGCACAAAAGGCCAAAAGCCAAAAGAGTTACAGGAAAAGAAAAATCAAAGAAAAGAGAAACTACAACTACAAATTAGCCAAATTTACAGCAAACTAATCTCAAGCCGAATGTGTAGGAAATGTAGATATTTGAGTGGATTGTCGTAGGTCTTAAAAATTATTCAGTTACTCCTAGAGCAGATAACTATAAAACATAAGCAACCTAAGAAATGTGTAATTGGAAATGTCCATTTTGATTTTGAACTCGATGACGCGTGATGCTGCAACCTAGGAGTTGGTTCCACGAAAGCCCAGGAGTGGGCCCCACAAGCTGTTTGATCAGAGATTAGGGGGCCCTACAATAACAATCCAATACAGAGTTGAGTAATTGGTCAGCCTTTTTTGTATTAAAAAATCTTATGTGGTCAGACATTTCAAGCAATTGATCAACATTTCAGATAACCAATTTCTACAAAAAAAAAGGAAAGAAAAGAAGAAGAAGTAGAATTTTTTTCTGACTTAAGGTGCTTCCATGAGGTAATGCTTGGGGAAATCAACTTGGAGCTGGTATCATTCATTGGTGAGAAACAGAGTCTGGTTGAGGAATTTCATCAAACATGTAGAATAGCATGAAATTCAAACTGCACTGCATCTTCCCTTCACAAACCCCCATGCTCCAGTTTTTCATTTATGGCATGCACTTACTGTTTGTGCCCAAACACAATAGTGATAGTTCTCTAAAATTTCAACTAACCTGATGATGCATTCGGACCCAAAGTTTATTCATCTCTGTGAGGTTTTGAAGTACAAATTCCATAACATCATCACAGTGTTAGCATCCTTGTAGGAAGACAATGGACAGGGTATAGAGCATTTTATCGACGATTTATAAAAAGATATCATTCATTTTTCAAGATATCTACACCATATATCACATAAGAACCTTAGATCTGACAAGAACTCAAGGAAAATCAAAGTAGAAGGGCAGAAAACGCAGACATCGCAGGAAAAAGATATCAGATCTGAGGGAAACTCACTGACCTGGATGTTGTGCTCGAGGTCCCAACATGAAAACCCTAATCCTCTGTATAATCTAAAAGAAGCAGGAGATATCGATTTTCTCCATTTTACGTTGATCCGATGATTTGTACAGAGAGATCGATGGGAATCAGAAGTTCCATGTGAGCATGTTATCGATAGAGGCACCCTAGCGCTTTCCTTCCAAATGCCTAATAACTCTATCTCTCGATCTCGATGGAGGCTGATCGAGCTCTTCGAGCTCTTGCACTACCAAGAAGAAGGTGGAGTCGTGTGGGGGTGAGGAGAGAGAGAGAGAGAGAGAGAGAGAGAGAGAGAGAGAGAGAGGAGTCGTGCTGGGGCGGGAGATCGAGAGGGGTAGGGAGAGGAAGGGAGAGAGATCAAGAGAGTATGGGAGAGAGAGATCGAGGACGGGAGAGGGAGAGACGAGACGGCGGAGATGGAGATGGAGAGGGAGAGAGATAGTGAGAGGAAAAGATAGCGAGAGCGAGAGAGTCGCGCTAATTAGGGCTTTCTACTTTCTTTTTTCCTTTTTTTTAAATTTATATTATAGGGATCCTTTGCCGCGGCCGTTAAAACTGGCTGCGGGCAAAGGGTAGCCCCATCGGTCGGCTAAGGCCTGATTTCTTGTAGTGTAGGGATCTGTAAAATTAAATTGTGGTCCATGAACTTGTCAAATCCATGGATTTACATTGGAATTGAATTTGGTAATCTACAAATCCCTTGTTTGAGAATGAAGCTTCAAATCTTAGATTTGTAGGCATTTATGGTTGAACTTCAAAGATTTGTAAAATAATAATAATAATCATAATGATCTTGAGTTATAGTGGCAAGCATTCTCTTATAGAATAAGTGATTAATGACCCAATAGGCTACCGGAGCTCCAATAATGACATCATTGGATTGCACTGGCATGTTATTCACACCCATTGTTTGCCATGAGAGTTGTAGCTGTAAGAACTCTGTTTAGTGGGCCTTACTGATCAACGGTCTGGATTGTCATTCAGTTGGACTGGATGATTGAGTAGAACAGTGGGCCCCACTTCAGGTGATGCGCTGCGCAGTCTATCTGCGTAGCTTTGTGTACTAGGGCTGGAATGCTATAACTATCTTACACAGACAGTAATTTGAGTTGTACTAGGATGTTACAATGTGGAGCATGGGAGAGAGAGTTGTGATGGGTTTCAAAGTCCCTCTCCACAGACTCAATAAAAGAGAGCTGGGTCCCCAATCCTACACCATGGCAGAAATTCGAGTCCCATCTTGTGAATTGCAGAAAGGGTATGAAGGAGAGGAAGATCCTAAGCTCTACAGGAATTCTGGTATTTTGGTATTCTTATCCAGCTTTCATGGCGGCGTCCCATCTATGTAAGCCATCTGAACCCCTGATCGCCATGTCCCCGGCACAGACAGATCCGTGGGCCTATTCCGCATATAGATTAAGTCCCATAGTTGGTATCAGAGCCACTGTGCAAAGGCATGATGATCAGATTCATCTAATTTTCATATTCAGGTTCGTATTAGGGATTTCAGATTCAAAACCCATATAGATAATCAGGGTTTATTTTTTCCCAAATTCGAAACTGTATTAATGTTTAGGGATTTAGAATCCCTGTATGCAGCAGATAATTAGGGTTTTTCGATTTCGAATCCCTAGATCCAGTTAAATTAGGGATTTTGGATTCGAATCCCTAAATACAGACATCTGATTAGGGATTTCGGAATCCAGATTCCCAGATCCTGAGGATTAGGGATTTTGGATTCAAAACCCCAAATCGGGATTTTGGAATCCATTCATCCAATTAGGGATTTCGAATCCCAAATTCAGAATTAGGGATTTTAATCCCAAATCCAGATATTGGGTATTTCAGATTCTAACCCCCAAATCATTGATTAAAGATCATTAGAAACCCTAAATCCCGTTAATTAGGGATTTGTATACCCATACCTATGAATTGGTGAAGGCCGCCATAAACAATTGGTTCTCCCACTGGAGCTGTTTGAGAAACTTCGATTTCTCTAGATCCACCTCCATTCATGGCTGTTGAAGCTTTGAACTAGCCACATCGTTTAACCACGACCATGTCCGACGTATTTGGAGGAATTTGCGTCTCATATAGAATCGAGGGAGATGCCATCGTCGATCTTCTCTTCATCTGATCGAGCGGATAGAGGAGAACAGATGAGATTCATCTCTCTTTCTTCTTCTTTTTCTGAGACTGCTTGCAGCGGGTCGAGATCTAACGGTTCCTTCCTCACCGCAGACACCCGGTAGAAAACGACCTGCGTCTTTCCTTCACTGTGACTGGAATTAGGTCGAAAACCGACCTTATAAGAGGACGGGTCCTCCGACCCGATTTTAGTTTAATCGGATCCATCCTCTAGACCCGATTTCAGTTCAATCGGACCTGCTCTCTGGATCTTTGAACCGGGCCTGACATGTTGTGTAAACCCATTTCTAGCTCTTGGGCACATTCCACTGAATATTTGGGCCATTAGTCTTCTAAAAGACATCCATGGGCCTGATTTTTCATAACCATTGATGGGCCAAGGTCGTATATGATTGACATTGTAAACATTGTGTTTACATTGTGGACATTGATTAATAAATCTAAATCATCCATTATGTATTCCGTAGGCATCACATGTAGAATATTCACTAAGTGGGGATCAAGAGTGTGTATACACTATAATTGAACTAAACATATTATTGATTATTAGCACCCATCTTGTGATAATTCTATTCTAATTATGAGTACCTTAAGGATGATGTACAGATCATAGAGATTAAATTTTGATGAAGCCCCTATTTAGGCCCATTACCCATCCTTAATATATTACAGAGACCATTGGATCGTAGAAAGTGAAACATATCTGACAGTTTCTCTCTTTAGATCATCTATTTTCCAATGATCAAAACTAACTATCTAGTGGGCCGCATCAGAATAATTAAGATATAATCCATAGAGAGGCAGGATTATAATAGCAATCTTGCAGTCTATATTTGTAGTTTTGGATTCGGTTGTGTTAGTCACCATAGTGACCTCAATCGATGAAAATTTTACAAACACAAACTTGTAACATTGGGATAAGCGGATTGCATACAGTTGCGTTCACGTTTTCATGCATACGGTAACGAAAATATAGATGATTATCGTATGGCAATCAAGTGAACGGGTGGAGTAAATGGTGTAGGTAATGTAAAGCTGAAAGACTCATCTCACCCACAGGTGTTGAGTGTCTCAGATTTACATCACTGACATCACTTAGCTTCATATTTAGGAGGAATGATGATGTTACTAACATGTTGTCATTACCGCCCACAGGAGGAATGATGATGATGTAATAGATTCTTACTAGGATGACATGATTGGGCCCATCGTCATCCTGGATAATTCAGTTGATGCCTCCCTTAGCAACTGAATTGGTTAACTTTGCTTGATATTTGTTTACATTCACGAAATTGATTTGTAAAACTATGAACTAATGTGAGTATATATGTACCTCTTTTATTTCAGTCTCAATTCCAACTAACCAGAATCAAGTCCCTGCCCTTAATGGATCTAATTACGCTCAATGGAAGAACACCATTGAAGTTGTACTGGGATGTCTTCAATTAGATCTTGCCCCGATAACACTAGAACCGCCAAAGCCATCTGATAATGCCACTGAAGCTGAATATAATAGATGGGTTGCATGGTTTAGATCAAATGATACATGCCTGAAAGTTATTAAGTATTCAATTTCTGAATCGATGAAGGGTGCCATGCCTGAAACAGATAAGGCCAAAGTTTTCCTGACTGAAATGGGAAAACGATTCAAGAAATCTGATAAATCTGAAGTAGGCATTCTTCTGAATAAATTAACTCGTTCGTCCTACGATGGAAAAGGCAACATACGTGAATACATTGTAGAGCAGATCGAAGTTGTTTCTAAGATCTGTGCTCTAGGGCTTGTACTCACTGATGATCAACTGGTTCATTTGATCATGAACAACCTACCTCCCCAATTTGGCACGTTCCTGGTAAACTATAACATTCTGAAGGACATGTGGACATTGGATGAACTCATCACTCAGTGCGTCCAAGAAGAAGACAGGATCAGACAAATGATAAAAGTTCAAAATGTTAATATGGTGACTTCAGGACAAGGGCATGGGCAAGGGAATAAAGGTAGAAGGAAGAGGAAACAAAGTTCTAATAATGGATTCTCTGGTCCTCCATCTGGAAACCATGAGAATCAATCTGGAAATAGATCTAAACGCAAACGGGTTAAAGGTAAACCGTGCTTCTTTTGTAAAAAGACAGGTCATCTAAAGAAAGACTGTGAAGGTTTTAAGGATTGGCTCATAAAGAAAGGTAATCATTCTATTCTTGTCTGTTTTGAATCTAATCTGACCGATGTGTCAGTGGATTCCTGGTGGATAGATTCAGGAACTACTATTCACATATGCACTTCTATGCAGGAATTACTACATGCCAGGCCACCAACTGATGCGGAGCGCTCAGTATATATAGGCAATGGTGTCAAAGTTGACGTGGAGGCAATAGGAGTCTATGGGCTTAAGTTAAAGACTGGTCATTTTTTGAATTTAGTAAATACATTCCGTGTGCTGTCTATAAGGCGCAATTTAGTTTCAATTTCCTATTTGGATAAGTTGGGATATTCGTTCCACTTTGGAAATAAAAGTTTTAGTATTTACTTTAATTCGATTAAAGTTGGAACCGGATCTTTAGTAAACAACTTATACCAGTTAGACTTGATTGCCTCTCACGTCTATAATATTAATACCTTGAATGGAAATGTAATGGGATCCAAGTGAAGACTAGACTATGAGAATTCCTCCATGTTGTGGCACAGGCGGCTATGCCATATATCTCGTGAGAGATTAGACAGGCTTGTGCGAGAAGGAATTTTGCATTCTCTAGACTTCTCTGACTATAAAGTATGCATTGATTGCATAAAAGGAAAACAGACTAGAACGAGAAAGAAAGGTGCAACCAGGAGTGTAGATCTATTAGAGGTTATACATATAGATATCTGTGGACCATTCCCTACAGCCTCATGGAGTGGCCACAAATATTTCATTACCTTTATAGATGACTACTCTCGCTTTAGGTACCTATACCTTATCAGTGAGAAATCAGATGCTCTGGATGCTTTTAAATTCTATAAGGCCGAGGTTGAAAATCAACTCGATAAGAGAATTAAAGTTGTCAGATCTAACCATGGTGGTGAATACTATGGCAGATATGATGAATCAGGACACAATCCAGGGCTATTCGCTAAATACCTGCAGGATTGTGGCATTGTTGCTCAATACACTATGCCTGGTACTCTAGAGCAGAATGGAGTTGCTGAGAGACGTAATCGCACCCTTATAGATATGGTGCGAAGTATGGTCAGCAATTTAACATTACTAGAATCTCTGTGGGGTGATGCGATCAAAACCGCAGTTCATATATTAAACAGGGTTCCCAACAAAGCAGTAAGCAAAACTCCTTTTGAGTTGTGGAATGGGAGAAAGCCAAGTCTCCGATATCTACTTGTTTAGGGTTGTTCTACTGAGGCCAAAATTTATAACTCGCATGAAAAGAAGCTTGATCCTAGAACCATAAGTTGTTTCTTCATTGGATACCCAGAAAGATCAAAAGGCTATCGATTCTACTGTCCTTCCCACTCCGTCAGGATTGTTGAGACTGGGAATGCCAGATTCATTGAGGACACCGAAAACAGTGGGAGCACGAACATAAGAAATTTTATATTTGAGGAACAAAGGACTGTGACTCCTGTCATAGTCAATCCAGATCACGTGGACATTAATGATGCAGTCGATTCTGCAGTCACTGCAGAGCACCACGTGGAACCTCATATATAAACCACTGATGAGAAAAATCAAGATCAAACCCAACAAGCTGAACCATTAAGAAGATCTGAAAGAGAGAGAAGGCCTGTAAATCAAGACGATTATATCGTATACTTACAGGAACACGACTTTAACATAGGGGTGGAAAAGGATCCTAAATCCTTTACACAAGTCAAACAAAGTGCTGATCCTTCTCGTTGGTTTAATGCCATGAAAGATGAGTTGAAATCCATGTAGGACAATAAAGTATGGGATCTTGTAGAGTTACCCGCTGGAATAAGGTCGATTGGTTGTAAATAGATATTTAAAACCAAACGGGACTCCAAAGGTAATGTCGAACGATATAAAGCCAGACTTATTGCCAAGGGTTTTAACCAACGTGAGGGTATTGACTTTAAGGAGACTTTCTCACCAGTATCCAAGAAAAACTCATTCAGGATCATAATGGCTATTGTAGCTCATTTGAATTTAGAGTTACATCAGATGGATGTAAAGACTGCATTTCTCAATGAGGATCTGAATGAGAATGTGTACATGTTGCAGCCCGAAGGTTTTGTAGCTACTGGCTCAGAACATTTGGTTTGCAAACTTAAGAAGTCCATCTATGGGTTGAAACAGGCATCGCGGCTGTGGTACCTTAAGTTTCATGAAGTAATTTCTTCATATGGCTTTGTAGAAAATACTTCAGATGAATGCATCTACATTAAAACCAGCGGGAGTAAGTTCGTTATGATGATTTTGTATGTTGATGACATTCTGTTAGCTAGCAGTGATACCAGGATGTTGAGCGACACCAAAATTTTTTTATCTCAAAGGTTTGAAATGAAAGACCTTGGTGAAGCTTCTTACGTCATCGGCATTGAGATTCGCCGTGACAGAACACTTGGACTGCTCAACTTGTCACAGGGGGCCTATATTACTAGGGTACTCGAAAGGTATGACATACAAAATTGTGCTTCAGGAAAGTCGCTCATTGTGAAGGGTGACAAATTTGGTTTATTTCAGTGCCAAAGAATGATTTAGAAAAGAATCGAATGAAAGAATTTTCGTACACATCAGTAGTAGGGAGCATCATGTATGGTCAAGTTTGTACGCGACCGGACATTGCCTTTGTTACTGGAATGTTGGGAAGATATCTATCTAATCCAGGAATGCAACATTGGATAGCTACAAAGAAAGTATTACGGTATCTTCAGAGAACAAAAGACTTCGGACTCACATACAGAAGATCTGATCAGTTGGAGTTGATCGGATATTCAGATGCAGACTTCACAGGCTGCGTTGATACTAAGAAGTTTACTTCAGGATACATCTTCATGATGGTGGGAGGAGCTGTGTCGTGGAAAAGTGTGAAATAATCTACCACAGCCTCATCTACTATGGAAGATGAATTTATTGCCTGTCATAAGGCATCTAATTAGGCACTATGGTTACAGAGTTTCTTTTCAGGTTTGCGGGTACTGGAGCCTATCCCGAAACCATTGAGAATATTTTGCGATAATTCGGCTGCTATTTCCTTCTCTAGTAACAACAAGCATTCGTCAAGGTCGAGGCATATCGACATCAAGTATCTTATTGTAAAGGAAAGGGTTCAGAATCATCAAGTGTTTGTGGAATTCATCGGCACTAAGCAGATGATTGTAGATTCGCACATTAAAGGGCTCCCTATCACGCCATTTCAGGAGCTTGTAACATCCATGGGAGTCATTGATCCCACAGATGTTTTCAGTTAGTAGGAGTTGAGCGTACTTTGATTTTCACAGACACTTAAAGATCTCATTTTATACAGTTTGTTCGGATGATTTTGATATAAAGATTTATTTCTACTTATTTATATATATGCGTAAATTTTGAGTAAGTGGAACTACAGTTGTGTCTTGTTGGAGACATGAAAAAAGCTTCAGGACCTCTTAAGGATAAACACATATTATCACACTAAAGTGTGTAATCCTTATACCACATTTCCTAGTTCATGATCTATGTCGTTAAGATTGAAAGTATTTGTGATTGCGCTTAGACTCACTTCGCCTAAATTAAATGTTGTGATGACTACCGCGTTTCGATACTGACTGTCTTAATGGACCAGATTGAATAGCATTACTCATACTGTCCAATTGTTTTCATTGGTTAACCATTTAGATATTTTCTTAAAGGATCAAAACTTATTTTCAAAATTATTCTATATGACCATCATTGATGTTGCTCAATGAGGCCCAAGTGGGAGAATGTAAGAACTCTGTTTAGTGGGCCTTACTGATCAATGGTCTGGATTGTCATTCAGTTGGATTGGATGATTGAGTAGAACAGTGGGCCCCACTTCAGGTGATACGCTGCGCAGTCTATCTATGCAGCTTTGCGTACTAGGGCTGGAATGCTCTAACTGTCTTACGCAGACAGTAATTTGAGTTGTACTAGGATGGTACAATGTGGAGCATGGGAGAGAGAGTTGTGATGGGTTTCAAACTCCCTCTTCACTGACTCTATAAAAGAGAGTTGGGTCCCCGATCCTACACCACGGCAGAAATTCGAGTCCCATCTTGTAAATTATAGAAAGGGTGTGAAGGAGAGGAAGATCCTAAGCTCTACAGGAATTCTGGTATTCTGGTATTCTTATCCGGCTTCCATGGCGGCGTCCCATCTAGGTAAGCCATCTGAACCCCTGATCGCTATGTCCCCTGCACAGATAGATCCGTGGGCCTATTCCGCATATAGATTAAGTCCCACAGTAGCATCTTATTAAATCTCAAACTTCACTATCCTTTCAAAACCGGCCAATTACGTAGGTAAAATTATCCATTTACTACTCACTTTATAAACAATGATGATATAAAGGCAATCATGTTCAACTGGCTAATTGCTTACTTAATCATCTAACCAATATGTATATATATATGTAACTTTCAACCCATGCAAAACAATTTCGCGTTGTAATGGTGATTCTACACTAAGGCAGCGTATACATGTTTTATTGAACGCGTAGCATTTCCTATATGGAAATGACTTCTCTCGTCTCCTCTTGTACGAGTGTACACATGAACCCTTATTTCCATAGGCTTTGGTCAGGGCTTTCTTTACAAGCTGCGTTTTCTGTAAACGAGGAATACATGTAGAGGAGATTGTGTATCTTCTCGGGTATTCTTTGATGAGAGAATTCCTTTCAAAACTGAAGAGTGGAAGAGAGAAGTAAACTTGTATTTCCAATTCTCTTATTTAATTGAAAAACGCTTCATATTGCTACTTGGTGCCTCTCTCGCTTTTAGGTTTTTAGTTTGGCTTTTTTCCCTTTAATAGTTTGTATTATTTACATTGATTATATGGGTGTTATGGGTGTTTTTACACAACAGGCTCCACCACGAGGTTCATCTTATGCTTTAATCAGCTTTATCCATCCATTAGGTGTGCTACATCCAACCACATCCATACTGTTTTCTTATATCAACGGTTTCCTATGATGTCAAACACTTGGTGAGTTGATCAAGCTGATTTTTGCAATAATTGAGCTCATTTTTTAGGTTGTCCTATTGAACAAGTTGGATGTTGCACACAACATGATAGTTTGTAATTTATCTATTAGTGTTTTTATTTACTTATTATTATTATTATTATTATTATTTTTCTTGTTTGAGAAAGGTGGGAGCACACAACCTATAACTTTGTTGATAAGAACTATACTTCAACGTAAGTGGGAACCAGCAAAAAATATGAGCCATGGTTTGAATACTCAACGGCTCAAGAAGCTCTACAAATGAACATCGGGACACTTACTTGTGGGGACCCCGACTAAAAAAAAAAAACACACATACACTTACAAGCAAAATTACACCAAAGAGTGTTGTAATCTATACAGAAATAGGGATTTTGATCAATTGAACAGGCTGCTCAATCAATCGAAAGAATCCTAGATTATACAAATTAGTATTTGGACAGTTTTGGACAAGTTCGATCGAATGACCTTAGAGGTTCAAGCAATTGATATAATTTGAAAAGTTTATATTAACTCTTTAGACACTTTTGAGCATGTTCGATTGATAGAATATGGTAGTTCGATCGATCGAGGGGTTACTTGATTAATGTCAATCGATGCTTAGATTTACCGCGTGCGTAGTTTTGGGTAATTGTTCAATTTTTTTTCCAATTATGGGTATGACACTATATATATATATATATATATATATATATATATATATATATATATATATATATACACACACACACACACACATGATTTATATGATTTTGAAGAGAGGAAACTAAGATTTTCGCATATGCAAGTTCATCTAATCTCTTGTACTTTTGTTTTCATAATGGATTGTTCATCGCCTTGTGCCGTGGTTTTTCTGGCAAGAGTTTTTCCATGTAAAATCATGTGTTCTCTTATTTATTTTGTTTGTAGTTATTTTTCATTTGTGTGATTCCACTCAAGGTTTGCTTTCGAGGTTTGTGTGTGAGACATAGGTTGAAGCCGAGCAGTAGGAACAGGTATGGGAGCATGTGGAGTAGCCACTTATGAGGAAAAATCTACCGAAAGATCACAGATTACCGACTAGATATAGAAATGACTCGAATATTGCATTCACTCTCATTACGGATGAAGGAGATCCATCTACCTTCCATGAAGCACTGAATGACTAAGATGCTGAGAAGTGGATGACGACAATATAAGACGAGATGTACTTTTTATACAAAAACGAGACATGGGAGTTGGTGGAGCTTCAAATCGAGCGTAAAATAATCGGTTGTAAGTAGATCTATCGGAAAAAAGATATGATAGATAGAAGGCGAGATTAGTTGCGAATGATTATGCATATACGGAGGGTATCGACTTCAGTAAGATATTCGCACAAGTTGTCAGGCAAGTATCTATTAGGTCTATGTTGGAATTGGTTGCCCAATATAACCTTAAACTGGAATAAATTAATGTTAAGAGTGCTTTCCTACTTGGGGAGTTAGAAGAGCAGATCAACATAAAATAACCAGATAGGTTCGAAGAAAATGAGTTAGAGAATAATGTCTGCAGGTTGAGAATGTCGTTGTATGGCCTGAAACAGTCACCTAGGCAATAGTATAAAAAATTTGATAGTTTCATGGTAAGTCAGTGGTTTATAAGGAGTAAATATGATAATTGTGTCTACTTCAAGATACTGTAAATATGATCATTGTATCTACTTCAAGACACTGAGTGATGATGAATTCATCTTACCAATGTTATATGTTGATTACATGTTAATCAAAATTCATAGCATGTCTAAAATCAACCTATTGAAGACTCAATTATCATGGATAGTAATAAGGAAAGTTTAATAGGCTGTAAATAATATTCTTGGCATAGACATACACAGAGATAGATAAATGAGTATGTTACAGTTGTCTCAGACAGAGTACCTTGAGAAGGTATTGATGAAGTTTAGGATAGACAAGGCTAACCCAGTTAGCACACCCCATACTACTCACTTCATGCTTTCATCAAGTAATATCCCACTATAGATGAAGAAAAGCAGGGATATGTCTTGTGTGCCCTATTCGAGCACGGTTGGTAGTTTGAGTTATGTCATAGTCTTTATGAGATCAAATATTTCATATGCAGTCGGTGTTGTGAGCAGATACATGTCAAATACTAGTAAGCAACATTGGGAGGTAGTAGAATGACTACTTCATTATCTATAAGGTACAGCGGACAACGTCTTGACATTTGAAAATTAGAAGAAAAGTTAGAAGGCTATATAGATTCAGATTATGCAGGAAATGTGGACAATAGAATGTCGACTTTCGATACTCATTTGTGTTAGCGGGTGGAGTAATCAGTTGGATGTTGAAGCTTCAGTCCATAGTTTCTCTTTCCATAACCAAAGCTGAATATATGGCTGTGATAAAGGTATTTAAAGAAAGTGTTTGGTTGAGAGGAATTATTAATGATCTTAGGCTTCAGCTGGAGGCCATGTCATTTAATCGTGACAGTAAAAGTATGATCAATTTCACAAAGAATTCGGTATATCATTCTCGAACTAAGCGTATTGATAATCATCATCATTTTATCTGACATGTACTTGAGGAAAGTGGTGTTACTCTTGAGAAGATCCACATGATCGTGAATCTGGCGGATATGCTTACAAAGGAGGTTCTTATAGAAAAATTTAGATTCAATTCTACTTCTTTGGGCTTGGCAAAGGTTTTATGAAGACAGTGTGCATGAAAAGCAGTGATGATGTTATTACTATGATGGAGACAATGTTATTACTAGAGAACCCCGTATTAAACAGATTGGTCTTTGGATAGTATTGGATAAGTTCGATCGATTGACCTTGGAGGTTTAAGTGATCGATATAATTCGAAAAGTTCATGGTAACTCTCTGGACACTTTTAATCTTATTCGATTGATCGAACATGAGGGCTTGATCAATTGAGGGTTGCTCGATTGATGCTTAGATCAACAGCGCGTGTGGTTTTGTGTAATTATGCGATTTGCTTTCTATTATAGGTGTAAGACTATATATATGTGTGTAATATGGGATTGGGGTAGAACAAGGGAACTTAAAACATTTATAGAGTTTTGAAGGGAGGAAATTGGAGTTTTCACATCTGTAAGTTCACCTAATCTCTTGTAGTTTTGTTTTTATAGTGGATTGCTCGTTACTTTGTACCATGGTTTTTTCCTGTAAGGATCTTTTCATGTAAAACTGTGTTATCTGGTTTGCATTATTTACGTTTATTTTTTATTTGTACTTGACTCGGGGTTTTCTTTCAGAGTGCCCAAAAAAGAGACCTCTAGCTAACCTTCATACTTTCACTAGCATTCAAAACACAAAGCAACCACCGGAGACCACCCCAGCTTGTAAACATGCATGACACCACAAAGTTGTGTTGGGAGTGTTGCACAAAAACCTTAGGATCTCACCTCCCTAAAACACCAGAATTATAGGATATAATAAATTAATGAAATAAATCAAAGCACAAATCACATGATACAATAGATTTTTACGTGGAAAACCCTCGAAGAGGTAAAAACCATGGGACCTCGTCCAGAGCAACAATTCACCATGAAGTAGAATGTTACAATCAATCACAAGCACATACTGCTTGGATCAAACCTTCTTAGCTCACGCAGGAGCGGATGAACAATAAGAGAATAATAAAAAATGGAGAGATCTCACCGATCATGAGGATGTAGGAGCGCTATGACGTTGACTGTGAAGTAGATCACCACTACAAGCAGAATCCTCCATTCCACAAGCTTCCTTTCTCTCTCTCTCTCTCTCTCTCTCTCTCTTTTCTCTTTCTCTCACCTTTGATAACCCTAAAATCCTTTAGAAACTCTTTGCATAGCTTTAGAAAACCCTCTTGCATTGCCCTAGAATAACCTTAGGACCCTTATATTTTAGGAAACTCCTTTTTGCACCTCTGCGAAAATCGCCTCAAATTTATACAGTCCGCTCCAAATCCAGAATGAATCTACGTAACCCTCGACTGTATAAATTTCAGGGGCGACCTTCAACCTGTCGAGCAGGCCCTCAACTGGTCGAAGTTAAAAAACATGGCTTGCTAGACATTGAGTCGAGCGACCTTCGACCGGTCAAGCAGGCCCCTTTCACCGGTCGAGTGGCGTGGTGAAACTAGATTTGGAACACCTGTGCTGTACTACTTCTCCTCTGAACTAAGGAGGAAAATCCCATCAAATGTCCCTCTTTCCGACTCAGGAGGAATTCACCTTCTTCAAGCCAACCAGGTTTCTACAAACCTCAAACTTGCTCTTGAGCAATGCCTTGGTCATCATGTCTGACCCATTTTCATCCGTGTGGACCTTCTTAAGCTGTAACACCTTTTGTTCCAAAGTATCCCTGATCCAGTGATACCAAATCTCTATGTGCTTCGACTTGGAGTGCTGACCTAGATTTTTTCTTAAGTGTATAGCACTTTAACTATCGCAATAGACTGCGTGCTGCTCCTGCTTCAGGCTAAGTTCCTTCAGGAGCCTTTTCATCCAAAACATCTCTTTACATGCCTCTTGACTGCAATATACTTAACCTCTGTCGTTGACAATGCTATGATCTTTTGTAGCTTGCTCTACCAAGACACCGCTCTGCCTACAAACGTAAACATGAACCCCGATGTAGACTTCCCAGAGTCTATGTCACCTGCAATATCTGCATTTGTGTAGCCTTCTAACATAGGTTTTTCGTCACCATAGCATAGACTCAACTTAGATGAAACTCTTAGATACCGCAGTATTCATTTCACCGTATCGTAGGTATGGTTCTTATGCAAGGATTCCATCTCCTTTTTCATAGCTTTCAATCACTCCCTTTTATGCTCGTCGGTTAGGGCCTCAAAATAATCTTCTGACTCTCCCCCATCAGTGAGTATAATGTACTCATGCGGTGAGTACCTCTTGGACGAATGCCTGTCCCTAAATGACCTCTTCACCTGTGGCTCAACAGGTGGATCAAGTAGGGGTTGCTCCCCCGGTCCATCTTCTGTAGGAACTTCCTCATCCTCTGCACCTTGCTGTACTCTCCCGTTATCAGGCACCACAGGAGGAATAACCAGATCTATGTCCTCTGGCTCACTTGAACTAGGCTGGGTCTTCTCTGACTTACAAATGTCTTCTATACATTAATTTTCAAAGAAAACCACATCTCTGCTCCTGAGGAGCTTCTTCTCGATCGAATCCCACAATCTGTAGCTGACCTTTTCATCATCGTACCCCAAGAACACACATTGCCTGATTTTCGTATCAAGCTTGGACCTCTTATCCTTTGGTACATGAATGGATGCCCTGTATCCAAACACCTTGAGATGACTGTATGATGGATCTTGTCCAGTCCACACCTTCTCAGGTACTTCTCCATTCAATGGGGCTGACGGGGACCTGTTTATCAAATACACTGTTATGTGCATTGCTTCTCCCCAGAACATCTTAGGCAACTTTGCATGGGATAACATGCATCTGATTCTCTCTACAATGGTGCGATTCATTCGCTCAGCCACACCATTATGTTAGGGGGTCTTGGGAATCGTCTGTTCATGCTGTATACCTAGGGACTTACAATACTCATGGAAGTCACCAATGTATTCACCACCATTGTCAGTGCGGATGCACTTTAATGGTCTGCCTGTCTCTCTCTCGACCATAGCATGAAACATTTTAAACACACCAAAGACTTCGTCCTTGGATTTCAAGCTATAAATCCAAACCCTCCTAGATGCATCATCTATAAAAGTGACAAAATACAATGCCCCTCCCAAGGTTTTTGTCATCATAGGACCACAAATATTAGAATAAACCAAATCTAATGCATGCATCTTATTAACATGGGAAGAAGATTTAACAAATAAAACTCTATGTTGTTTCCCTAATAAACAGTTAATATAGATTTTGAGAGGTATACCTGTCACGTCTGGAAGGAGCCGCTTTCTCGCTAGTAGATGAAGCCCTTTTTCACTCACGTGGCCTAGACGCCTGTGCCACATGTCAATAGCTGAATCTTCCGCTGCGTTCAATCCACCTTTGCACACACTGACACTTGTCTTGTAAAGGGTGCAACACTTCTTACCTCTGGCTGCGATCAATGAACCCTTGATGAGCTTCCAGCGCCAACCAACAAATCGGCTTTCATAGCCATCATCATCCAACCTTTCCATCGATATTAAGTTGAGGCGAATGTTTGGAATGCGCCTCACATCCCTGAGAACCAATGTGTAGCCCACATCGGTCTTCACACAAATATCACTGACCCCTATGATCTTCGATATGCCAGAACTACCTATCTTCACGATCCCGAAGTCACCTAACTTGTAGCTTGTGAAGAAATTCCTGTGTGGAGTCACATAAAACGAGGCTCCCGAGTCTATCACCCAGTCGATGTCCTGACTCATAGTTGTGAGATAAACATCATAATCTGCTGAAAGAATAATTACAACGTCGCCATCTGAAGCGACCGCAGTAGAGTCTGATTCATCTTCCTTCTCCTTTCCGTTTCCTTTCTTGTCATTCTTCTTTTTACGACATTCATGCTTGTAGTGGCCATTCTTGCCATAATTTTAACATTCGACATTCTTTCTGATACTCGACTTGCCTATTGATTTATCTCGGGCCTTCCCACCCTTTCTGTTCTTTCCTCTCCCTCGATCTTGTATCACATGGGCCTCTTGTTGAGTAGAACCCTGAGACTTCCTCCTTGTCTCCTCATTGAAGAGACAACTGGTTACCTGTTCTATGGACACCTTTCTGTCTGGCGTGGAGTTACTTAGAGACAGCACCAATGTCTCCCAATTGTCAGACAATGAGCTAAACAATAACAAAGCCTGTATTTATCATCCAGGACCATCTTCATAGCAGAGAGTTGGTTCAATATATTGCTGACCTCATTCATGTGCTCAGTCACAGAACCATCATCTTTGAACTTGAGATTTACAAGTCGTCTTATCAGAAAAATCTTATTGCCGGCTGTCTTCCTCTCATGCAACCCTTGCAATTTCAAGCATAGGCTAGCGGCTGAGGTCTCTGTAGACACATGGTGGAATATGGAATCATCCAGCCATTTTATAATAAACCCCACTGCCTTCTGGTCCAACTTCTTCCAATCATCATCTGACATATCCTTTATTTTTGCTGATATGCATAGAATTGGAACATACAAGTCTTTATAATAAAGTAGGTCTTCCATCTTAGCCTTCCATATGGTCCAGTTAGAACCATTGAGACTGATCATCCTTGATGAGCCACATTCCATAATTCAGAACTGATCCCACTTCGTTCAACCAACCTGAACTCTTTGATACCACTTTGTTGAGAGCGTTGCATAAAAACCTTAGGATCTTGCCTCCCCAAAACACCAGAATTATAGGATATAATAAAGCAATGAAATAAATCAAAGAACAAACCACACGACACAAGAGATTTTTATGTGCAAAACCCTCGAAGAGGTAAAAACCACGAGACCTTATCCAAAGCAACAATTAACTATGAAGTAGAACGTTGCAACTGATAACAAGCACCCACCGCTTGGATCAAACCTTCTTTGCTCGTGCTGGAGCGGATGAACAATAAGAGAATAATGAAAAATGGAGAGATCTCACCGATCATGAGGACATAGAAGCGCTGAGACATTGACTGCGAAGTAGATAACCTATATGAGCAGAATCCTCCCTTCCACAAGCTTCCGCTCTTTCTCTCACCTTTGATAACCCTAAAACCCTTTAGAAACCTTTTGCATAGCTTTAGGAAACCCTCTTGCATTGCCCTAGAATAACCCTAGGACCCCTATTTATAGTTTAAAAAACTCCTTTCCACACCTCTGTGAAAATCGCCTCAAATTTACATAGTCCGCAAAAAATCTGGATTGAATTTGCGTAACCCTCGACTAGTCGAGCCAGGCCCTCGACTGTTCGGGGCAAAAAAACATGACTTGCTAGACATTGATCGAGTGACCCTCGACCGGTCGAGCAAGCCCCTTTAATCGGTCGAGCAGGCTACTCAACCAGTCGAGAAGCACCCTTCGACCGGTCGAGGAGGCTACTTGACTGGTCGAGCAGCGCAATGAAACTAGATTTGGAACACCCACACTGCACTACTTCTCCTCTGAACTAAGGAAGAAAACCCCATCAAGTTGAAACCAAACCCGGTCGGTTGGTTGCGCCGGAAGCACTTCCCTCGTACCAAGCCTTAAGTCCATTCTTTTAAATCATTTTGCCGGAAGGTGAGAGCACACCACCAGTAGCTATTGTAAAAATTAACATAATAACACCATCATAAAAGATAAATAAAACTAATCCAGATGTACGAACGAAAGTGGCCACTACCAACTACCAAGCAATCTCATAGCCATCAGACAATCATTTTGGACCAATCGAATGTCACATATTAAAAAAATCAAAACCAAGACAACAATGAAAGTGCCCTAGTTTGTCAATTAGCGTGGGTGTTGAGTTAGCTAGATTGTAGAGCCTCATAGGAAGATCAATTCAAAGCGTCTGCCTCAACCGGATGTGTGTAAGCTCGTCATAGGTAAATCTAAGCCTCACATCCCATGTCCCAAAACACCAGGTATATAAAACCCTTAAAAAACAAACTAGAATATCATAGAATTTTTAAGTTAAGAAAACTTTTTCAAAATCAGAAAATTCTCTAAGTTTTTTTGCTTTGTCGATTTTATCGATACACTGCTTGATAGAATCGACCTGTGTTGTCGATGTCCTCGATGCTTAAACAATATCATTGAAATGAGGACAAAATACGTCCAGCAATCGCATATATCTCTAGACGGATTTATCGATGTATCGATGTACCTATCAATATCATTGATATTTGAATCTCGAGTCCATCGATGGTGACTCGATAATATTGACAGACAGATTTTCGGCACCCCTATTTTTACTTAAGAAAATCACATGTGCATCGATATATCGAAGTCATTCTCGATACCATCGAAGTTCAAATCTCGATGATATCGGAAGGCTCTCGATGTTGTTGGTCATGGGCGCCTAAGCTCTCTAGCAATTATTTCAGGGTTGTTTATTTACGATCGAGGGGCACTAGATAGAATCGATATTCAAATATCGATGATATCAGTACGGTTTTGATGCCATCGAACAGGGACAGAAACTGTCAAGCAAGCTTAAACGAAAATTCTTTGGATTTATTGATGCACCGACACACTATCGATATCATTGACATTCAAATTTCGATGATCTCGAAGGTCCGTCGATCATTCTTGTAAACTTGAAATATTTCATAGCAAGTCTCTCTCATTTTCAAGTGTCGATGAATCGAACCTTGCATCGATGATGTCGGAGTTTGAAATCTGATGACATTAATACGTGTTTCGATTCCCTCGGCCAGCTGGCAAAAGGTTTCAAAAGCTTATGACATTTGAGTTTATGTCATCGAGCAGCTAGTCGATGCAATCGAGAGTATACGCTTGATGATTTGAACTCTGTTATAAATGTGACCGTTTTATACTCGTTGAAACCTTTTGCCTATATAAAGAGAGCTTGTCTATTGTTGCTGGTAGAGAAAGAAGAGAGTGCTTTTGAGTGTTTTACCTTAGATCATATACCCAAAGCCCTTTCTCTCAAGGGAGTTCATCGTCCAATCTACCCTCATCATTAATATTCAATAGAGTGGATTGGGGAATGAACTTCCGCATTCAAGGATCCTCCAGCTGCTACCTTAATGGCAAATCATTAAGCTGAGATGCCTTGAATGTATAGATGATTGGAATCATTATATCTCCTTGATAGGAAAACATTTAGAGAGTAAGATTCCATCATAACCTTGACCCAACCCGACGCCATGTATTGGTACATTATTTGAGTTGCAGATCAAGGGAGTTGAAGATTCTTCATCAACAAGGAGGAGATCTTCGTCAATGTGCTGAATCAGACTCATCCACTTATTTGTAAGTATCTAGAGTCCAGAGGACCCTTTGATCATTCCTTTGTAGGATTGGGCATAAGGTGTTTCTCACCCTTTACAAGTCCTCAAGGAGGCCTCTGGTGGGAGTGTACGTAGTAGGTGCGTTGTGTGGACCCTTGCTCTATGGAGAGCATAAACATCTGGTTAGGGGTGAATCAGTTAAAACCTTGGGTTTGAAGAAAATCGTGTAAAACCTCTGATAGGGTCTTATGGAAGATCCTTGGCCAGTGTGCCTAAAAGTGGGTGCGTTGTGTTGACCCTTGCTCGTAAGAGCATAAACAGTCAGCCTCAGTATAGGTTGTAAAGGTTGAAGGTGAACCTGATTTAAAACCTTAGGTTTGAGGTGAACTGCTGTGAAACCTCCTTAGTGAAATCCGGTACACTCAAGGGTTAGTGTGGTTACCGGGAGTGGAGTAGACAGGTAGTCGAACCACTATAAAAATGACTATGTTTGCGATTGTTATTCTTTTGTATGTGTGATTTTCTTCAATACTTTCATATCTATATATCTGAGATCACACCTCACACACATACACAGTCATATCCATCATAAACTAGGTTACATATTGTTCACTTCTTGAATAGTTTGTGATTGGATCCTCTACCGGGCTTGGAAGCCAGTAGAGTTACTTTTGAGTAATCTTGATAAATGCATATTGATAGGATTAGTAAAATAGGATTTTTAAATAAATTATAAAAACTTTAAAAAGTCCTATTCACCACCCCCCCCTCTATGACATATTGGCATATTCCTACTTCAACAAAAGTGGTCTTCACTGCTATTTCATTTGGTATTAGAGCGGGTGTGTCTTTAAGGACTTCACCGCCTAAAGAGTGATCTTAACTGAATTTTGGAATATGGCCAAAGGAGAGGGCTCATCAGTCATGAGACCTCCAGTATTTGATGACTCAAATTATGTATACTGGAAGGCTATGATACACTACTTTCTGAGATCTTTGGATCATGATGTTTGGAATATAGTTGAAAGTGGATATGTGCCACCATTTGAACAAATTGTACGTAATAGTGGCACAACCATCACAAAACCCAAATCCAAAGCAAAGTGGACGACATTCGACAAGGAAATACAGATTGCTGAAGCAAAAGCTATGAACGCCATCTACTGTGCAGTGTCCCAAGATATCTTCAATCAAATAAGTATGTGTGGGACATCCAAGGAAGCATGAGATTTATTGGAAACAACCCATGAAGGCACAAGCATTGTGAAGAGGTCCAAACTCCAACTTCTGACTTCACAATTCGAAAGTCTCAGAATGGAAGAGCACGAGACATTTATGGAGTTTTTCACAAGGTTGAATATCATTTGCAACTCTATGGGTGGATTAGGAGAAAAAGTTCCGATACCTAAAATTTGTAGGAAAATCCTAAGATCCCTACTGGAACGATTTAATCCCAAAGTAATAGCAATTCAGGAGTGTAGGAACATAAACGAGATGAAAGTAGAAGAACTAGTAGGTTCCCTACGAACTTTTGAACTACACTTCAAACATACCTAAAAATCCAAAACAACCATCCTAAAAACTTCAAAGAAAACAATACATGAGGACAGTGGAAGTGAAAGGGAAGATGAAGATGAGGAAGTGGCTTTGCTGGCACAAAGATTCAGAAGATTAATTCTTTCAAAAGAATCGTTGGCCGTCCTTTCAAGGGAAGAAAGGTGAATAACAAACCTTTTACAGGCAAATTTGGTAAAAGGACTAAAGAACCACAATGCTATGCCTGTCAGGAGTATGGACACCTGTCAACCGAATGCCCAAACAGAAAAACTAAGGGCAAGACAATGGCTGCCATATGGGATGATATAGAAGAGTCAAACTTAGAATCTAGTGACTCAAAGAGTGATGGAGACTAAAAACCCTTGAAAATTCTTTTGGTCTCCACTACTCCAATCATTCCCAATGAATCTGAGAAAGAGAAAGAACTGCAAGCTACTGAATCATTTCCATCTGATAATGAAGAAACTAAAGAAGAAGAAGGGATAGAAAATGATAAACTGCAAGATGTTTATAATCAACTCTACATTCATAGCATCCACATCCTTAAAAGACTTGGAATGTCTGAAAACAAAAAGGAATTGCTATAAAAAGACTTGGACGAAGCCTTGGAAATTAATAGACATTTGATCAATGATTTATAGCAATATCATTCAGACAATGATAAGTTAGAAAGAATCAATCTATCCATAAACACGGAATCATCAAAACTTATGAAATAAGTGGAATTATTAAAAGATGAAAATGAGCAACTCAAGAATGAGAATCACACACTCCATTATGACTTAGAGAAATCTAGAAAATTTACTGAAATAAATTATAAATTTTCTTAGAGTGGTGAAAAGCTAGAAAAGTTGTTAGGTATGGGAAGACGAGGAAAAGACAAGAGTGGTCTAGGATATGATAAAAGTAAAAGGAAAATTGGAAATGCAGCCGCAACAACTGAAAAATCTGCTGCTTCAAGTAGCAATATAAGAACTTCTCCAGTTTGCCATTTATGTGGTGATATGGGTCATTATAAGTTTGAATGCTTGACACCTAGAAGGACTTCACATAACTCTGGTCAAAATCACACTAGTAAATTCACACCAGCCAGAGAAATATAAAATGACAAAAGTCCACCTAGGAGAAACACTCACCCATCACCACCTGAAATGAAACCATTGGATCAAGTGGGAGAGATAAACATGAAAACTAAAAAGAATTCTATCTCAAAATGGATAGTAAAAGAAAAACTGAATTGTCTGATAACTAACTTTATCCATATACCCTAAAATATCAAAGCATGAAATGAACAAGTCCAGGTTTTGCATCTAGGTCTGGACATTTACTGAAATGATGCAATTTTTGTTGAGCTCTAAATGATATATCTGAGGTCCCTCACCTCTACTTTTGTATATAAACATTCAAATGTTTATAAATTTGTTGTGTACAGTGATTGTACATAATTTTGCTGAGTATACTATTGATTCATAGAAATACTAAAAGTATACTTGAAGGGTCGTCTGAATGCTGAAAATGAAAAATCATTCACCTTCTATACGACTATCGATATGTCATTCTCGATTAATCGATAAAGGGTTGATATCATCGATGCCTCCTTGGAATAAGAAAAGTCATATGATCGAGAATGATATTGAAAACAGGATCGATGAAATCGATCAGCGTCCCTTGATATCATTGAAACAAGGATCGATGATATCGACAAATGCCACCTGATATAAGTCGTTGAAGCGCGAAAAAGTTCTTTTTGGTCTTCTCTCTTCTACCTTGCTCGATTCTCTCGATCGAACCACTTGGACCCTCAACGGACTGCCCTAATCGTTCAACAAATCTGGTAATACCTTTCTATATATCAAGAGTCCATTTTGTTTTGGTATTTCCATTTCTATTGTGTTTTTGTCCTCTTTCCCAAATCCTTTAAACCCTCTTTTTGTCCACATGGGAAAAGATAAGGGAAAACTGTCCAGTCCGGGTGAATCTTCTAGAAGCTCTCGACAAAAGGTACTTGCTCCCAAAGAAAGAATAAGGGCCTTGGAGCATGGGACCCCCACTAGGCAACGCACAAGACAGTGTGGGCCCCAATCTTAGGCACAGGCGCCCCCACCGGCACCTCCTTCAACTGGAGTAACTTCATGTCCACCTTGGGCATATGCCCATGGATGGGCTGAAAACTGATGATTTTGGTTGTCCATGGATGGCCTACGTAGTTTTGTTTGAATGACTGTTAATCTATTACCAACCTTGGGCAGTGTATGTTGCTTTTTGGAGGTTGGATTAAATGTGGCCAAAAATAATTCTCATTCTTACTACCATACTGATATATGTGGTCCCCTACTTTATCTAGTCTTTGATGGAATGCATGTGATTTAATAATTATTCTATCTGCTTTTATAACTGCTTTATTTAATCTGACATGCATCCATACCTTTTAAAAATGATGTCTGCATAATCAACTATTTGACCATTATACATCTATCTGACATATGCATATTCCATAAATATTGGTTCTCCCACATGTCTTTAAACCTTCAGTCAATCTTTGCTATAATGCTATCTTTGTCAATGACTGACAAAAAGAGGGAGAATAGTTTATAGGGGGAGAACAGTTCAAACAAACACCCCGAATGGAAAATTGTATATTTGCTTGAATGGTGCTGCAGGTGTTAGGGGGAGCAGCTGCACCAAGCAAGGGGGAGTTTTGCAATTAGGGGGAGCAGCTTCTGGATGTGTTGTGTATATGTCATTGTTAACATTATACAATTATGTAAAGAACATGTACACACAATTTAGGATATCAGTATAGAAGCTGGTCTAGGGTGTTTTGGTATTTTGTCATGTAATTGACAAAGGGAGAGATTGAAAGTGCCCTGGTTTGTCAATTAGTATGAGTGTTGAGTCAGCTAGATTGCAGAGCCTCATAGGAAGATCAATTCAAAGCGTCTGCCTCAACCGGATGTGTGCAAGCTCGTCACAGGTAAATCTAACCCTCACATCCCATGTCCTAAAACACTGGGTATATAAAACCCTTAAAAAATAAACTAGAATATCATAGGATTTTTAAGTTAAGAAAACTTTTTCAAAATAAAAAAATTCTCTAAGTTTTCTTGCTTTGTCGATTTTATCGATACACTGCTCGATAGAATCGACCTGTGTTGTCGATGTCCTTGATACTTAAATGATATCATCGAAATGAGGACCAAATACGTCCAACAATCGCAAATATCTTTGGACAGATTTATCGATGTATTAATATACCTATCAATATCATCGATGTTTGAATCTCGAGTCCATCGATGGTGACTCGATATATTGACAGACAGATTTCCGGCGCCTTTGTTTTTACTTAAGAAAATCACATGTGCATCGATATATCGAAGTCATTCTTGATACCATCGAAGTTCAAATCTTGATGATATCGGAAGGCACTTGATGTTATCGGTCATGGGTGCCTAAGCTCTTCATCAATTATTTCAGGGTTGTTTATCTACGATCGAGGGGCATTCGATAGAATCAATATTCAAATATCGATGATATTGGTACGATTTTGATGGCATCGAACAGGGACAAAAACTGTCTAGCAAGCTTAAACGAAAATCCTTTGGATTTATCGATGCATCGACACTCTATCGATATCATCGACATTCAAATTTCGATGATCTCGATGTTCTCTCGATCATTCTTGTAAACCTAAAATATTTCATAGCAAGTCTCTCTCATTTTTAAGTGTCGATAAATCGAACCTCGCATCGATGATATCGGAGTTCAAAATCCGATGACATCGATACGTGTTTCGATTTCCTTGACCAGCTGGTAAAAGGTTTCAAAAGCGTATGACATTTGAGTTTGTGTCATTGAGCGGTCAGTTGATGCAATCGAGAGTATACGCTCGATGGTATCGACCCTGCTCGATGATATCGAACTTTGTCATAAATGTGATCGTTTTATATCTGTTGGAACCTTTTGCCTATATAAGGAGAGCTTATCTATTATTTTTGGTAGAGAAAGAAGAGAGTGCTTTTGAGTGTTTTACCTTAGATCATATACTCAAAGCCCTTTCTCTCAAGGGAGTTCATCCTCCAATCCACGCTCATCATTAATATTCAATAGAGTAGATTAGGGAATGAACTTCCGCATTTAAGGATCCTCCAGCTATTATCTTAATGGCAAATCATTAAGTTAAGATGCCTTGAATGCATAGATGATTAATGGAATCATTCTATCTCCACTACGTGAAAAATGGGAAAAAATGACGGATTTAGAGACGGTTTTGGATCGTCTCTAAAATTGCTTGGTTTAAAGATGCTTTAGAGACGGCTGTAAACCGTCTCTAAATTTTTAGACGGCCCTTGACCGTCCTTATTATTGTCTTAAAAATTTGAACGACCACAAATCATTTAAGACGGTTAAAAACCGTCGTTAACTGCAGAAAAAAGACGGCCATTGACCGTCTAGAATAAGAGACGGTCCTGGACCGTCTTATATGCCGGAATTTGAGACGGTCAAAGACCGTCCCTATTAGAGACGGTTATTGGCCGTCTGTTACTGGTAATTTGAGACTGTCGAGGACCGTCTCTAATTGAGACGGTCGTTGGCCGTCTTTTCCTGTAGTCAGGGACTGGTAAGCTTTAGTCTGTATTAGGGACGGTTCTTAGCTGTCTCTGTTTGAGACTGTCAAGGACCGTCTCTATTAGGGACGGTCATTGACCGTCTCATATTGGTAATCAGAGACTGTCATGGACCGTCTCAATTATAGACGGCTGATGTCCATCTTTTTCTAGTAGTAAAAATAGGCCTGCGTTAGGGACGGCTGTTAGCAGTCTCTATTTGAGACCGTCAATGACCGTCTCTAATGCTCAAGTAAAACATTAAAATTAAAAAAATTTATGAATTACGAAAAAAAAAAGTTAAAAAACTTAGAAAAATAGCTAACAATATTTAAGAAAAAAATTTATATTTTGAAAAAAAATGTAATTTTATAAAAATCTAGATTTTGAAATAAAAATTAAGAACTTTTAATAATGTTGATAATTTTGAAAAAAAAAATTTCGATAAGAAAATGATATTTTGAAAAATAAAATTTTAAAAATTAAACAAAATTGTAAAAAAATTGTCAAATTGAAAAAAATATATATTAAAAAAAAAACTAGATTTTGTATTTTGAAAAGAAAAATTAAAAAGTTGTATAACAAAAGTGATATTTAAAAAATGATATTTTGAAAAAGAAAATTTAAAAACATTAAACAAAATTGTGAAAAAATTGACAAAGTGTAAAATAATATATATTTTAAAAAGGAAAACTTGATTTTGTATTTTGAAAAGAAAAATTAAAAAGTTATATAACAAAAATGATATTTAAAAAATGATATTTTGAAAAAGAAAATTTAAAAAATTAAACAAAATTGTGAAAATTTTGACAAATTGTAAAAAAATATATATTTTAAAAAAAGAAAAGTAGATTTTGTATTTTGACAAGAAAATTTAAAAAGTTATATAACAAAAGTGATATTTTGAAAAGAAAATTAAAAAAATTAAATAAAATTGTGAAAAAATTGACAAATTGTAAATTTATATATATATATATATATATATATATATATATATATATATATATATATATATAAAGAAAACTAGATTTTGTAATTTGAAAAGAAAAATTAAAAAGTTATATAACAAGATTTCGATAAAAAAATGATATTTTGAAAAAGAAAATTTAAAAAATTAAATGAAATTGTGAAAAAATTGACAAATTGTAAAAAAATATATATATATTTTTTAAAAAAGAAAATTAGATTTTGTATTTTGACAACAAAAATTAAAAAGTTATATAACAAAAGTCAGATTAAAAAATGATATTTTGAAAAAAAAAATACGAAATTAAACAAAATTGTGAAAAAATTAAAAAAATGTAAAAATATATATATTTTAAAAAAGAAAACTCGATTTTGTATTTTGACAAGAAAAATTGAAAAAAAAAAAAAAAGGATCTATACCAAATTGAATGGATGTGGCCTACAATACACAAGGTGGGATTAAAAATATGTAAACGTGAAAAGGAAAAAAAAAAAGAAGAAGAAGAAGAAAAAGAGTGTTAACTTGAGGTTTAAAAAAAAAAATATACACGTTTAAGAAACAGGAGTGCAAATCAAAGGTCCTTAATACCTTGGTAAAAAAGAAAATGGTCTAAATTCAACGGTAATATCAGATGGTTGAGATTATCCAATCATTGTGATATTAAAATAAGTGTTCTACCCAACAGAATAGATGTGCCCTTCAACAAGTGCAGACCAAAGGAGATTGAAGCATATAGATGTTTAAAAAGAATAGTACAAGTTAATATTATTCATCAGGATAGTCAAAAAGAAAATCGTCCAAATTAATCCAACGACAATTTCAGACAGTTAAGACCATCCAATCAGTGTGATCAGTGTGACCTTTGGAGAGGTGTTGCCAACATTAAGAATTGGTACCAAATGCATACATTAGTATAGGCCATTCTCATGTTATCATTTTTCGGCTATTAACTCGTCTCAAAAGCAATGAGATGTAAACTTGCACAGCTTAGATATAGTTTAAGCTGCTTGTTAATTAAAAAGGAACTGAAATATAGTTTAAGCCAAATGGAATTTAAAAAAAAAAAAAGAAAAAATGACCGACATCCATCCAATCGTACCAAGTCCACCAATCAGGTGGCAGAGATTGTTCCATGAAAGGCATTTCCTGCTCTCCACCCATCCACAATCGGCCCTCACATATTAGCTCCAAGGACTCCAAAACAGTAAAACAAAACACATATATAAGTCTCACTAGAAACCCTAGAACTTGCAAAAATACAAGACAATGACACAAACAGAATTTTTCCCAAATGGAATCAAATTAATATCAGAGGTTAGTTTCTAAACACCACTAGTAGAATCGAACAATCTTTAACAAGAAAACAAAATCAAACCCTACAACCCCTATAATTTAACATACAGCCTCATCAAAACAGCAACATCCAAAGGTGAAAAAATCATCATAAGAGTGATTTCATGACCCACCTGAGATTATTGAGTTCTTATGATTCGAAATCACATCCTAAATATATGATGGAAAAATATATGGACGATGTTAATATACATAAAATATATCAAGGTGGGCCATACACGGTTAGAATAACACCCATGAAGGAGTTATCTAAATAGTGAAATGGTACTATAAGGTCACCTCTTGGGAACTTCCCATGAGGTTAATCTATGTGCGCCCCACCACAATGTATGTAGAACATCAACACCATGCATTTGATGTGTCCCATTTAAGTCCAAAAATCAGTCGTATACAAAACTCAGGTGAGCCATAGCATCTAAAACTATGTGAAGACATCACTAAAACATATAAAAGCATTCAATTGGTGGGGCCCACATGAGTTTTGGATGTGTGTGAAACTTGGGTTGACTCCTTATCCAAGTGGGACACACGTATATAATGAATGGGCTGGATCTATGAACCACATCTAGGTGGGCCCAATAAATGATTATGAATGTTTTAATGGGAGGGTAACCCTCTCAACTATAGTATGTGGTGTGGCCCACCCAAGTCATGGATTGACTTTATTTTTAAGGTCGTGGCCACCATGGAATAGTGCATCTGACTGACGGGACAAATTCAAAGTTCAAGTGGACCCACCATAGAAAAGAGTGGGATAGTGACACCCACTATTGAAACCTTCTTAGGGCCCGCCATGTTTATTTGAGATCCAACCTGTTTATAAGTTAATACAGACATGGATGCAGTTGAAAATTGGTCTGACCCCTCATCCAAGTGGGACACACATAATGAGTGGGTTGGATATGTGAATCACATTTAGGCAGGCCCAATATATGATTATGAATGTTCTAAGGAAACCCCTCCATTATATTATGTGGTGTGGCCCACATTTAGGTTGATGTTTGTGTTTTCCCTTCATTCATATTTTTTTTTGATATTATGAACATGTTGGATGACAAATAAACATTATTGTGGGCCCAAGGAAGGTATCAACGGTGGAAATCATTATTCCACACCGTTTTGTGTGGCATGGTCCACTTGAATTATGGATTTACTGAAATTTTGGGATCAACCCACACCGTTCATCTATTTTTCGAGATCATTTTATAGAATTATCCAAAAAATGAATCATATCCAAAGATTAAATGGACCACATCATAAATAAGGGGAACGAATTGGCTCCTCCCCTACACCATCCAATGGCTTGTGGTTGGTGGTGTGTGGGCCCAACCATGATGTATTTTTACAAATACATTGATGAAGGGAAAAACTAAAATATCAACTTGATTCAAAACTTCAGTGGCCTCCCAAAAATTTTCAATGGTAGACGTTTAGTTTGTATTATTTTTTATGATGTGGTCCACTTCAGATTTTTATAGGCTTCATTTTTGAGCTCATGTAATAAAATTATATGTTAAAATGGATGGATGGAGTGGATAAAATGAAAAAATCATGGTGGGCCCCAAAGGATTTACTTAGTATGCTTGGGAACGGATTGGCTACTCCCCATACACTAGCCAATGGCTGGTGGTGGGTGCTTTGTGGCCCCCACCATGATGTATGTGTTTCATCCATGCCGTCCATATATTTTTACAGATAATTTTACAGTATGAGACCAAAAATGAGATATATCCAAATCTCAAGTGGACCACATTATAGGAAACAGTGTTGAATGAGCGTCGACCATTAAAAACATTTTGGCAGCCATAAAAGTTTTGGATCAAGCTAATTTTTGTTTTTTCCCTTCATCTGGTCCTGTATGACCAAATCAACAGATTGGGTGTCAAATAAACAGTACAGTGGGCCTTTGGAGGATTTTAATGGTGGATATCCAATCACTATTGTTCTCATGTGGTGTGGACCACCTGAGATTTATATTCCTCTAATTTTTGGTAGAAAGCTTTAAAATGATCTTTAAAAATAGATGAATGGAATGGATGAAACACATACATCATGGTAGGGCCCACAGAGCACCGACCAGCAGCTAGCCCAAATTTGGGCGCGCGCTCAAAACAGAGCCTGCGCGCCCTTCTCTGATCACTCGGCACGCTCCTCTCTCTCTCTCTCTCTCTCACCCCTGCCCTCCCTCGCCGCCCTCTTTCACTCTCGCGCATCCTCTCTCTCTCTCTCTCGGTCCTCTCTTCACCGCGCCCTCTCTCTGTTTCTCTGTCTCTCTCGGTGCTCTCTCTCTCTCATGCATCCACATGAGGTATCTCTCTCTCTCACTCTCTCTCTCTCAATCTCTCTCAATCTCAATACCGATTGAAACGATTTGGGGATTTAGGGATTTGGGGATTTAGGGATTTGGAGATTTAGGGATTTAGGGATTTGGGGATCTCTCAATCTCTCAATCTCAATACACGAGGTATCTACTCCTTTTCCTATTTGCTTTGAATTGTGTTGGAACTAAGAGATTCTTTAGATACATCTATTTAACCTTATTTTCATTTGTTCTATTTGACTGCAGGAGATGATATCCAAGCCTGAAATTGGACAATCACAAAGGTTTTATGCATGAAACAAAGCTAATTTTTCCCTTCCTATGTTGCTTTACTATTGATTCCAAGTAGCTTTTTCTTTCTTCTTTATATAGTTTTTATAATGATTTGTATTTTTTAAAAAGGTTTCTGGGATATTATGCTGATAAATATGGGTGGACCAGTATGATTTTTTTGAGGTTCTATATTTTTCTTTCTTTTGTTTATTTATTTGTTTATTTTTCTTGATATTAGTCCTAAACATATGCATTTCTAAATCTTGATTCTACACATCTCAGTTTGCTGGATTGAATAGTTCATCATTTCTTTGTAGGACTAATTTAGGAGTCGTTGGAGATGATAACTTGCTTAATGCGGTTTCCATTTTCTATGTCACCTCAAGCATAAAGTGGATGGGTTTCACTAATGATGCTGATCCAATACTGATTTGGAGGTTCATCCAAACGTGCCCTTCAACTGTGGCATTCTCCATCTGCTTCCTTGCTTCCCTTTTTTATTTTCTTTTTTGGAGTAGCAGCAACTTGCCTACTGATATTCCATCTCTTTTAAGGGTCTTACAAGGGGTATAGATAAGATTGACAAAATTCTACATGCCCATTTTTTTTTTTGGTGAAAATCAATTTGATTTTAGTAGATGTGTAGTTTTTTTTTCTTTTTGGAAAATCAGTGAAATTTGGGATGTTTTGAAGCAATTTTATGCATATTTTTCGATTTCGATGTTCATCAAATTTGGATTAAAAAAGGAGTATTATGTGGGTTTTTTCTATTATATGTAACAAAATCTCATTTGAGTGCTTTTGCATTTATCAGTTCTTCAAGTCTGTGTAATCATTTGATGTGAATCCATTTGGATTCTACTGTAATAATTTTTCTAATGTCAAGAAGGAAATCTCATATGGGTATCTCTCCTTTTGAACTTTCTTTGATTTGGTGATAATCAATGTGACTTTAGGATGATGTGTGGGCTGTTTTCAATTGTTTTGGGATGAAAAACCAATGAAATTTGGGATGTTCTTAAGCAGTTTAATGCATATTGGTTAAAAAATGAAGTGTTGTACAGATTTATTATAATTTTTTGTGGTTTAGATGATGGAATCTTGTGTGGGTGCTTTTGCATTTATCAATTCTTAAAATTTGTGGGATTACTTGATGTGAATCAATGGGAGTTTTTGATGATTAGTAGTTGCTTTTGGGTGTTCTTGGACTGAAACCAATGGAATTTGGGGCACTTTCAAGTTATTTGGACTTGGCATAATTAATGGAGTGTTGTACACATCATTTATGTTACATGTAAGCGAAGCTCATGCGGATACTTTTGCATTTGGCAGTTTTTGAAGTTTATGTGATCATGTTATATTAATTGATGGGAATTTAGGATGATGGGTACTTGTTTCCGGGATTTTTTTTTTAAGACCAAAATAAAGGGAACTTGGGATGTTCTCAAGCAATTTGATGCATATGTATTGACCCAGATGTTCTTCATACTTGGATTATCTAAAAAATGGAGTGGTCATGTAGATACTTTTCTGTTTATTAGTTTTTGAAGTTTGTGTTTATTTGATGAAAATCAATGGGAGTTGAGGATGCCGGGTACTTGTTTTCAGGTGTTTTGATTGGAACTAAGGTAATTAGAGGCTTTTTCTAGTTATCTGATGTACATTGATTGATTTTAATGTTTTTCATATTTTAATGATTGTATTTATATGCATGTGGTGTCCTCAGGTCTTACATGAACTAATTTATATTCATGTGGTGTCCGCGAATCTTACATGAACTAATACGACGCCCCAACTAGATTATGTGGAGTAAGAAAGAAGTTAGTTTTCTTCCCTTTACCATTGTTCTTTGATTGTTAATCCATGCAACGATTATTTTTTTATGCCATAGGTCTTGGCACTTGCTATTTTTCTTAGAATTTATTAGTTTAATAACCTAGCTATGTAAACTATTAGACTTTGTTTCATAAGCATAAATATGAATCACCTTCTTTCTTCTTTTTGCTAGGTGGCATCAAATTGTACCCTTTAGGATGATGTGTATGATTTCCTCCATTTGCTAAGCACCATTTCTAATGAAAAAGAAGTAAGCAATGAATGTCTAGGTGCAGATGCTGATGAAAGTAAGCAATGAAGAAGGCCGTTCAATCAGATCAATCTACTCCCTGGGGAGGTTGGAAATCAAATGATGTGTACAACAATTCAGGTATGGTTTGCACCAATTCAAGAGACTGTACATTAAAGGGTACAATTAGCTTAGCATACAAGTTGAGATTTTTCCATGTATGCTGATAGTTGCTTTGTTTCTTCAGGATACATTCCGTGGAAGGGTGTGTGAGTGTCCGCTGGTTCAGGAAGTGGAGTTTAAGGGAGATGTTTATAGCAGTTGTTAAGGTAAACCTCTCTCTCGCTCTCTAGGGTATATCTTATCTCTGTATCTCACACACACTTTCTTATAAAAGAAAGTGAGTTTTTAGGTTGTAGAAGGGTGTCCTATGTTATATGTAGGTACCTATGGTCTCCTATACATTTGTTGTATATGATTACTTGGAACTGAATGTGCAAGCCTTCATTACTAGCTATAGTTGCTAGATCCATCTATATGATGGATGAATGGAATGGTTTATATGAATGTAAAACTGTCATGATATGTTCGTGTGATGTCTGGACAGTCTCTGTAGGTATTTCACACCCTTTTATCATACTTATCTGCAAAATGCACTTATCCACAATGCCTTCAAATTGATTTTGATATATTCTTTGGTGACATCAAGATCTTATATATATGGCTTTTATCATTTATGCAAAACACGCTTATATATAGTGTTTTCAAATTGATTTTGAAACCCAACATTGTTTCAAGAAGAACCTTCATTTTATTTCATGAACAGAGGATGGACAAGTGATGAGCTTTTTTGTTGTATTAGAAAGAAAATTTGTTAGGAGATGTCTGAGTGAGGCACATGGCATAATTGTGAGGCAATCTCTCCATATGTCACATTGGTTATATATGAAAAGATCATCAACTATCTATCCTGTTTCAATCTAGAAAAAAAGAAGCAGTATTTGGTCTAACTGGATGTATCTGACTAATAAATTGAACCTTACTAATAAATTGGAAATTTTTTATTTAGTAAATGTTTTCTTGATTTTTTCTTATTCCTTATATTGTTTCTCAGTTATATTTGTGTTGGTTTCAGAGTACAGGTAGTAATAGAAAGTGTTGGTCGATTGTGGCTTATAGACAAAGGGATGAGTAACCAACAATACGAATATGGGAGGCCTTCTCCAGGTATCCAGATGCTTTTAGATATAATTATGTTGTTTTTAAATGTATTAGCTCGAAATTGATGGAGTAGACCCGGATGTGCGCCGGAGCTATCCGGATGTTGAGCGGGGGTCCCTAGAAGGTGGGAACCGCTGTTATGACCATGATAAAGCTGTCCATTTCCTATGGACAGTATTGGAGTGGCTTAGCCATTTGGACAGGCCATGTTTATGTATTTAATACAAATTGATCGAGCAGACCCGGATGTGCGTCGGAGCTATCCGGATGTTGAGCGGGGGTCCCTGGAAGGTGAGAACCGCTGTTATGACCATGATGAAGCTGTCCATTTTCTATGGACAGTATTGAGTGGCCTAACCATTTGGACAGGCCATGTTTATGTATTAACTCGAAATTGATGGAGCAGACCCGGATATGCGTCGGAGCTATCCGGAAGAGCGGGGTTCCCTGGAAAGAGGGAACCGCTATTATGACCATGATGAAGCTGTCCATTTTTTATGGACAGCATTGGAAGGGCCTGACAATTTGTGTCGGATGGCCATGTTTATATCTGTATTTGCAGGGACCATACCCTTAACCTAAACCAAAACCTATGACCTAAAACCTTAACCTATAACCTAAACCTCAACCTTAACCTAAACCTAAACCTAAACCTAAACCTATAGCCTAAACTCAAATCCCTAAACCTTAACCTATAACCTAACCTAAACCTATACTTATAACCTAAAACTATTCCCAAATCCCAAAACCTATAACCTAAACCTAAGCTTTCCCTAAACCTATAAGCTAAACTTAATTCCCTAAAGATAAACCTACACCTAATCTTAATCTCAACTCCCTAACCTAAACCTAAACATAAACTTGAAAACTCAAACTTAAACCCAATCCCGAACCTGAACCCGATTTCCTAAACCTAAACCATAACCCATTCTCAAATCCAAAAACCTATAACCTAAACCTAAACCAAAACCAAAACTTATAACCTAAATTCGAACTCATTCCTAAATCCCAAAACCTATAACTTAAACCAAAACCAAAACCTATAACTTAAACCCGAACCCATTCTCAAATCCCAAAACCTATAACCTAAACATAAACCTTAACCTAAACCTATAACCTATAACCAAAACCTATAACCTAAACCCGAACCCATTCTTAAATCCCAAAACCTATAACCTAAACCTAAACCTTAACCTAAACCTATAACCTATAACATAAATCAAAACCTAAACCTAAACCTAAAACCTAAACTTATAACCTATAACCTAAATCAAAACCACATTTCCCTAAACCTTAACCTAAACTTATAACCTATAACCTAAATCAAAACCAAAACCAAACCTAAACCTAAACCTAAACCTATAACCTAATGTATTCTCAAATCCCTAAACCTAAACCTACACCTAATCCTAATCTAAACTCCCTAACCTAAACCTAAACCTAAACTTGATAACCCAAACCTAAACCTGATCCTGAACCCAAACCCGGTTTCCTACACCTAAACCTTAACCTATTCTCAATTCTCTAAAGCTATAGCTTATAACCTAAACCGAAACTAAAACCTATACCTTAACCTAAACCTAAACCTAAACCTATAACCTATAACCTAAACATAAACCTATAACCTAAATGTATTCTCAAATCATTAAACCTAAATCTAAACCTGAACCTAAATCTTAACCTAAACCTATAACCTATAGCCTTAACCTAAACCTGTAACCTATAGCCTTAACCTAAACCTAAAACCTAAATGTATTATCAAATCCCTAAACCTAAACCTACACCTAATCTTAATCTCAACTCCCTCACCTAAACCTAAACCTAAACTTGAAAAGCAAAACTTAAAACCCGATCCCGAACCCGAACCCGATTTCCTAAACCTAAACCTTAACCTATTCTCAATTCCCTAAACTAATTGCTTATAACCTAAACCGAAAGCTAAACTTATACCTTAACCAAAACATATAACCTATAACGTAAATCAAAACCACCTTTCCCTAAACCTTAACCTAAACCTATAACCTATAACCTAAATCAAAACCAAAACCAAACCTAAACCTAAACCAAAACCTATAACCTAAACCTAAACCTATAACCTAAACCTAAACCTAAAACCTAATGTATTCTCAAATCCTCAAACCTAAACCTACACCTAATCCTAATCTAAACTCCCTAACCTAAACCTAAACCTAAACTTGATAACCCAAACCTAAACCCAATCCTAAACCCAAACCCGATTTCCTAAACCTAAACCTTAACCTATTCTCAATTCTCTAAACCTATAGCTTATAACCTAAACCGAAACCAAAACCTATACCTTAACCTAAACCTAAACCTAAACCTATAACCTATAACCTAAACATAAACCTAAAACCTAAATGTATTCTTAAATCCTTAAACCCAAATCTAAACCTTAACCTAAACCTATAACCTATAGCCTTAACCTAAACCTGTAACCTATAGCCTTAACCTAAACCTAAAACCTAAATGTATTCTCAAATCCCTAAACCTAAACCTACACCTAATCCTAATCTCAACTCCCTCACCTAAACCTAAACCTATACTTGAAAACCAAAACCTAAACCCGATCCCAAACCTGAACCCGATTTCCTAAACCTAAACCTTAACCTATTCTCAATTCCCTAAACCAATTGCTTATAACCTAAACCGAAAGCTAAACTTATACCTTAACCTAAACCTATAACCTATAACCTAAATCAAAACCACCTTTCCCTAAACCTTAACCTAAACCTATAATCTATAACCTAAATCAAAACCAAAACCAAACCTAAACCTAAACCTAAACCTATAACCTATAACCTAAACCTAAACTTAAAACCTAATGTATTCTCAAATCCCTAAACCTAAACCTACACCTAATCCTAATCTAAACTCCCTAACCTTAACCTAAACCTAAACTTGATAACCCAAACCTAAACCCGATCCTGAACCCAAACCCGATTTCCTAAACCTAAACCTTAACCTATTCTCAATTCCCTAAACCTATTGCTTATAACCTAAACCGAAACCAAAACCTATACCTTAACCTAAACCTAAACCTAAACCTATAACCTATAACCTAAATATAAACCTAAAACCTAAATGTATTCTCAAATCCTTAAACCTAAATCTAAACCTTAACCTAAACCTATAACCTATAGCCTTAACCTAAACCTGTAACCTATAGCCTTAACCTAAACCTAAAACCTAAATGTATTCTCAAATCCCTAAACCTAAACCTACACCTAATCTTAATCTCAACTCCCTCACCTAAACCTAAACCTAAACCCGATCCCAAACCCGAACCCGATTTCCTAAACCTAAACCTTAACCTATTCTCAATTCCCTAAACCAATTGCGTATAACCTAAACCGAAAGCTAAACTTATACCTTAACCTAAACCTATAACCTATAACCTAAATCAAAACCACCTTTCCCTAAACCTAAACCTTAATCTAAACCTATAACCTATAACCTAAATCAAAACCAAAACCAAACCTAAACCTAAACCTAAACCTATAACCTATAACCTAAACCTAAACCTAAAACCTAATGTATTCTCAAATCTCCAAACCTAAACCTACACCTAATCCTAATCTAAACTCCTTAACCTAAACCTAAACCTAAACTTGATAACCCAAACCTAAACCCGATCCTGAACCCAAACCCGATTTCCTAAACCTAAACATTAACCTATTCTCAATTCTCTAAACCTATAGCTTATAACCTAAACCGAAACCGAAATCTATACCTTAACCTAAACCTAAACCTAAACCTATAACCTATAACCTAAACATAAACCTAAAACCTAAATGTATTCTCAAATCCTTAAACCTAAATCTAAACTTGAACCTAAACCTTAACCTAAACCTATAACATATAGCCTTAACATAAACCTGTAACCTATAGCCTTAACCTAAACCTATAACCTAAATGTATTCTCAAATCCCTAAACCTAAACCTACACCTAATTCTAATCTCAACTCCCTCACCTAAACCTAAACCTAAATTTGAAAACCAAAACCTAAACCCGATACCGAACCCGAACCCGAACCCGATTTCCTAAACCTAAACCTTAACCTATTCTCAATTCCCTAAACCAATTGCTTATAACCTAAACCGAAAGCTAAACTTATACCTTAACCTAAACATATAACCTATAACCTAAATTAAAACCACCTTTCCCTAAACCTTAACCTAAACCTATAATATATAACCTAAATCAAAACCAAAACCAAACCTAAACCTAAACCTAAACCTATAACCTATAACCTAAACCTAAACTTAAAACCTAATGTATTCTCAAATCCCTAAACCTAAACCTACACCTAATCCTAATCTAAACTCCCTAACCTAAACCTAAACCTAAACTTGATAACCCAAACCTAAACCTAATCCTGAACCCAAACCCGATTTCCTAAACCTAAACCTTAACCTATTCTCAATTCCCTAAACCTATTGCTTATAACCTAAACCGAAACCAAAACCTATACCTTAACCTAAACCTAAACCTAAACCTATAACCTATAACCTAAACATAAACCTAAAACCTAAATGTATTCTTAAATCCTTAAACCTAAATCTAAACCTTAACCTAAACCTATAACATATAGCCTTAACCTAAACTCGTAACCTATAGCCTTAACCTAAACCTAAAACCTAAATGTATTCTCAAATCCCTAAACCTAAACCTACACCTAATCCTAATCTCAACTCCCTCACCTAAACCTAAACCTATACTTGAAAACCAAAACCTAAACCCGATCCCAAACCTGAACCCGATTTCCTAAACCTAAACCTTAACCTATTCTCAATTCCCTAAACCAATTGCTTATAACCTAAACCGAAAGCTAAACTTATACCTTAACCTAAACCTATAACCTATAACCTAAATCAAAACCACCTTTCCCTAAACCTAAACCTTAATCTAAACCTATAACCTATAACCTAAATCAAAACCAAAACCAAACCTAAACCTAAACCTAAACCTATAACCTATAACCTAAACCTAAACCTAAAACCTAATGTATTCTCAAATCTCCAAACCTAAACCTACACCTAATCCTAATCTAAACTCCTTAACCTAAACCTAAACCTAAACTTGATAACCCAAACCTAAACCCGATCCTGAACCCAAACCCGATTTCCTAAACCTAAACATTAACCTATTCTCAATTCTCTAAACCTATAGCTTATAACCTAAACCGAAACCGAAATCTATACCTTAACCTAAACCTAAACCTAAACCTATAACCTATAACCTAAACATAAACCTAAAACCTAAATGTATTCTCAAATCCTTAAACCTAAATCTAAACCTGAACCTAAACCTTAACCTAAACCTATAACCTATAGCCTTAACATAAACCTGTAACCTATAGCCTTAACCTAAACCTATAACCTAAATGTATTCTCAAATCCCTAAACCTAAACCTACACCTAATTCTAATCTCAACTCCCTCACCTAAACCTAAACCTAAATTTGAAAACCCAATCCCGAATCCGAACCCGAATTCCTAAACCTAAACCTTAACCTATTCTCAATTCCCTAAACCAATTGCTTATAACCTAAACCGAAAGCTAAACTTATACCTTAACCTAAACATATAACCTATAACCTAAATTAAAACCACCTTTCCCTAAACCTTAACCTAAACCTATAATATATAACCTAAATCAAAACCAAAACCAAACCTAAACCTAAACCTAAACCTATAACCTATAACCTAAACCTAAACTTAAAACCTAATGTATTCTCAAATCCCTAAACCTAAACCTACACCTAATCCTAATCTAAACTCCCTAACCTAAACCTAAACCTAAACTTGATAACCCAAACCTAAACCTAATCCTGAACCCAAACCCGATTTCCTAAACCTAAACCTTAACCTATTCTCAATTCCCTAAACCTATTGCTTATAACCTAAACCGAAACCAAAACCTATACCTTAACCTAAACCTAAACCTAAACCTATAACCTATAACCTAAACATAAACCTAAAACCTAAATGTATTCTTAAATCCTTAAACCTAAATCTAAACCTTAACCTAAACCTATAACCTATAGCCTTAACCTAAACCTGTAACCTATAGCCTTAACCTAAACCTAAAACCTAAATGTATTCTCAAATCCCTAAACCTAAACCTACACCTAATCCTAATCTCAACTCCCTCACCTAAACCTAAACCTATACTTGAAAACCAAAACCTAAACCCGATCCCGAACCTGAACCCGATTTCCTAAACCTAAACCTTAACCTATTCTCAATTCCCTAAACCAATTGCTTATAACCTAAACCGAAAGCTAAACTTATACCTTAACCTAAACCTATAACCTATAACCTAAACATAACCTAAAACCTAAATGTATTCTCAAATCCCTAAACCTAAACATACACCTAATCCTAATTTCGACTCCCTAACCTAAACCTAAACCTAAACTTGAAAACTCAAACCTAAACCCGATTCCGAACCCGAACTCGATTTCCTAAACCTAAACCTTAACCTATTCTCAATTTCCTAAACCTATAGCTTATAACCTAAACCTTAACCTAAACCTTAACCTAAACTTATAACCTATAGCATAAACCTAAACCTAAAGCTAAACCTAAACCTGTAACCTATAACCTAAACCTAAACCTAAAACCTAAATGTATTCTCAAATCCTTAAACCTAAACCTAAACCTTAACCTAAACCTATAACCTATAGCCTTAACCTAAACCTATAACATATAACCTAAACATAAACCTAAAACTTAAGTGTATTCTCAAATCTCTAAACCTAAACCTACACCTAATCCTAATCTCAACTCCCTAACCTAAACCTAAACCTAAACTTGAAAACCAAAACCTAAACCCGATCCCGAACCCGAACCCGATTTCCTAAACCTAAACCTTAACCTATTCTCAATTCCTTAAACCAATTGCTTATAACATAAACCAAAACCTAAACTTATACCTTAACCTAAACCTATAACCTATAACCTAAACATAAACCTAAAACCTAAATGTATTCTCAAATCCCTAAACCTAAACCTACACCTAATCCTAATCTCAACTCCCTAACCTAAACCTAAACCTAAACTTGAAAACTCAAACCTAAACCCGAACCCGAACCCGAACCTGATTTTCTAAACCTAAACCTTAACCTATTCTCAATTCCCTAAACCTATAGCTTATAACCTAAACTTAAACCTAAACCGTAACCTAAACCTATAACCTATAGCATAAACCTAAACCTGTAACCTATAACCTAAACCTAAACCCAAAACCTAAATGTATTCTCAAATCCTTAAACCTAAATCTAAACCTTAACCTAAACCTTAACCTAAACCTATAACCTATAGCCTTAACCTAAACTTGTAACCTATAACCTAAATATAAACCTAAAACCTAAATGTATTATCAAATCCTTAAACCTAAACCTACACCTAATCCTAATCTTAACTCCCTAACCTAAACCTAAACCTAAACTTGAAAACTCAAATCTAAACCCGATCCCGAACCCGAACCCGATTTCCTCAACCTAAACCTTAACCTATTCTCAATTCCCTAAACCCATTGCTTATAACCTAAACCAAAACCTAAACCTATACCTTAGCCTAAACCTATAACCTATAACCTAAACATAAACCTATAACCTAAATGTATTCTCAAATCCCTAAACCTTAACCTACACCTAATCCTAATCTCAACTCCCCAACCTAAACTTGAAAACTCAAACCTAAATCCGATCCCGAACCCGAACCCGATTTCCTAAACCTAAACCTTAATGTATTCTCAAATCCCTAAACCTAAACCTACACCTAATCCTAATCTCAACTCCCTAACCTAAACCTAAACCTAAACTTGAAAACCAAAACCTAAACCCGATCCCGAACCCGAACCCGATTTCCTAAACCTAAACCTTAACCTATTCTCAATTTCCTAAACCTAAACCTTAACCTAAACCTAAAACCTAAATGTATTCTCGAATCCCTAAACCTTAAACCTACACCTAATCCTAATCTCAACTCCCTAACCTAAACCTAAACCTAAACTTGAAACCAAACCTAAACCCGATCTTGAACCCGAACCCGATTTTCTAAACCTAAACCTTAACCTATTCTCAATTCCCTAAACTTTTATCTTGTAACCTAAACCAAGCCTAAAGCTATACCTAAACCTGTAACCTATAACTTAAACCTAAACCTAAAACCTATTGCTTATAAGCTAAACCTAAACCTAAACCTAAACCTTAACCTAAACCTAAATGTATTCTCAAATCCCTAAACCTAAACCTACACCTAATCCTAATCTCAACTCCCTGATTCAAACCTAAACCCGATCCCGAACCTGAACTCGATTTCCTAAACCTAAACGTTAACCTATAACCTAACATAAACCTAAACCTATTACCTGCACTTATAACCTAAACATAAGCCTAAAACCTAAACCTAAACCTAAAATCGAAATGTATTTTCAAATCCTTGAATCTAAACCTACACCTAATCCTAATCTCAACTCCCTAACCTAAACTTAAACTTAAACTTGATAACCCAAACCTAAACCCGATCCCGAACTCGGACCCAATTTCCTAAACCTAAACCTTAACCTTAACCTATTCTTAATTCCCTAAAGCTATAACCTATATACTATAACCTATAACTAAAACCTAAACCTTAACCTAAACCTATAACCTAAGCCTAAACCTTAACCTAAACCTATAACCTATAACCTAAACCTATAACCTATAACCTAAAACCTAATCCTGAACCTAAACCTAAAACCTAACACCTAAAACCTAAAACCTAAACCTGAACCTATTTTAATGATCGGTTTTATTTTTAAAAAGTGCTCACTTTTTTGGAAGAAGTTTATGCAATTCTTCATGATTCTGAATTATAATGTTTTGTTGGTTTAATATATTTTTTTCAGGTGAAAGACACAAAAAGAAAATTGTTGCTGATTTTTTTTTCTTTTTTTAGTTATGATGTTAAACTTATATGTATTTATGTGTGGATGAATGTAATGTGGATAAGATTGCTTGTGTTTGGATGAATGTAATTTATGTTGGATTTACGTAGTTTGGGTTTAGATGGATGTAGTTTATGTTTGGATGAATGTAGTTTATGTTGGATTTACGTAGTTTAGGTTTAGATGAATATGAATGTGAATATGATGAAATATATTATATAACAGGTGTATATCAGGAAGAATATGATGATGTAACAGGTGTATATTGACCCTCTTATAAGGGACGGTCCATGACAGTCCTTTTAAAGGACGGTCTATGACCGTCCTTTTAAAGGACGGTCTGTGGCCGTCCTTTGAAGGCCCATAAGAGACGGACCATGACAGTCCTTTTTAAGGACGGTCCATGACCGTCCTTAAAAAGGACAGTCAATGGCCGTCCTTTTAAGGCTCATCAGAGACGGTCTACAACAGTCTTTTTTAAGGACGGTCCATGCCGTCCTTTAAAGGCTCATAAGAGACTGTCCGAGACCGTCCTTTTTAAGGACGGTTCACGACTGTCCTTTTTTAGGACGGTCCTTGACCGTCCTTTTTTCGTCAATAAAAATGACGGTTTTCGGTAATACGACACGTCAAAATTTGACGGCCCTTACGACGGTCCATGACCGTCCTTTTTGGTCATTTGAGACGGTTTTGGACCGTCCTTTTTTTACAGTTTTGGCGTAGTGCTCCTTGATAGGAAAACATTTAGAGAGTAGGATTCCAAACCCTGACCCAACCCGTCGCCATGTATTGGTACATCATTTGAGTTGCAAATCAAGGGAGCAGAAGACTCAATAAGGAGGAGATCTTTGTCAACATGATGAATGGGACTCATCCACTTATTTGTAAGTATCTAGAGTCCAGAGGACCCTTTAATCATTCCTTTGTATGATTGGGTCTAAAGTGTTTCTCACCCTTTGCAAGTCCTCAAGGAGGCCTCCGGCGAGAGTGTACATAGTGGGTGCGTTGTGTGGACCCTTACTCTGTGGAGAGTATAAACATCTGGTTAGAGGTGAACCAGTTAAAACCTTGGGTTTGAGGTAAACTGTGTAAAATCTCTGATAGGGTCTTATGGAAGATCCTTGGCCAGTGGGCCTAAAAGTGGGTGCGTTGTGCTGACCCTTGCTCGTGAGAGCATAAATAGTTAGCCTTAGTGTAGGTTGTAAAGGTTGAAGGTGAACTTGATTTAAAACCTTAGGTTTGAGGTGAATTGCTGTGAAACCTCCTTAGTGAAATCCGGTACACTCAAGGGTTGAGTGTGGTTACCGAGAGTGGAGTAGACAGGTAGTCGAACCACTATAAAAATGACTGTGTTTGTGATTGTTTTTCTTTTATGTGTGTGATTTTCTTCAATACTTTCATATCTATATATCTGAGATCACACCTCACACACATACACAGTCATATCCATCATAAACTAGGTTACATATTGTTCATTTCTTGAATAGTTTGTGATTGGATCCTCTACCGGGCTTGGAAGCTAGTTGAGTTACTTTTGAGTAATCCTGATAAATGCATATTGATAGGATTAGTAAAATAGGATTTTTAAATAAACTATAAAAACTTTAAAAAGTCCTATTCACCCCCCCTCTATGACATATTGACATATTCCTACTTCAACAAAAGTGGTCTTCATCGCTATTTCAAACAACTCTACTACCAATTGAATCATAATCATTAACATCACAAGGCAACCCGGTCCTCCAAAGTAACAGGCGAGGAAGCTTCAACCAATAATTCAACAGCTAAAAATAGAACGATGCTCCGATCCAAGAAGCACTTAAGGCCCACTGCCTGAGTTATGATATCACGCCCAATTGATGCACCATTTAGCTACATGTCAAGGAACAACTAGCTAGAAAGGACTGTAGCCTGGCCCAGGCTGGTTAATGTTAACATACCTACCATGATATAGTTGTGAAAGTCGAACCGGTCCTAAAATCAGCCAAATCCAAAACTCAAGTGGTTCAGTACAAGAACAATGCCAAATCATGCCTTATTTTCGAGTCACCCTGATTTTTCCTGTTCATTAATGGAAGAGGGATGAACTTAATGAATGGGTTCACTACAAGAAATCTCACCTTTACTAATGAAAATTTTCGTTGCCAAAAGCTAAATTTTCGTAGTTAAAATGTTTTAGCGATGAAAATTTTCGTCGCTAAATTCGTCGCCAAAAGACCGACGCAACAGGTTTTTATCGATGAAAAATTTGAATTGTCGACAAAGACAAGCTTTTTAGCGACAAATTTTATCGTCGCTAAAAAAACTTTTACCGACGAATTGTTTCATCACTAAAAACTTGTACCGATGAAAATTTATTCGTTGGTAAAAATATTTACACAACTTTTAACGACAAATATTTTTGTCGCTAAAAAATAAATGTTAAACTTTTAGCGATGATAGTTATTGTCGCTAAAAATAATTACAAAACTTTTAGCGACGAATATTTTCATCGCTAAAAAATAAATGTTAAACTTTTAGCGATGATAATTGTTGTCGCTAAAAATAATTACAAAACTTTTGGCGACGAATATTTTTCTCGGTAAAAAATAAATTTTGAACTTTTAGCTATGAAAGTTTTCGTCACTAAAAATTATTACAAAACTTTTAGCAACGAATATTTTCGTCGCTAAAAAATAAATATTAAACTTTTAGCAATAATAGTTGTCGTCACTAAAAATAGTTACAAAAATTTTCGCGACGAACATTTTCGTCGCTAAAAAATATGTAACGAACTTTTACTAACAAAAATTTTCGTAGGTGAAAATATTTACAAAAGTTTTACCTACAAAAATTTTCATAGGTAAAAGTCTCTCTCTTTTTTTAAAAAAATATGTATTTCATCATAGTCATCATGATATACACTTGTTATATAATATATTTTATCATATTCACATTCACATCCATCTAAACCCAATCTACGTAAATCCATCCAAACATAAACTATATTCATCCAAACACTAAAAATCTTATCCACATCACATTCATTCAAGCATAAATACATATAAGCTTAACATTATAAATAAAAATACAAAAAATCACAAAGATGAAGGTGGAGGTGGTGGGGCGTTGGTGGGTAAGCGTGCAGCGAGAGCCTGAAACATCTCCGTCATCCATCGCTCATGCTCCACTCGCATATCCTCCATCCTCCTCTCCTGCTCCTCCCTCTGCCTCACTAGCTGCTCCCTTTGCCTCTCCAGCTGCTCTCTGATGTCATGGATGACGACCCGTAACGATTGAACCTCTCTATCTGCGATATCAGCTCGGCGTACGGTGCTCTCGCCAACAATGATGGATCGAGTTGTAGGTTTAGGTTAGGTTATAAGTTTATAGGTTAAGTTTATAAGTTCATATAACCTTAACTTATAAGTGTAGGTTATAGGTTTAGGTTACAGGTTAAGGTTTAGGTTTAGATTTAGGTTATAGGTTTTGGGATTTGAGAATAGGTTTAGGTTAAGGTTATAAGTTTAGGTTTAGGAAATCGGGTTCGGGTTCGGGATCGGGTAAGGGTTTGGGTTTTCAAGTTTAGGTTTAGGTTTAGGTTTTATGTTTAGGTTATATGTTATAGGTTTAGGTTATAAGTTTAGGTTTAGGTTATAGGTTTTGGGATTTGAGAATAGGTTTAGGTTATAAGTATAGGTTTAGGTTTAGGTTTTATGTTTAGGTTAAGGTTATAGGTTTAGGTTTAGGTTATAGGTGTAGGTTATAGGTTTAGGTTTAGGTTAGGTTATAGGTTAAGGTTTAGGGAATTGAGTTTAGGTTATAGGTTTAGGTTATAAGCTAAGGTTATAGGTTAAGGTTATAGGTTTAGGTTTAGGTTTAGGTTTAGGTTATAGGTTTTGGGATTTGAGAATAAGTTTAGGTTAAGGTTATAAGTTTAGGTTTAGGAAATCAGGTTCAGGTTCGGGATCGGGTTTAGGTTTGGGTTTTCAATTTTAGGTTTAGGTTTAGGTTAGGGAGTTGAGATTAGGATTAGGTGTAGGTTTAGGTTTAGGGATTTGAGGATACGTTAAGGTTTAGGTTTAGAAATCGGGTTCGGGTTCAAGATCGGGTTTACGTTTGGGTTTTAGGTTTAGGTTTAGGATATAGGTTATAAGTGTAGGTTTAGGTTTAGGTTTTAGGTTTAGGTTATAGGTTATAGGTTTAGGTTTATGTTAAGGTTTAGGTTTAAGTTATAGGTTTTGGGATTTGAGAATAGGTTTAGGTTATAAGTATAGGTTTAGGTTTAGGTTAATGTTATAAGTTTAGGTTTAGGTTATAAGTGCAGGTTATAAGTTTAGGTTTAAGTTAGGTTATAAGTTAAGGTTTAGCGAATTGAGTTTAGGTTATATGTTTAGGTTATAGGGTAAGGTTTAGGTTTTGAGATTTGAGAATAGGTTTAGGTTAAGGTTATAAGTTTAGGTTTAGGAAATCGGGTTCGGGTTCGGGATCGGGTTTAGGTTTGGGTTTTCAAGTTTAAGTTTAGGTTTAGGTTAGGGAGTTGAGATTAGGATTAGGTGTAGGTTTAGGTTTAGGGATTTGAGAATACATTTAGGTTTTAGGTTTAAGTTAGGGAGTTGAGATTAGGATTAGGTGTAGGTTTAGATTTAGGGATTTGAGAATATGTTAAGGTTTAGGTTTAGAAATCGGGTTCGGGTTTGAGATCGGGTTTCCGTTTGGGTTTTAGGTTTAGGTTTAGGCCATGGGTTTAGGTTATAAGTTATAAGTGTAGGTTTAGGTTTAGGTTTTAGGTTTAGGTTATAGGTTATAGGTTTAGGTTTAGGCTATAGGTTTTGGGATTTGAGAAAAGGTTTAGGTTATAAGTTTAGGTTTAGGTTTAGGTTTTATGTTTAGGTTAAGGTTATAGGTTTAGGTTATAAATGTAGGTTATAGGTTTAGGTTTAGGTTAGGTTATAGGTTAAGGTTTAGGGAATTGAGTTTAGGTTATAGGTTAAGGTTTAGGTTATAGGTTAGGTTTAGGTTTAGTTTTAGGATAAGGTTTAAGTTTAGGTTTTGGGATTTGAGAATACGTTTAGGTTAAGGTTATAAGTTTAGGTTTAGAAAATCGGGTTCGGGTTTGGGATCGGGTTTAAGTTTGGGTTAGGGAGTTGAGATTAGGATTAGGTATAGGTTTAGGTTTAGGAATTTGAGAATACATTTAGGTTTTAGGTTTACGTTAGGGAGTTGAGATTACGATTAGGTGTAGGTTTAGGTTTAGGGATTTGAGAATACATTTAGGCTTTAGGTTTAGGTTTAGGTTTTAGGTTTATGTTTAGGTTTTAGGTAGGTTAACATTTAGGGAATTGAGTTTAGGTTATAGGTTATAAGTTTAGGTTATAGGTTATACGTTATTGGTTAAGGTTTAGGTTTAGGTTATAGGTTTTGGGATTTGAGAATAGGTTTAGGTTATAAGTATAGGTTTAGGTTAATGTTGTATATTATAGGTTTAGGTTATAAGTTTATGTTAATGTTGTAGGTTATAAGTTTATGTTTAGGTTATAGGTTTAGGTTTAGGTTAGGTTATAGGTTAAGGTTTAGGGAATTGAGTTTAGGTTATAGGTTTAGATTATAAGTTAAGGTTATAGGTTAAGGTTTAGGTTTAGGTTTAGGTTATGTTTAGGTTTAGGTTATAGGTTTTGGGATTTGAGAATAGGTTTAGGTTAAGGTTATAAGTTTAGGTTTAAGAATCAGGTTCGTGTTCGGGATCGGGTTTAGGTTTGAGTTTTCAAGTTTAGGTTTAGGTTTAGGTTAGGAAGTTGAGATTAGGATTATGTGTAGGTTTAGGTTTAAGGATTTGAGAATACGTTAAGGTTTAAGAAATCGGGTTCGGGTTCGAGATCAGGTTTACATTTGGGTTTTAGGTTTAGGTTTAGGTTATTGGTTATAAGTGAAGGTTTAGGTTTAGGTTTTAGGTTGTAGGTTTAGATTATAGGTTTAGGTTTAGGTTAAGGTTTAGGTTTAGGTTATAGGTTTTGGGGTTATAAGAATAGGTTTAGGTTATAAGTATAGGTTTAGGTTTAGGTTTTATGTTTAGGTTAAGGTTATAGGTTTAGGTTATAAGTGTAGGTTATAGGTTTAGGTTTAGGTTTAGGTTAGGTTATAGGTTGAGGTTCAGGGAATTGAGTTTAGGTTATAGGTTTAGGTTTAGGTTTAGGTTTTGAGATTTGAGAATAGGTTTAGGTTAAGGTTATAAGTTTAGGTTTAGGAAATTGGGTTCGGGTTCGGGATCGGGTTTAGGTTTCAGTTTTCAAGTTTAGGTTTAGGTTTAGGTTTAGGTTTAGGTTAGGGAGTTGAGATTAGGATTAGGTGTAGGTTTAGGTTTAGGGATTTAAGAATACATTTAGGTTTTAGGTTTAGGTTAGGGAGTTGAGATTAGGATTAGGTATAAGTTTAGGTTTAGGGATTTGAGAATGCATTAAGGTTTAGGTTTAAGAAATCGGGTTCGGGTTCGAGATCAGGTTTATGTTTGGGTTTTAGGTTATGGTTTAGATTATAGGTTTAGGTTATAGGTTATAAGTGTAGGTTTAGGTTTTAGGTTATAGGTTTAGGTTTAGGTTAAGGTTTAGGTTTAGGTAGTAGGTTTTGGGATTTGAGAATAGGTTTAGGTTATAAGTATAGGTTTAGGTTTAGGTTTTATGTTTAGGTTAATGTTATAGGTTTAGGTTTAGGTTATAAGTGTAGGTTATAGGTTTAGGTTTAAGTTAGGTTATGAGTTAAGGTTTAGGGAATTGAGTTTAGGTTATAGGTTTAGGTTATAGGTTATACGTTATAGGTTAAGGTTTAAGTTATAGGTTAAGGTTTAGGTTATATATTTAGGTTTATGTTAAGGTTTAGGTTTAGGTTATAGGTTTTGGGATTTGAGAATAGGTTTAGGTTATAAGTATAGGTTTAAGTTAATATTGTAGGTTGTAAGTTTACGTTAATGTTGTAGGTTATAGGTTTAGGTTTAGGTTTAGGGATTTGAGAATACATTTATGTTTTAGGTTTAGGTTTAGGTTTTACGTTTAGGTTAAGGCTACAGGTTTAGGTTTAGGTTTAGGTTATAAGTGTAAGTTATAGGTTTAGGTTTAGGTTAGGTTATAGGTTAAGGTTTAGGGAATTGAGTTTAGGTTATAGGTTATAGGTTATGGGTTATAGGTTAAGGTTTAAGTTTAGGTTATAGGTTTAGGTTAAGGTTAAGGTTTAGGTTTAGATTATAGGTTTTGGGATTTGAGAATACGTTTAGGTTATAAGTATAGGTTTAGGTTAATGTTTTAAGTTATAGGTTTAGGTTATAAGTTTATATTAATGTTGTAGGTTATAGGTTTAGGTTATAGGTTTAGGTTTAGGTTTAGGTTTAGGGATTTGAGAATACATTTAGGTTTTAGGTTTAGGTTTAGGTTTTACGTTTAGGTTAAGGTTACAGGTTTAGGTTATAGGTTTAGGTTTAGGTTATAAGTGTAGGTTATAGGTTTAGGTTTAGGTTAGGTTATAGGTTAAGGTTTAGGGAATTGAGAATAGGTTAAGGTTTAGGTTTAGGAAATCGGGTTCGGGTTTAGGTTTGGGTTTTCAAGTTTAAGTTTAGGTTAAGGAGTTGAGATTAGGATTAGGTATAGGTTTAGGTTTAGGGATTTAAGAATACATTTAGGTTTTAGGTTTAGGTTTAGGTTTTAGGTTTTAGGTTTAGGTTATAGGTTATAGCTGTAGGGAATTGAGAATAGGTTAAGGTTTAGGTTTAGAAAATCGGGTTCAGGTTCGGGATCGGGTTTAGGTTTGGGTTTTCAAGTTTAGGTTAAGGAGTTGAGATTAGGATTAGGTGTAGGTTTAGGTTTAAGGATTTGTGAGTACATTTAGGTTTTAGGTTTAGGTTAAGGTTATATGTTTAGGTTAAGGTTTAGGTTATAGGTTATAGGTTATAAGTTATAGCTTTAGGGAATTGAGAATAGGTTAAGGTTTAGGTTTAGGAAATCAGGTTCGGGTTCGGGATTGGGTTTAGGTTTGGGTTTTCAAGTTTAGGTTTAGGTTTAGGTTAAGGAGTTGAGATTAGGATTAGGTGTAGGTTTAGGTTCAGGGATTTGAGAATACATTTAGGTTTTAGGTTTAAGTTTAGGTTTTAGGTTTTAGGTTTATGTTATAGGTTTAGGTTTAGGTTATAAGTGTAGGTTATAGGTTTAGTTTATAAGTGTAGGTTATACAAAGGAATTTACTTGCAGGAAGTGGGACAGAATCTGCGTAGAGTAGTTGAGATAAAAATTTTAGCCACATACAAAAAATATTGAACCTAGTATTATCTACTACATACTAGTAACATACAACTAATATTGGGGTACCATACCATAAGCTACAAGAAATTCATGTCCCCCTAATCAAGGTATCCTCCATTGATAACACACACACACACATATATATTATAAGTTGTTTATTTTCATTCACATTTGCAAATACAATACACTGAGAATGCTTGTGCAAATTGATGAACTCTCGAAACTTTACCTACAAAGGATTGACAATATGAGTGCCAGAATAGTCAAAACCATTGCATTCGATTTCGCCTGCAAATTGATGTATTAGTCATAACAAGAAATAGAAAGTGTACTAGTAATGCAATTGAAACATTATAACATGGATTAATTGATGACAAATTTGTCAAACTATACAATGACATCAAGAAGCTCATTTCACAAAGTCATCTACAAACATTGAGAGAAAGCAATCACTTGGCTTGGTCAGGTTTGTCAAACTGCATATAAACAGAAGAAATTTGGTGAAAAATGGAAATGATAGATGAATTTGTAGGATTCAAGTTTTAAAGCTCCTTTGTCAAAGACAAACTTCCACTAATGTTGCAATAAAGTGCACCATCACCATCCATTTTTGTTCTTTTTTTTTTTCCCTAATTCATGCAAAACAAGTCTATGATTAACAAAATGGTCATATTATAGTGGCCAGTTTCATTTCATGATGAATCATAACCCATGCCCCTTTCTGTGATGCAATTTTACATATTGTAAATAGAAACACAAAGTAATGTAAAAAAATAAAATAATGACTAACAACAATGCTCAACAAGAGAGGGACCTGATTTCATAAAATATCATTTAGTAATTTTCCATTACTTTCAACAAATTCTGCTGTTATTAAATGGAAACTAATGATTTTGTAACAATGGCATAACAAAGTAAAGACCCAAAGTAAGAACATGGAAGATGAGAAATACTTGGAGACTCTGGCAGTGTTATGGGTGAAACACAAGAACTTATAAATTACTTAGATATTGCACATGTGGCATATGTAAGGCCCGTATCATAGACTGTACTGTTCTGTAGGCTTCCGCGGTCCTCTCGGTTAAATTCCGGCGACCCTCGACCTGTATCTGATGTTTGCGCGTGAGTCTAAGTCGAGTTCTACATACCAGAGTCGGCTCGACTCGAAACTTGTATCATTGCGACCGCGCCGTCGCCGCGGTTCCAATGCCGCATCTTGCGCGCCGAGGTGAGACCCAAGCCAGGAGATATGGGCCCGCGTTCAGTTCGAGGAAAATGCCGTGCATTACGAATTTTGAGAGAATCTCTACGACATGTCACATCAATCAATCAATGTACAAATCAAGTACATTCCATCATAAGCCATCACTCACCCATACCCCTTTCTTCACCAAGTCAACAATACCCATGCCTAACCATCCCCTTTTACCAAAAGTCAAAAGAAACCATACCCTCCATCCCATCTCCCTTACAACAACCCATTTTTTCTCTCTCTTTTTTTCTCACTCATTCCCAAGCACCAAGGGAGCATCCAACGTCCAAGCAAGAGAGCTCCATGAGAGAAGCTTTGTGTAGCCCACTCCCTACCACTCAATCCGACCCTTCAAAGCCGATCTCAACCGTTAAAATCCACCCCTTGGAGCTCTAGATTGCATCGGTGGAAGGAGGAGTCTAAGAAGATCAAAGGTGGGTGATTTTATTCATTTAATTTATGATTTGAGGGCCCACATATGTGGGACCCATCTTGATGTATGTGTCGTATCAAAGAGGGGCCCATAGTGGCGAGGTCCCTCCATCTCACTGATCTCTCTCTCTCTCTCTCTGGATGTGTGGCCTACCTAATGATACACGCAGGATGATCCGGACCGTAAGATTCACCTTGCTGCCCGTTTCTGGGCTGATCTAGACAAAAGGGAAATCACTAACATCAGCTTGAATTTTTATTTTTATTTATGAGAGTGGGGTGGCCCACTGACGTGTGGACCCTACCTTGATGCATGATTGAATCCACACCATCTAGCCAGGGGAGGACATCCCTGGACTGAGCCTAGCAAGTCTGGACAGCCCAAATGCTAGTACTGTCCAGCAGCATGAATGAAGGAAAATACTGACAATAGCCTTATCCTGGTGGGTCCTACACGTGTGGACCCACATTGATGATGTGTTGGATCCACAACGTCTAAGCAGAGGATGGTGGGTCCCAAGCAGCATGCTGTTGTTGCGGTAGTGACGTCATTAAGTCCTGGGACCACCATGGTATGTGTTTAATCCATGCCATCCATCTGATGTGGGGCCCTGACGTAAGTGTCTTGACCACCCGTATGGGACTTGGGCCCCCACTCAAGACATACGTGTGGTGCATCCACACCGTTCATTGATGGTGGGACCCACCTCTCTGTATCATGCATCCAGGCCGCTCGTCCAGGGCCTGGACGCTGTATGCATTAAATAACAACAATAATTATTATTAATATAATAATATTATATTATATCGTGTGGGGCCGTCACTTAGGACCCACCCCTTTTAAAATTCAAGGGTTGCCATGCGCTGAATAGTAGGCATGCCCAACCATGCATTTGATGCCGTCCATCCATTTTCTTTTAAGCTGGGCCGTCCATGGGTTGGACGGCCAGTAGCAGGGCACTCCCCCTCTTGGCGTTAACACATCCAAGCCGTTCACTTGGTGGGACCCACTGCCAGTCCAACGTCAGCAAGTTCTAGGTCCCATGTGTGGATAAGCCCCATCCCAACCGTCCATCCATTTGATCTAAGGGGGGGCCGCCTGCTACAGCGGACTGGTTGGGTACCAGCATCAGCTTTTGGCTGGTGTAGTGACACCACCAAGCCATGTGGGCCCCACTGCTATGGATGCCAGCAGATCGTCCGAACCCACCATAATGTATGTTTTGTATTCCACCGTCCATTGCTTAGACGGTGGGCCACACGAAATATGTAGTTTATCCAGCGTCCATCCATTTGGATGCTGGTGTTTCTTTTCAAAAAAAAATAAAATAAAATAATAATAATAATAAAGTATATCATATACATGTATACGTAGGTGGTGGGTCTCATGTGGGACCCTGTATGAGATATGTGTTAGATTCGCTAGACGGTGAGGACCATCGTGATGTATTTTTTTTGTAGCCACATCGTCCAGGTGTTGATGTATGTAGTAAATCCAAGCCGTCCATAACGTGGGGCCCACCATGCTGATTGACGTTAACGAGTTCTGTGGGTCCCACGCGATGTATGTGATTCATCTGTATCGTTCAAATGGTAGGACCCATCTGTTGCGATGATGTCAGCAAGTTCTATGGGTCCTACAGGATGTAGGTGTTACATCCCAACCATCCATCCAAGGGTGAGCTCGCCTTAAGGCTTGAGACAAAATTGAGACAGATTCGTATATCAGGTGGACCCCACCGCAGGAATAGTGGAGGTTTGAACGTCTACAATTGACACCCTTTTTGGGTCACAAAAGTTTTGGATCTATATGAAATTTGTTTACTCTCTTAATCCAGGTCTTTGTGACCTTATGACCAGATTGGATGGAGAATATGGTGGGCCCACCCGGATGCATTTATAGCCCTTCTATGGGGCCCACCTGGATGTATTTGTGGCCCATGTGATGCGACCCTTAGTGATGTGTATTAGGCTCATGTGATGTGGCCCATTGTGATGTATTCGAGGCCCATTGTGATGTACTCAAGGCCCATGGGCGAGGCCCATGGTGATGTATTCGAAGCCCATGGGTGTGGCCCGTTGTGATGTATTTATGGCCCAGATAGCGAGGCCCGATATATTATATATGAGGCACATTGATGGGGCCTACTCGATGTGTTTAAGGCCGGCCCATGTGATGTGGTCCACTTGAGGTAATGCGGCCCGTTACGATGTAGCTCATGTGATGTGACCCCATGGAGATGCGTTTTCAGCCCTGAGATGTGGCCTATTGTGATGTATATGCGACCCATGAGTGTAGCCCATGGTGATGTGTATTGAGCCATTGTGTGAGGCCATGGGCCCACGATACGTTAGGCTTTATGTGGGTAACTCCTTAGAAGCAACGATGGTTAAATGTCCATATTGATGGGCAATGATGGTTGGATGTCCACATTGTGACCTTCCCTTAGGCCTTGTTAGGCCCATTCTCATAATTCTCTTGTGGGTTAACCCAAATAAGTGGGCCCCATTCGTCATAAACGGATGGTTTCGTGCTATCGGATTTGATATAACTACGGCTGAGGACCGATCTTTATATTATGGTTGATCGGCTATTTATCTATGGATCCCGCCTTGTTTATATATTGATTGTCGTGACCGATTACTGACTCCGATTGCCGTGACCGATTTACCGATTCTAATTATCGATCGATCCGATTATCGTGACCGATTTGCCGACTCTGATTATTGATCGATCCCGATTGTCGTGACTGATTATCGACTCCGATTGCCTTGACCGATTTGCCGATTCTGATTATCATCGATCCGATTGTCGTGACCAATTTGCCGATTCTGATTATCGATCGATCCGATTGTCGTGACCAATTTGCCGACTCTGATTATCGATCGATCCTGATTGTCGTGACCGATTGCCGATCCCGATTGTCGATCCCGATTGACGTGACTAATTTGCTGATTTTGATTATCAATCGATCCGATTGTCGTGACCAATTTGTCAACTCTGATTATTGATCGATCCCGATTGTCGTGACCGATTGTCGATTCCGATTGAGCGAGGCCAATTCCGATTGTCAAGGCCGATTGTCGAGATCTATACGGTGTATATGCGACTCGTAGTTGAGGCCCATTGTGATGTATATTCGGCACGTGTTTTAAGCCTAATGTGATGAATATGAGTTCTATGTGATGAGGCCCATTGTGATGCATTTAAGGGTTAGACGATGGAGCCCATTGTGATGTATGTTAGGCCCACGTGAAAGGCCCATCGTGATGTGTATTAAGCTCTTGAGTGAGGCCCATGATGTTGTATATTAGGTCCTTGTGTGAGGTCATGAGTCCATTATATGATATGCTAGGCTCTATATGGGTCATTCCTTGGGGGTAATGTTGGTTAAATGTCCACATTGTCGAGGTTAATTGTCGATGCCAGTTATTGATACTGATTATGAGTATATGACAGCATAACATCATGATACATGCCCATACGCATCATCTGCATGTTTGTTATGGGATGTAATTGACCATTGCATATGTCGTTGGGCAGATTATTATGAGACTCCCTGATAGGCGGAGGTTATCTCACATGATTGCATGGTATGCGTAGGATTGATGCATGACTGTATTGTATGACTCATGCATCTTGCATTTGTGCCCTAGCGACATCAGGGCCGTAACCTCCACAGGCATATCGTGGATGGCCAGATGGGACACCGAAAATGTTTGGTTCTAGAATACGGGCGCCATAGATGTCCCTGGGTGAAAATCTTTAAATCTCCGAGGCCAGGAGACGCCCTAACATCGAGACCGAGTGGAAACATGAGCGCCCGAGTGCCGAATACCAGGAGGCCGCGTCTCTCACTGTATCGTGGTCGGTTGGGAGGGGGTGTGGCCTTACCCGCCTGAGGTTAGGGGGCATTACTAGGCTGAGTTTGACCAGCTCATGAATGGGTCTGCTATCGATGTGCCGGATAGGTATTGGCAGACTATTGGCCAGGCGGATAGTGAGGTTTCTTACGCTCACTTGGACTGTGTTGCTGGGAGAGAGACAGTGCCATTTGGAGTGTACTAAACCCCGGTGATGATCCCAGAGATGAACTATACTGATATGTGGATTTAGTGAGCAGGAGTTGCATACTCATTCATGCATTCATTCATTCACTGTCCACTCGGGTTGGTGGTGCGCAACTAGTTGTTACGTGTGCCTTCGCAATGGCCAGGATTTCGGTTGGGGCGCGCGACTAACCTGAGATCAGGAGTTTACCACATTGAGTCTGACTATTCAAATTTTGGTATGGGACTGGTTTGGATAGAAGTCCCTTATGATGGAACCCATAGCCTGCGATACTACGTACTATCATCCCAACTTCACACTCCAGTATGGTCATTCCCTTCGCACCGCATGTTGCATGACATTCGCGGCATATGACATCTTGGTTATTGTGTCTCTGCATTTATATGGTCTAGGTACAGCTGACACTATTTATGTTACTCATCAGGAATGTATATTCCATTGCACCCTTTGCATTTGATATTTGGCTCTCTTGAACTCCTCATTTGCATAGTTGATTTGTATTGCGTATTCTAATGTTGAATGACTCATGGACTTGTCAGTATTTCCGCTTACTCTGTTATCTGTTAATTCCTAATCTTGTCAGTATTTCTATTTATTCTGTTAATTCCTAATCTTGTCAGTATTTCTGCTTACTCTGATAATTCATGATCTTGTTAGTATTTCTACTTATTCCGACATTATACGATTTACGGATTACCAATATTTCCAGTTTTTATGATAATGACATTGTATCGAATACTTGGCACTTACCTTGTGCACACACTTACACCACCCTCTAAGCTTTCTATAAGCTTATGCACAATATATGCGTGCAGGTGATGTTAGGTTGCAGCAGAGTTGAGCTTGGAGCATGTAGCGATCCTCTGGAGCTTGATTTTCAATTTATGTATTTCCTTTTTCAGCATTGTACTCAAATCGTTATATTAGTGGATATGTAATGATGATGTTGCCTTGTGAATTGGGTAATCTTATGGTTATGCTTATTGCGAGTTAAATGTAACAAAAAATAAAAATAAAAAATTTCCTCCTTATAGAATCCTAGAATCGAAATCTGGCGTATGGACACTAGGAGCCGAGAATGGGGTACTATGGAGGCTGTCAGCACCGGATTCGGCGATCGGGATTCCTGTGAATCCGATTTTTGGGTTTGGGGCGTGACAACATAGGCACAACTTATGGTATCTAGTGTAGATGTGTCATGAACCAAAAATTAAGCTTGACTGATCATCTGGTGAAAGAAAAAAATGAAGAAAGAAGCATGTAGAATTCCAACTCACCTGAAGCTTTGAAGCATTATACATTGATATGGTGAAAGTCATGCTTACATGTCCAACTTCCTTTGTACATTGATATGGATACTCGTCCTCCTTCTAGATGATGGTGAGGAGATGAGTCGTTGGTTTTAGCCTTTCTTTTCTCCTGATGAAGTTGGTGATAAAGGCTTTGTTGAGCTGCATGAACTAACTGATGGATTGTAGTTTCAGCTGCTAAAATCACTTCTGAGCTACTCCTGTCAGGGTCAAGGAGAATGCTCGACACATTAACGTTGTTGATGCACCATGAAGCACCATCTATGCCCTGACGGATTCCAGATGCTCATTCGAGTCAGTGGCCCTGGAATAAGGTGTGATGTGGCATTTAGAATATGGGTGGGAGCTGAGTGTGCATGATGTTGGGAGTGAATGGCTGTAAGGCCCATATCCTAGTTTGTACCGTTCCTTAGACTCCCGCGATCCTCTCCGTCGAATCTCGGTGACCTGCGACCTATAGTCGGCATTTGCACGTGACCCTAGGTCGTATTATGCAGTTATCAAAAGGAAACTAATGATTTTGTAACAATGGCATAACAAAGTAAAGACCCAAAGTAAGAACATGGAAGATAAGAAAAACTTGGATACTCTAGCAGTGTTATGGGTGTTGAGGGTCAAATATTGCATATTAAACCCCATTTATTACATAGATTTACAAACATGGTACAGTTTAGTGGCTCAATTTAATCGTGTTTGTGATGCAAGGTGTATTTACGAGCTTGGACTGAAAAAGGGTGCTAAATGCATGGATTTAACCCTCCAGAATCACTAAGGCAAGGGATGGACCCTAGCGGAGCAAGATCAACGGATTTACATGCCAGAGATCCGAGAAAGTCGAGAAATTGAAGCTGAATAGGCCCGAGATTGGTCCAGAATGCAAGAATAATTCATCATTATTCCCTCAAATTCATTTGATTTAGATTTTATCTTAATCTAGTTCTAGTTCTAGTGAGTATCAGATTACGCACAGGTTTCAGTCCCTTGGGATTCAACCTTGGTCTTACCGAGTTTATTACTACATCACAACCCTATACTTGGGGAGTGAACAATGGGTGAAACACAAGAACTTATAAATTACTTAGATATTGCACATGTGGCATAGGCACAACTTATGGTATCTAGTGTAGATGTGTCATGAACCAAAAATTAGGCTTGACTGATTATCTGGTGAAAGAAAAAAATGAAGAAAGAAGCATGTAGAATTCTCCTTTATAGTCAAAAGACCAACTCACCTGAAGCTTTGAAGCATTGTACATTGATATGGTGAAAGTCATGCTTACACGTCCAACTTCCTTTGTGATGTTTCTTGATAAAGGAAAGGAAAAAAAAAAAAGGGTGCAACAAAAGCATTAATACAAATGCATAGCATGTGCATGTGCAAGTGTATGAGCCCGTGCAAGCAAACAAAAAAGAAAACATGTAGGATTCTAGATGTCTATTCTCGGCAACCAACTATTCTTGTTGTGGCAATTCTAATGTGCTACTACTGATGCAATGAACATGCTACCATAGAAGGCAATATTGTGTGGCAGTGCATTTGGTCCACTTTTATCCCTTTAAGGATGTCTTTTGTGCATGTTTGTATGCCGGGGCTTTAGTCTTTGAAACTAGGTTATCCCCCAGTGATCCTAACCATCTAGACAATGAGTCTTGTTTTGTATCATGGATAGAAAATAATAAAAATCTTTTAGTTGGATTATCTCGACATTCTATCAACTATTTTGGACTGCTTAGGTTCAACTGTGTATTAGACCCAACTCCTTAAATCCCCAAATCCCTAAATCCCTAAATCCCAAATCCCTAAATCCCCAAATCTTTTCAATCGGTATTGAGATTGAGAGAAATTGAGAGAGAGAGAGAGAGAGAGAGAGAGAGAGAGAGATACCTCACGGTCAACCGAGCTTTAGAGGAAGAGAACAACTTCCTGTTTGAGTTGGAGCCCCGATCACGAGTCCACGCCGAAAATAGGGTTCCCAAGCTCTGACGAGAGAGAGAGAGAGAGGGTGCGTGAGAGAGAGGACCGAGAGAGAGAGAGGGGGGGTGCGGTTGAGAGAGAGAGGGCGCGGTTGAGAGAGGACCGAGAGAGAGAGAGAGAGAGAGAGAGAGAGAGAGAGAGAGGGTGCGCGAGAGTGAGAGAGTGAGAGAGAGACAGAGAAAGAGAGACTTGAAGTCTCTCTCAGGAAACAGATTGGTTACTCGGCTGACACCAGCGCCAAGGGCTAGTGGTCGGTGCTCTGTGGGCCCCACCATGATGTATGTGTTTCATCCCTGCTGTCCATCTATTTTTCCATATCATTTTATGGTATGAGATAAAAAATGAGGTATATCCCAATCTCAACTGGACCACATTATAGGAAACAGTGTTGAATGAGCGTCGACCATTAAAAACCTTTTGGGGGGCATATAAAGTTTTGGATCAATCTGATATTTTTTTTCCCTTCATCTGGGCCTGTATGACCTAATCAACAGATTGGTTGTCAAATAAAAAGTACAATGGGCCTTAGGAGGGTCTTAATGGTGGATATCCAATCACTATTGTTTTCATGTGGTGTGGTCAACTTGAGATTTATATCCCTCTCATTTTTGGTATCAAGCCCTAATATGATATGTAAAAATGGATGGACGACATGGATGAAACACATATGGGACCCATAGAGCACCGACCACCAGCCACGGGTCTGGTGTAAGGGGAGTAGCCAATCCGTTTCCCTCTTGGATGTCATGACTCATACGGTGAGGACACCAGTATTGTGGGCCCCACTATGATGTATTTGTTATATCCACACTGTCCATCCGTTTTGAGATATCATTTTAAGTCATGAGCCAAAGAATGAGGCAGATAATATGATCGGATGAACTAATCTATCTTTGATTAGGCCTTAATTTCGCAGCTATACATTTTCAAAGTCATAAATGTGATGGTTATGATTGTCCAAAAATAAAAATGATTATAAATTCATAACTCAAAAAATGGCAAACCCAGATAAATGGAAGGATCAAATTGTTAATTGGACATGCTTTTGTGTAACTTGGCTGGACCGCTCATATTAAAGACCATTGATTAAATGATTGTTATTTGTTGGATTGATGTGATGTTTGCATGATAGCCCATTAAATGTAGGCTGAATCCCATGAACAACTTTGATCAATGGTTGGACTGTCTAAGTATCCAATGCAAGTAGGATTATAACTTATAACACCTGGAGAGCACCAGAGCATCTCTCTTACTTTAATATATGACATGTCAGCCTAATATGGGATGACATGTGTACTGGTCGGAGAAGATTTCATATGCAAACAATGATCGGCCCTTTCAAAAATTATGGGTTGACATTGGAGATTAGCATTAAGTCGGGTCAGACTAAGTTAGGACTGATTCGAACATGCCTGACCCGACCTGAGTCTGGGTCTGGCCTAGACTAATCCGATCACAGGTACTGAGTTAAGGCGAGTTGGCATCAAGTCAAGTTAGGTGTAGCGGGTATCCACGGGTTGAAATCACAACTCAAAACCTACGTGCGCCTGCTGGAATTGCAGCCTTTCCATCAACTATATGGCATCTCATGTTTGAAACATTAAATCTGAGTTTTTTTTAAAAAATCTTATATATATATATATATATATATATATATATATATATATATATATATATATATATATATATATATTGTAACAGATTAAAAGCTCAATTCGGGGTCTACATTCAAATCTGTAAGCCCTAAAATCCCTAATTTGTAAAATCATAAAAATGGATGGACGGCATGGATAAACCATATATATTCACGGTGGACCCAATTGATTTTACTCAGTATGATAAGAGCGTACTGAGTAACTCGGTACGTAATCCGATTTCTTCATGGATATACAATACATATATCAAGGTGGGCCCCACAGTCAGGCCATAGCTAATCCTCTCCCTCACCAACAACCTTCAATGGAAAAATGTGGGATAAAAAAGAAAGCTGATATGACATTTTCTTATATCCAAAATATGCGTGGCGGGGATCCACCGAGGTGAGTGGATCCCTGTGGGCCCATTTTGATATATATTTTTTAAAATTAAATCCACTCCATACATACGTTTTGAAATCTCATTTTAGGACACAATCTAAAAAATTTCAGTGAAATTTGATTTAAATATTTGAAGTTCTTCTAAATCATTTTAGTGAATTATCCAAAAAATGAATAATATCTAAAGATTAAATGGACCACACCACAAAACTCAAGTGTACCATGCCACGCGAAACAGTGTGGAATAATGATTTCCACCGTTGATACCTTCGTTGGGCCCATAGTAATGTTTATTTGTCATCCAACATGTTCATAATATCAAAAAGATATGAATGAAGGGAAAACACAAACATCAGCTTGATCCAAAACTTCTGTGAATGTTATTTTTAATGGTGGATGTTCAATCCCCACTTTATAGTCCATTAAGCCTTGGACCTGCTCCATTTTTTAGTTAATATCTTAAAATGATCCAAGAAAAGCGTTGAATGGTATAAAGAATGTCAATCCGTGACTTGGGTGGGCCGCATCACATAATATAGTGGAGAGGGGTTTCCTTAAAACTTTCATAATCATATATTGCTGCCTAAATGTGATTCACATATCTAACCCACTCATTATGTGTGTCCCACTTGGATGAGGGGTCAGACCCAGTTTCAACCGCATTCAAAACTCATGTGGGCCCCACCAAGTGCTTTTATATTTTTTTAGATGTCTTCACATAGTTTTAGATGGTATGGCCCACCTGAGTTTCGTATATGGATGATTTTTGAGATATCTCATAAGCTAAAGGGGACAATTCAAATGCACGGTGTTGATGTTTGACACACATCATGATGGGCCCCACAAAACTTACTAACATTAATTCTTAGGTTCTTAGGGTGTCAATAAGTTGGGTCACAATTTTGACCAGAATATTTGACCCATTTTACATGTCTGGTCCTTTCACTCTATTTTACTGATCATTACCCTCAATTTGACTAGTCACTCACCCCGATCATGCTACATATGAGAAAGATGTCACGCCCCAAACTTGGAAACCGGGTTCACAAAATTTCCGATCGCCGAATCCAGCGCCAACAGCCTCCGTAGAACCCCCTTCTCGGCTCTTAGCACCCATTCACCAGGTTTCGATCCTAGGATACTACAAGGAGGATTTATAATCATCAATCTGATTCAAAATGAGCATAACCAAAAGCATAACCCGTGAACAATAACCACAAGAACACCACCACAAAATCCACTATGATCAAAAACTTTTGAGTACAATGCGTCTGAAAGGGAAAATACAAGATAGAGCGAATAACAAAACTCCAAAGGCTCGACCGCACACTCCTGCTGCTGCTATGCTACGGCTGCGACCTGGCGTCACCTACACGCATCAATCATGCATAAGCTTATAGAAAGCTTAGGGGTGGTGTAAGTGTGTACACAATATAAGCGTGCTCAGGATGTAAGGTCAGAGAAATGCGGGCATGCTGATGAACATATGTATGCAATCAGCCATACCAAGGCCATGCGTTGCAAAACATGATGCGATCGGCCACATCAAGGCCATGCGATGCAGAATGCAAGTCAAGCATGTCAATTCTTATCCACATATCAATGCAGCTCCTCACTAAAGCATCAAATCAGTGCGGTTCTCAGTACGGATAATCACCGGGGTCAAGTACACTCCACACCAGCTTGCCGCCCCTATCCGGAAGCACAACTGGGAGGGTGGAAGAGACCTCACTATTCGCTTGCCAATATCGGGCCCGGCTCGTCGATAGCGGACCGATTCCTCAAGCTAGTCAAACTCAACCTAGAAATTGCCCCCTCACTTAGGCGGGTAAGGTCACACTCCTTTCCAACCGACCACGACACAGTGGGAGATGCGGTCTATTAGTATACGGCCCTCGCGCGCTCGTGTATCCACTCGGTCTCGACGTTGGAGTCATCTTCTGGTACCATCGGGTTTAGGAATTTTCACCCAGGGACATCTATGACACCCGTATACTAGAACCAAATATTTTCGGTATCCAATCCTGCCATCTACGATGTGTTTGTGGAGGCTATGGCCCTGATGTCGCTAGGGCATACAGTAACTACAATCACACAAATGCAAGTGCATGAGTCACACTATCAGTCATGTAACAGTCCTGCATGTACCATGCACTTATATGGGACAACTCTGCCTATCAGGGAGCCCATAAACAGTCCGCCCAAAGGCATATGCTATGATCGGTCACTCCTCACATCAGGCATACGTATGATGCGAATGATCATGAATCATGGATCTATACTAAATATGTATAAAGAGGTGGGCTCTGTGTATAACGGAGATGGGCCTAGACGGCCTACTTACCGCAAATATGGACGTGTCAGTGGGCCTTAGGGAGAGTTATAATGCGGACATTTAACCAACATTATCCATTCAATGTGGACATCAAACCATCATTGCTCCCAAGGTATAGCCCACTATAAAACCAACCCATATACCATGGTGGAATTACACTACAATGGGCCTTATGTTTGTCCTATTGGGCCTTGACCCATGGGCCTCTGGTACATCAAATGGGCCTCATACATGGGTCTCGTATGTACATATCAAGGTGGGCCTCAATGATGGGCCATAAATGCATCAACATGGGCCTAGTCACATGGGCCTTGCATATATCACAGTGGGCCTCATAATATGGGCCCTATACAAATCAAGGTGGGCCTCAACAAGGACCACCAATACATCAAGATGGGCCTCAACAATGGGCCTTAAATTATCTTCAAAATGGTTGGACAGTTGGATAAAACACATGCATCATGACGGAGCCCACTCTAATGGAGGGTATGGTTTACAATACATACATAAGTGGGTCCCATGTGGGGTCTACCATAATGTTTATTTCCCATCCAACCCATTGATAAGGTCATTCAGATTGGGGCCCACAGTAATGTTTATTTTCCAAGCAACCTAGGGCCCAACATAATGTTTATTTTCCAACCAACTGTTCATAAGGTCAAGTGGACCAGGATAGGACCAATTGTAATATTTATTTTCCACCCACCTGGGCCAACTTGTAATATTTATTTACATCCAACCTGTACATAAGGTCATGTGGGCTAGGGCCCACCATAACGTTTATTTACATCCAACCTGTACTTAAGGTCATGTGGACCTGGGTGGGACTGGGGCCCACTGGAGTATATATTTGCCATCCAACGGTTCATAAGGTCACGTGGACCAGGGGGTAGGACCCACTGAAATGTTTATTTGCCACCAAACTATTGGCTGGTCATGTGGGCAGGAGCCCTCCGTGATATTCATATGCCATCCAACCTGTTTATAAGGTCACTTGGACCTGACGGTGGATGTGGGGCCCACCGAAACGTGGTTCACAAATCCAGCCCACCCATTATGTGGGTCCCAGCTGGCTGACAGTCCAGACCAAGTTTCAGCAACATCCAAAACTCAGGTAGGCCCCACCAAATGTTTTTATATGTTTAGTCATGTCTTCACATGGTTTTAAATGGTGTGGCCTGGAGCAGCCCCTTGGCCAGAGGAGACCCATCAAATGCATGGTGTTGATGGCCAAAATGCATCAAGGTGGGGCCCACAGTTGGGCTGTGAGGGCCCTGCTCGGTCCGTCTGTCAGGCAGCCACCGCAGGCGCTGCCTGCGCCTTCTGTCAGTGGCAGCAGTTGCTGCTGCTGCTTTGTTTTTTTTTTTTTTTTGAAAATGTTGTTTTTCTACAATTTTTCCTAGGCGGAGCCCGCTTCAGCAAGATCCACACCAACCATTGGTCCCTGTGGCTCGATACAAACCTATCGAGACCAATATTGAATGGTTTTGTGATGTACAGCAACATCAGAGTATATTTCAATGGTAGAAAACTTGTTTGCTATGCTATGGCCCACCGTAAATTCGGATTGAGATCATTTCTCAGTTCAACGCCTAAAACGATCTGGGAAATAAGATGGTCGGCTTGGATTGCATAAAAACATCAAGGTGGGGCCTACATGAGTGGCCCACCTCTCCCTTCTCTTTGGCTAGCTTGGTAGTACACTCCCATAATATATATCTTATATTATATATATATAATACAAATTATATTATATATATTATATAAAATATAACATATAAAAGGAAGGATGTATTGGGCCCATCCAAACAGTGGATGGTGTGGATCATCACCTGCAATAGGGTGGGCCACACCATCTGATGTAGATGGATGGGTAGATATAACACATATTGGTGGGATCCACACCATCACAAAGAAAGAGAGAGAGAGAGAGAGAGAGAGAGAGAGAGAGAAATATACGGTGAGATAGAGGGACCCCACCACTATGGGCCCCTCTTGATTAAATCACATACATCCAAATGGGTCCCACCTACATGTGGGCCCTAAAATTGAAAGTAACGGTAAATCACCCACCTTATCTTCTTTCCTCTTGGTCCCTTAGGCTCCAATGCTCCTTACCTTTGCCTTGGACGGTGGATAATGGGAGATTATTGGTGTGGATGAAAGATGAGAGGGTGTAGATGGAAGATGAGAAGGTGGACCACACTTATGGTTTGGGAGAGAGGGGTTGGACGTGTGAATTTTTTTGCTTGGAAGAAATGAGGGAGAGGGAGAAGTGATGGGTGATATGAGGTGATGGAGTGATGGGTGATGTAAGGAGAGGTGATGGAAGGTATGGTTTGGGTTGAAATTTTGGGACAAGAGGAATGGGTAAAGAGAGAGAGAGTTGACTTTGTGGAGAAAGAGGGATGGGTTGTTGTACTTGGGTAAGGTGAGACTTGACTTGTACTTGACATTGATTGATTGATTAATTGATTGGACATATCGTAGAGATTCCCTCGATATTTGCAACGTGCGGCATTTCTTTGAAATAAACGCAGATCGACATCTTCTAGTCTGGGTATCGATTCGGTGCGCAAATCACGGTGTTGGAACCGCGGCGACGACGCGGTCGCTATGATACAAGTTTCGGATCGAGCCGACGTCAGTGTGTGGGACCTGGCTTAGGATCACGTGCAAACATTGGATACGGTGCGAAGGTTGCCGAAATTTAACCGGAAGGACCGTGGAAGCCAACGGAACAGTACGGACTAGGACACGGGTCTTACAAAAGATATTAGGCAAACAAGATTGATCAACAATTTGAGTGAATTTTAATTTAAACATCTGAAGTTATTTACTCTTCAATCTAGACTGATCAAATTATCTAAAAGCAGTTAAAGGTTGTTCATAATATCAAAAATATATGAATGAATAGAAAACACAAACATCAGCTTGATCCAAAACTTCTATGGGCTCCAAGAAATTTTAAATGGTAGAGGTTCAATCACACTATTTCCTGTGGTGTGGTCCACTTGAGCTTTGGGATATGCTTCATTTTTGTTCTTTAGACCTCAAATTATCTGTTAACATGGATGAATGGAGTGGATAAAATAAATAAATAACAGTGGACCCCACAGAGTTTACTCTGGTAAGGGTATAACTCACTTAAATGTAGTGGAGAAGGGTTTCCTTAAAACATTGATAATCATATATTGGGCTTGCCGAAATGTGATTCACATATCCAACCCACTCATTATGTGTGTCCCACTTGGATGAGGGGTCAGACCAAGTTTCAACCGCATCCAAAACTCATGTGGGCCCCACCAAGTGCTTTTATATTTTTTAGGATGTCTTCACATAGTTTTGGATGGTATGGCCCACTTGAGTTTCGTATACAGATGATTTTTAAGATATCTCATAACCTAAAGGGGACACATCAAATCCACAGTGTTGATGTTTGATCCACATCATGATGGGGCCCACAAAACTTACTAACATCAATTCTTAGGTTCTCACGAGATCAGTAAGTTGGGTCATGATTTTGACCAGAATATTTGGCCCATTTTACATGTCTGGTCCATTCACTCTATTTTACTGATCAATACTCTCAATTTAACAAGTTACTCGTCTCAATCAAGCTACATATGAGAAAGATATTAGGCATACAAGATTGATCAACAATTTCAGTGAAATTTGATTTAAACATTTGAAGTTATTTACTCTTCAATATGAACTGGTTAGATTGTCCAAAAACGATTAAAGGTTCAATTAGTGGATGTGCCTAGTAATTTCAAAAAAAAATTTAAAAACAAATTCTAAATTTTTATTTTTAAATTCTCAAAAAATTTCTCATATTTTAATTTTTTCTCAAAAATTTCAAATTGCCATTTTTTTTCTTCAAAAGCATCATTTTGTTCTAAATTTTTTTCTCAAACATTGTTAAAATTTCTAAACTTCTCAATATTCTTTTTCATGTGATATTACAAATCATTTAAATATTACCTTTTAATTATATATATAAAAAATTTCCACTCATATGAAATAAAAACTATATATATATATATATATATATATATATATATATATATACATTTTTACCGACAAAAATTTTTTAAAATTAAAACATTTTTACATTATTATCGACTGTTTTCAGCCGTCGAGAAAAAGATTTAGGAGAAACACTTTTACCGACAAACATTTTAATCGATAAAAGTCTTATCGCAAACGTTTCCAAGATAGAGCGAAAATTTTTTATGTTAAAAATTAAAATATTTTTTACTGACAAAATATTTTGTCGGTAAAAGTCAAACCACCAAATTTTTTAACACAGTGCGAAAATCTTCTATCTTAAAAATTCAAAACACCCTTTAGCGACGCAAATTTTCGTCGTTAAAGGTGGCTTTTAGCGACAAAATTATTTTCATCGGTAAAAGGAAACTTGTTGATTTTTTTTTTGTTTTTTACAAAAATTCAAAACAGACTTTAGTGACGAACATTTTCGTCGCTAAAGGTGGCTTTTAGCTACGAAATTACTTTCGTCGGTAAAAGGAAACTTCTTGACTTTTTTGTCTTTTCAAAAGTTTAAAATACCCTTTAGCGATGAAAATTTTCGTTGGTAAAGGTGACTTTTAGCTACGAAGGTAATTTCGTCGGTAAAAGGAAAATTTTCGAGTTTTTATCTTTTTAAAAATTCAAAACACCCTTTAGCGACGAAAATTATCGTCGCTAAAGGCGGCTTTTAACTGCGAAATTAATTTCGTCGGTAACAGAAAACTTTTCGATTTTTTTATCTTTTAAAAATTAAAAAAAAATTTAAAACCCCCTTTAGCGACGAAAATTTTTGTCGCTAAAGGTGGCTTTTAGCTACGAAATTAATTTCATCGGTAAAAGGAAACTTTTCGATTTTTTTGTCTTTTCAAAAATTCAAAACACCCTTTAGCGATGAAAATTATCGTCGCTAAAGGTGGCTTTTAACTTCGAAATTAATTTCATCGGTAAAAGGAAACTTTTTGATTTTTTTGTCTTTTCAAAAATTCAAAACACCCTTTAGTGACGAAAATTTTTATTGCTAAAGGTGGCTTTTAGCTATGAAATTAATTTCGTCGGTAAAAGAAAACTTTTTGATTTTTTTTGTCTTGTCAAAAATTCAAAACACCCTTTAGTGGCAAAAATTTTCATCGCTAAAGGTGACTTTTAGCTACGAAATTAATTTCATTGGTAAAAGGAAACTTTTCAATTTTTTTGTCTTTTCAAAAATTCAAAACATCCTTTAGCGACGAAAATTTTCGTTGCTAAAGGTGGCTTTTGATTACTTGCCTCCAAGTACAGAGGTTCGTAAGTAATATCTTGTGAATACAGGGTCGATCCCACAGGGAGATGAATTGCGAGAAGAAAAAAAATAAATGCAAAACAAACTAAGTAATAAAAATTAATCTGATGATTTGATTTTGAAATTTTTGAATGGATGTAATTCAACTGAATAAAATAACACCCAACCTTCAAAGTTCCACACATAAGTTAATATTCCAAAATCATGATGACTTGGATAACACAACTAGGATCTGAGCACTATGGTCAGCCTAATCGGAAAATAAAATAGTTTAAATATTTTAATAAGTGATATAAAATATTAAAAAATCATGGATTTGCACCATTGACCTATATTCTCAAGCACCCATGATTTTAATTATTCAATATCTATAGGATAATGAATATCAAAGAAATATAATAGGTTGAGAACATCTCCTATCTAGAAAATCTTATTGATCTAGGGTAAGCCTATCCATCAATGTGGATCTCATATGGTGGAGACATATGGATCTCATAAGAGGATAAAAAACAAAATCTAAATAATAAATGACATGCATATACCATTCTTCTCATCATTAATTAAAACAATCAATCATCATAATCTTAAAAAATTATTAAACCCATGTGCTTCCCTTCTAGCTTGGGCTAGAAGGAACTTAGAAAAACATAACTAGAATAGAGAAAGAAAGAAATAAGAAAGAATAAATGCAAATAGAAAAAATTTAAAAGAAAAAAAAATAATTTATAAAACTTAAATAAAATTAAAAACCTTTTAAAAACCCTAAATCTTGCTCTTGAATGCTTTGAATGATGCTTAGGAATACCCTAGGAAGCCCTATTTATAAGTAGGGAATTCTAATTTTTGTACAAAGTTGAAAAACCCTAGAAATCGCCTCAAATATACATATTTTTCTAAAATAGACTTCTCGCTGCATAGTTCGTTTAAAACAGACTTTCTGCTGCGCAGTTTACCAAAATAAACTTCACAGCTTTAGAGTACACTTTTTCAAGACGATTTCAAGATTCTTCACTTCAAATTTTCGATTCTCGTCATTCCTCACTTAGTTTTCTTGGATCTTTGGCATGTGAATTCTTCAATCTTGGTCTCCTAAGATCCATCCCTTGCCTTGGTGATTTTTGAGCATCAAATTCTTACTTTGTAGCACCATTTTTCAATCCAAGCTCTTAAATTCACCTTGCAACACATACATGAGTAAAATAAAATATTAAGATGATTTATGTTCATAAAATCAAGATATAAATGGGAAAAATTATGCAATATTTGAGTCTCAACACACACCCCAACCAGCATTTTGCTAGTCCCGAGCAAAATAAGCGAAGAAAAATAAAAATAAGAATAAAAAATAATTCTAGAAACAAAATTAAAATGAAAATAAATTTCTAACTACACCACTTTCGCAGGTAATCTCGATTGCATTTAACATATGCAACAAGCTTTTAAACCCCTAGGTTTCGCCTAGTGGGCGAGTTATAGTCTCGTGAGGGTTTCCAGAAATGTTACCCACAAACATTGAAAACATGAAAAATAGTTTAACACTCAGAAATTTATACAATTATGCCTTCATTCATCATATGAATTCCAAAGCAAAATAATACTTACCCCAAGTCTGAAGTTAGTTAGAATCTCAATTTCCTAATCTATTACATCCTTGAGTTCAGAGACCTAATCCAAAATTTAGAATAGTTATGATCTAATATCCTTAGGTGCTCCGTGACACTAGTTTAACTTTGAGAAATATGAATGTTCTTTATCCTAACTCCTTTCAATCATTCTAAGAATATGAAATCTCTAGTTATCTCATTTTCTTCATGTCATTTCTTCTTTTATCATCATATCCTCATTATTATAGACCACTCTTAGATGACGATTCTCATCGGATTTGCTTCATAACTTAAGGTATCGTACTTGTAATGGTAATAGTAATGGATACTTAGGTATCCTTACTCCGGATTACTGACATGATTGTTATGGTCATTACATTCATGCTAATAAAATTTTCTTTTTCCATCATTTTTTTTTTCAATGTTCTCTCTTTTAAGCATATATCAATGGTACTAGTTCATTCAACCTTGTTTGAATCAAAATTTATTATTCTAATTCACATATTATATTCCTCACTTAGTTAGCTAGGGTGTATTGTGAATTCAATACATCAAATTACAACTCACTTTAAATTAGTGATTAGATAATTGAACTCAAGTTTATAATTTTCAGTTATCAGAATTCTGACTACTATCAACCTAGACTAAGTATTAACTTTGCTTTTGGAATTCGCAAAATATCATGTTCACATTCTTGTATATAAAAATATTATTTTGAACAAAAAAAACCTTCCTATGGATGACTATCCACACCCCCAACCTAAAATCTACATTGTCCCCAATGTAATGATAATGTAATGCAGAGAACAATAAAAATAAAAGAAAGGGTGGATAGTACCTGCCATGAAAAACTCACCTGCTATGTGACACTAAAAAAATTGAATATGATACAAATCCTACACAAATGCTCCGTTAGACTAGGAGCATCAATCTGAATATTCTGGCTCATGAAGAGGGACAGATTGCTCTCTCAAATGAAAGTTTTCCACATAGGGCTTCAATCTCTGACCATTAACCTTGTACACATTGCCATTACGTGGATTCTCAATTTCAACAGCCCCATGAGTATAAACATTCTTCACAATGAAGGGGTCTGTCCATCTTAATCTTAACTTTCTCAGAAAGAACTGGAAACAGGAATTGTATAATAGGACATTTTGCTGAGGTTCAAAATTCTTCCTCAGGATATTTTTGTCATGAAAAGCTTTGGTCTTCTCTTTGTATATTTTAAAATTTTTATAGGAATCTCTCCTCAGCTCCTCTAATTCATTCAACTTTAATTTCCTTTGTCCACTTGTTTGATCTATATCAAAGTTTAATTTCTTTATTGCCCAGTAGGCTCTATGTTCTAATTCCACAGGCAAGTGGCAAGCCTTCCCATATACCAATCTGTATGGAGACATTCCAATCGGGGTCTTATAAGCAATCCTATAAGCCCATAAAGTGTCGGATAGTCTGAGGGACCAATCCTTCCTATCTAGCCTTATAGTTTTCTCTAAAATGTGTTTGATTCCCGATTAGAAATCTCAGCTTGTCCACTCGTTTGTGGGTGTTATGGGGTGCTCACTTTATGCTTGATGCCATATTTCTTCATCAAAGCCTCAAATGTCCTATTGCAAAAGTGAGACCCGCCATCACTAATGATGGCCTTTGGAGTTCCAAATCTAGAAAAAATATTTTCCTTGAAGAATTGTATGGCCACTTTATTGTCGTTGGTCCTACTTGGAACTACTTCAATCCACTTTAAAACATAGTCTACACCAACTAATATATAAAGAAATCCAAAAGAAGATGGAAATGGGCCCATAAAATCAATACCCCAATAATAAAAAATCTCCAATGGTAAAATTGGGGATAAAGGCATCATGTTACGCCGGGAAACTCTTCCCAACCTTTGACATCTATCACAAGTAACACAGAAAGCATGGGTGTCTTTAAACATGATGGGCTAGTAAAAATCACACTGCATGAATTTTGCAGTGGTTTTTTTAGTAGAAAAATGGCCACCACATGCTTCCATGTGACAAAAGGAAATAACACTTTGAACTTCATCCTATGGGACACAATGTCTAAAAATCTGATCAGTCCCATATTTATATAAATACGGGTCATCCCAGAAGAAGTTCCTAACCTCAGTTTCAAAACGCTTCCTATCTTGTGACTTCCAATGATATGACATTTTTTCCGTTACAAGATAGTTCACTATATCCACATACCAAGGCAATTTGGAGATTGCAAATAATTGTTTATTAGGGAAAGTATCCTGGATATGCATTTTCTCAGTGAAATCATCTAACACCAATCTAGAAAGGTGATTGGCCACTACGTTTTCTACTCATTTCTTATCTTTTATCTCTAAGTCAAATTCTTGGAGTAGGAGGATCCATCTCAAAAGTCTCGGCTTTGTATCCTTCTTAGATAGCAAATATTTCAAAGCTGAGTGGTCCGTGAAAATGACCACTTTGGATCCAGCAAGTAGGACCTAAACTTATCCAAAGTAAAAACTACTGCAAGTAACTCTTTTTCAGTTGTTGAGTAGTTCACTTGGGCCGAGTTTAGAGTTCTACTTGCATAGTGAATAACGTAGGGCCGTTTATCTTTCCTTTGGCCCAAAACAGCCCCTATGGCATAATCACTTGCATCGCACATTAGTTCAAAAGGATGTGTCCAATCTGGTGGACGCATGATAGGTGTAGTGGTAAGGGATGATTTAATTTTATTAAAGGTACTTGCACACTAATCTTCTTTAAAAGGATGTTCCATTTAAGTGGATAGATGAGTGTGGAAGTGCCTTTAATAAAATTAAATCATCCCTTACCACTGCACTTATCATGCGTCCACCAGATTGGACACTTCCTTTTGAACTAATGTGCGATGTAAGTGATTATGCCATAGGGGATGTTTTGGGCCAAAAGAAAGATAAACGGCTTTACGTTATTCACTATGCTAGTAGAACTCTAAACTCGGCCCAAGTGAACTACTCAACAACTGAAAAAGAGTTACTTGCAGTAGTTTTTGCTTTGGATAAGTTTAGGTCCTACTTACTGGGATCCAAAGTGGTCATTTTCATGGACCACTCAGCTTTGAAATATTTGCTATTTAAGAAGGATGTAAAGCCGACACTTTTGAGATGGATCCTCCTACTCCAAGAATTTGATTAGAGATAAAAGATAAGAAAGAAGTAGAAAACGTAGTAGCCAATCACCTTTCTAGATTGGTGTTAGATGATTACATTGAGAAGATGCATATCCAGGACACTTTCCCTGATAAACAATTATTTGCGATCTCCAAATTGCCTTGGTATGTGGATATAGTGAACTATCTTGTAACGGAAAAAATGTCATATCATTGGAAGTCACAAGATAGGAAGTGTTTTGAAACCAAGGTTAGGAACTTCTTTTGGGATGACCCGTATTTATATAAATTTAGGACTGATCAGATTTTTAGACGTTGTGTCCTAGAGGATGAAGTTTAGAGTGTTATTTCCTTTTGTCACATGGAAGCATGTGGTGACCATTTTTCTGTTAAGAAAACCACTGCAAAAATCCTGCAGTGTGATTTTTACTGGCCCACCATGTTTAAAGACACCCATACTTTTTATGTTGCTTGTGATAAATGTTAAAGGTTGGGAAGAGTGTCTCGGTGTAATATGATGCTTTTATCCTCAATTTTACCATTGGAGATTTTTAATTGCTGGGGTATTGATTTTATGGACCTATTTCTATCTTCTTTTGGATTTCTTTATATATTGGTTGGTGTGGACTATATTTCAAAGTGGATTAAGGTAGTTCTAAGTAGGACTAATGACAATAAAGTGGTCATACAATTCCTCAAAGAAAATATTTTTTCTAGATTTGGAACTCCAAAGGCCATCATTAGTGATGACGGGTCTCACTTTTGCAATAGGACATTTGAGGCTTTGATGAAGAAATATGACATCAAGCATAAATTGAGCACCCCATACCACCCACAAACGAGTGGAGAAGCTAAGATTTCTAATCGAAAAATCAAACACATTTTAGAGAAAACTATAAGGCCAGATATGAAGGATTGGTCCCTAGGACTATCCAACACTTTATGGGCTTATAGGACTGCTTATAAGACCCCGATTGGAATGTCTCCATACAGATTGGTATATGGGAAGGCTTGCCACTTGCCTGTGGAATTAGAACATAGAGCTTACTAGGCAATAAAGAAATTAAACTTTGATATAGATCAAATAAGTGGACAAAGGAAATTAGAGTTGAATGAATTAGAGGAGCTGAGGAGAGATTCCTATGAAAATTCTAAAATATACAAAGAGAAGACCAAAGCTTTTCATGACAAAAATATCCTGAGGAAGAATTTTGAACCTCAGCAAAATGTCCTATTATACAATTCCCGTCTCCAGTTCTTTCCGAAAAAGTTAAGATTAAGATGGACAGACCCCTCATTGTGAAGAATGTTTATACTCATGGGGCGGTTGAAATTGAGAATCCACGTAATGACAATGTGTACAAGGTTAATGGTCAGAGATTGAAGCCTTATGTGGAAAACTTTCATTTGAGAGATGAGTCTGTCTCTCTTCATGAGCCAGAATATTCAAATTGATGCTCCTAGTCCGACGGAGCATTTGTGTAGGATTTGTATCATATTCAATTTTTTAGCGTCACATAGCAGGTGAGATTTTCATGGTAGGTACTATCCATCCTTTTTTTATTTTTATTGTTCTCTGCATTACATTGGGGACAATGTAGATTTTAGGTTGGGGGGTGTAGATATCCATGTGAAGGTTTTTTTTATTATTTATTTATTTTTTTGGGTTTCAGTTTATTTTATTATTATTTTTATTATTTTTAGGTTTCAGTTAGGTTTAAGTTTTTTTTTTTTTTTAGGTTTATGGGAAAAAAATTTCAACATTTTCAAAATAATATTTTTATATACAAGAATGTGAACATGATATTTTGCGAATTCCAAAAGCAAAGTTAATACTTAGTCTAGGTTGATAGTAGTCAGAATTCTGATAACTGAAAATTATAAACTTAAGTTCAATTATCTAATCACTAATTTAAAGTGAGTTGTAATTTGATGTACTGAATTCACAATACACCCTAGCTAACTAAGTGAGGAATATAATATGTGAATTAGAATAATAAATTTTGATTCAAACAAGGTTGAATGAACTAGTACCATTGATATATGCTTAAAAGAGAGAACATTGAAAAAAAATGATGGAAAAAGAAAATTTTATTAGCATGAATGTAATAACCATAACAATCGTGTCAGTAATCCGGAGTAAGGATACCTAAGTATCCATTACTATTACCATTACAAGTATGATACCTTAAGTTATGAAGCAAATCCGGTGAGAATCTTCATCTAAGAGTGGTCTATAATAATGAGGATATGATGATAAAAGAAGAAATGACATGAAGAAAATGAGATAACTAGAGATTTCATATTCTTGGAATGATTGAAAGGAGTTAGGATAAAGAACATTCATATTTCTCAAAGTTAAACTAGTGTCACGGAGCACCTAAGGATATTAGATCATAACTATTCTAAATTTTGATTAGGTCTCTGAACTCAAGGATGTAATAGATTAGGAAATTGAGATTCTAACTAACTTCAGACTTGGGGTAAGTATTATTTTGCTTTGGAATTCATATGATGAATGAAGGCATAATTGTATAAATTTCTGAGTGTTAAACTATTTTTCATGTTTTCAATGTTTGTGGGTAACATTTCTGGAAACCCTCACGAGACTATAACTCGCCCACTAGGCGAAACCTAGGGGTTTAAAAGCTTGTTGCATATGTTAAATGCAATCGAGATTACCTGCGAAAGTGGTGTAGTTAGAAATTTATTTTCATTTTAATTTTGTTTCTAGAATTATTTTTTATTCTTATTTTAATTTTTCTTCGCTTATTTTGCTCGGGACTAGCAAAATGCTGGTTGGGGTGTGTGTTAAGACTCAAATATTGCATAATTTTCTCCATTTATATCTTGATTTTATGAACATAAATCATCTTAATATTTTATTTTACTCATGTATGTGTTGCAAGGTGAATTTAAGAGCTTGGATTGAAAAATGGTGCTACAAAGTAAGAATTTGATGCTCAAAAATCACTAAGGCAAGGGATGGATCTTAGGAGACCAAGATTGAAGAATTCACATGCCAAAGATCCAAGAAAACTAAGTGAGGAATGACGAGAATCGAAAATTTGAAGTGAAGAATCTTGAAATTGTCCTAAAAAAGTGTACTCTAAAGCTGTGAAGTTTATTTTGGTAAACTGCGCAGCAGGAAGTCTGTTTTAAACGAACTATGCAGCAAGAAGTCTATTTTGAAAAAATACGTATATTTGAGGCAGTTTCTAGGGTTGTTCAACTTTGTATGAAAATTGGAGTTCCCTACTTATAAATAGGGCTTCCTAGGGCATTCCTAAGCATCATTCAAAGCATTCAAGAGCAAGATTTAGGGTTTTTAATTTTATTTAAGTTTTATAAATTGTTTTTCTTTTTTTTCTTTTAGATCTTTTCTATTTGCATTTATTCTTTCTTGTTTTTCTTTCTCTATTCTAGTTATGTTTTTCTAAGTTCCTTCTAGCTCAAGCTAGAAGGGAAGCACATGGGTTTAATAATTTTTTAAAATTATGATGATTGATTGTTTTAATGATAAGAAGAATGGTATATGCATGTTATTTATTATTTAGGTTTTGTTTTTTATTCTCTTGTGAGATCCATATGTAACATCCTTGATTTTCACCGTTTTGGATTTTTAAAAGTCCATCAATTTTTATTTTATTTAATTAACCTAAATATTACTTAATGACCATTAGCACTCAATGTCAGTTTATACAGGGTGTACCAGTGAAGAACCGCACAAGTCCGGTTAATCATGTAACGTCCCGTCCAACCAGAACAGTGTACTGAGGCGTCCTCATAGGATTTACCGCAGGACCAATCGTTTAAGCCACTCATAGTGAGGTATCACAAATAGATTAGACCAAGATTAACTCAATTGAATAGACCAGACGAGCCTTGATAGAACCTAGTGCGGGCCGTCAAGCCAAATGGCCATTTACACTTGGCAGCAGCCCGTGCGGGCTATACCGCGACATGGAAAGGTCAGAAAATTATAAAAAATTGAGGAGAGCATAGATCTCATTGGGCTTGGGGACCATCGTGGACCACGGACCCAGTGGACACCCAGAAGTGTAATCTGGCACTTGCCAGATGCGCCCCACCAATGCCAGAATTGGAATCTGGCACGTGTAAATAAAACTGAAATGTAAGACATTTCAGCCATCAGATTTCTTCATAATTTATGATGAGGGTCTAATGTATTTTTCTACACCCACCCACAAAATCTGGGTCCCGATCGTGGCACGGTGACCGTTGATCGCGAATCAGACCCGTGCGACCAAACTCCATATCTGATCATTCTCAAATTTTCCATGGCCCTTCATCGGGCCAAGGAACACCTATCCTATAAATTTCATGGTCAGACGGCCACCAGAACTGCCTCGATTCTCCAAACGAGATCTAGACCGCTCGTTGGTGGACCACTAGATCCAAAACTATAGAATAATGTCCATCCCATTGGGCTTGACGTCCATCACGGGAATCGGACCTGGGTACGGTCCAGAACCGGTCAACTTGAGTTGAAGGACGAGTGCATGAGAAGTACAAATACCCTAAAGGAAGGAATTGGAACTTAAGTGAATTGAGTCGTCCATTCTTATGCAAAGTTGAGGATTTCGGACCGTCGGTTTGCGACCAAACTTTACCCATGGAGTAAGAATATTTCTCTTCTCATATCCGTATAGCCGTGGCCCTGATCGACTATCGGTGACCGTTGAACAGACTTCTTATCATATCTGTCGATCGGCGCATTCAAATGGCGGGCCGATCATATTCATACGTAGATCATCATTAGGGCTAGCTATCCTACGGTGTATATTGACTTGTACACCCCATAGTGGGCCCTAGAGGCTAGAAAGACCCTCTCATAGGTCTAGTATAGTGAAAACCCATCCCTTAGGGCCAATTACACCAAACCTGAGACTATATAAAGGCCTCATTTGGGGCACCCCTCTCCCCATACGAATTTGCCCTAGAGCAAGGAAAGAGAGAAGAGAGAAAGGGAGAAGAGGAAGAGGAGAAAGGAGGAGAAAGAGAGAGGAAGAAGAAAGGAAAAGAGTATGTGGTAGGAGGTGGGGTCCAAGGAAGCTCAAACTTGCAAACTCTCTACCCATTCTCCAAGGAAACCTCCACCAAACCCACCCATGCCAAGAAGAGGAGGTAAGAATGGTATATTTTCCTTCAATAGAGCAACTTAGTGTAGATTTATAGGCATTAATGTTGTCTTCTTGATTTTGATTTAGGAAATGGTGGTTTTACCCAAATCCCGAAACCCTAAGATCTCAAAGAATGGAAATCTCCTCTTAAGGTGCGGACTATTATCCTTAGGTGGCCTAACACTAATTATAGTTGGAGTTTAATGATTTTGTTTGCTTGGTATGTTGTATGGAAGAGTCTAGAGGAACCTAGGGATGACATATTGTTGAACTTGTATGAATGACATGTTTATTCCTCTTTGATGTTAATCTTACCTCTCTCATGATTAGTGTATGGATGATTACATGCTCATGTTTGGTTGATTTCGTTTCTCATAGTGTTGCTTCATATTGTGTATGAATCATTTGCTCTATGTATTTGATTCCTTGAGGTGTAGGAAGTGCTTAACTTCCTCACCAACCCACATCACACACATACACCTTATTCATGATATTAATAGTTTGCTTGCTAGAGAAATTTGAGTTGTATGTTGAACAACATGAGAGCATGGTGTTGAATATGTTTAATGTTACATTAGTAGTTAGCATGCTATGAATCACTAATACTACCCCTGGGTTGGTCAAGAACATGAGGAGAGCGAAGGTGGTTCCGTTGGTAGGACCACATTGAGGCTAAACCCATGGGTTTGGATGAGTACGTGTGAGCGGCAGTAGTTAGGCTACATGGGTCGCTTGTACCCGATGTCATTCCGCCACATACTTGCCTGAGCTCGTGCGGTTCAGTCCACTGACTGACCCACCAGTTGTTAACCTTGTTTGCTCACATATGTATGGAAACTGAAACACCCCACCACCGTTGTAGCCCATCAATACCGGATGGAATATTGATCCACAGTCTCGTGAGCTGGGCATGGTGGAATGGGACACTATGTCCGAGCTGTCGGCCTACGCTGGGGTGACGCGCCTCCCCGTAGTGACCGCGAGCGACCCCATATTCAGTACCCCCCATGTGCTTGAAGTCGGGGATGGGGGAAACAAGGATCGTGGGGTCTCGGCCTCACACATTGGGGGGTCTTGGCCTCGCAACTAGTTCAGGGCATTTGATACGTGGGGTGTATCAGATTCTCAAACCTGCTGGATGAATGGACTTAACTAAGAACCCGGTTAACATCATCATTGCATGACATTAGCTAGGTTGGCGACTCGGCAGTCGAGGTCGCACTGAGGGAGTGTTGGCATTGGCAATCGTTAGATGTTGTCGCACGAGGGAGCGTTGTGGTGAGGGCATACATCATATCATCCTGCATGCATGCACATTAACAAGACTAGATAGATGTTTATGATTGATTGCTTTTCATTAAATTCTTATTATAATTGATGCTTATTGCAACTTAAGGCTAATAGCACCCACTGAGTTGATCACTCACTCCCACTCTGGGACGGTGTTTTAAAACACCAACCAGACTCGTTCATAGATGCAGGTGATACAGATTTCATGGAGCCTGGCGATGCGAGCCTTGAGGAGGAGGACCGGTTCTCTTCTTCCAGCTGATGAACGGGTCCTCATCGGACCTGTAGATGGCACGTTGGATCGCCTCACTGAGGGCTCAGCTTTATTCTTTTTGACTTGTTATTCTTTTTATGAATTTGTTGGGCGTCACCTTGTGCGCCCGTTTGTATTCTTTTAGGTATGTATATATAAGTATAATTGATTTTCTTCTATTTCAGTAGACTTGTGTGGTTGTGCTTCATATTCCAGGAAGTTCCAGAATGCGCATTTAGACTGGATTAATCGCATATTAATGAAAATTGGATATAAGTGACCCCGGGAACTCGGGAGTTGAGCGTATGCACGACCCCTGATTTTCAGGGTGTTACACCATATGTCTCCATCATATGAGATCTACATTGATGGATATGCTTACCCTAGATCAATCAGATTTCTTAAATAGGAGATGTTCTCAACCTATTATATTTCTTTGATATTCATTATCCTATAGATATTGAATACTTAAAATCACTGGCGCTTGAGAATATATGTCAATGGTGCAAATCCATGATTTTCTAATATTCTATATCACTTATTAAAATATTTAGACTATTTTATTTTCCGATTAGGCTGACCATAGTGCTCAGATCCTAGTTGTGTTATCCAAGTCATCATGATTTTGGAACATTAACCTATGTGTGGAACTTTGAAGCTTGGATGTTATTTTATTCAGTTGAATTACATCCATTCAAAAATTCCAAAATCAAATCATCAGATTAATTTTTATTACTTAGTTTATATTGCATTTGATTTTTTTTTCTTCTCACAATTCATCTCCCTGTGGGATGGACCCTGTATTTATAGGATATTACTTACGAATCTCTGCACTTGGAGGTGCAAAAACTTGATTGCTTACCTCTAAGTGCAGAGGTTCGTAAGTAATATCCTGTGAATACAGGGTCAATCCTACAGGGAGATGAATTGCGAGAAGAAAAAAAAATCAAATGCAAAATAAACTAAATAATAAAAATTAATCTAATGATTTGATTTTGAGATTTTTGAATGGATGTAATTCAACTGAATAAAATAACACCCAAGCTTCAAAGTTCCACACATAGGTTAATGTTCCAAAATCATGATGACTTGGATAACACAACTAGGATCTGAGCACTATGGTCAGCCTAATCGGAAAATAAAACAGTTTAAATATTTTAATAAGTGATATAAAATATTAGAAAATTATGGATTTGCACCATTGACATATATTTTCAAGTACCAATGATTTTAAGTATTCAATATTTATAGGATAATGAATATCAAAGAAATATAACAGGTTGAGAACATCTCCTATCTAGGAAATCTGATAGATTTAGGGTAAGCCTATCTATCAATGTGGATCTCATATGATGGAGATATATGAATCTCACAAGAGGATAAAAAACAAAACCTAAATAATAAATAACATGCATACACTATTCTTCTCATCATTAAAACAATCAATCATCATAATCTTAAAAAATTATTGAACCCATGTGCTTCCCTTCTAGCTTGAGCTAGAAGGAACTTAAAAAAACATAACTAGAATAGAGAAAGAAAGAAACAAGAAAGAATAAATGCAAATAGAAAAGAAAAAAAATAATTTATAAAACTTAAATAAAATTAAAAACTCTAAATCTTGCTCTTGAATGATGCTTAGGAATGCCCTAGGAAGCCCTATTTATAAGTAGGGAACTCCAATTTTCATACAAAGTTGAAAATTCCTTAGTAACTGCCGCAAATATACATTAATTTCTCAAAATAGACTTCTCGCTGCATAGTTTGTTTAAAACAGACTTCCTGCTGCACAGTTTACCAAAATAAACTTCACAGCTTTATAGTACACTTTTTTAGGATGATTTCAAGATTCTTCACTTTAAATCTTCGATTCTCTTCATTCTTCACTTGGTTTTCTTGGATCTTTGTCATGTAAATTCTTCAATCTTGGTCTCCTAAGATCCATCTCTTGCCTTGGTGATTTTTGAGCATCAACCTTGGTGATTTTTGAGCATCAAATTCTTACTTTGTAACACCATTTTTCAATCCAAGCTCTTAAATTCACCTTGCAACAAATACATGAGTAAAATAAAATATTAAGATGATTTATGTTCCTAAAATCAAGATATAAATTGAGAAAATTATGCAATATTTGAGTCTCAACAGCTTTTAGCTATAAAATTAATTTCGTCGGTAAAAGGAAACTTTTCGAGTTTTTTGTATTTTTAAAAATTCAAAACATCCTTTAGCGATGAAAATTTTCGTCGCTAAAAGGGTTCTCTGCTTTTTACCGATGAAAATATTCGTCGGTAAAACTCTTAGCTGGAAAATTTTCAAAATAGCAGGAAAATTACTTTTACCGACGAAGTCAGTACAAATTTATTTCCGACAAAAAAAAATTTCTTTGGTAAAAGTGATGCTTTACCGATGAAAAAAAATTTCATCGGTAAAACATTACTTTTACTGACAAAATTTTTTTCGTCGCCAAAAACCCTATTTCTTGTAGTGGTTAGATGGCATATAAACATCTCAATGGGTCCCACACAGATATCTATTATGAGTGTCCCCATTCCAATGTTCCCTTTGGTGTGGCATATATACCGTGATGTATCTATTTATCCATGCCGTTCATCCCTTTTCTCAAATCATTTTAAGGTATAAGAACAAAAATGAGGCAGATCCAACACTCAAGTGGACCGTACCACATTTGACTCTTGCATTAATGCAACTTGCATTCAACGCTTTGTGCATTTAATACAACCCAAGCTTATTATTTGGTGTGGTCCACTTGAGCATTGGATTTGCCTCATTTTTGTGCATTAACCTTAAAATGATCTAAGAGAAGGGATGGACGGCATAAATAAACAGATACATCACGGTGGGCCTGCCCACGGAACCGCTTGTTCGTGGCTTGAGACTGGTGGGGGTAGGACGCAATCCGCGTCCGTTCTAATGACCCCCTACGATTAAAGTTTAATCCGTGGTACTCTACCACTTGGGCTGAGAGTGTGGATGATATATCCAAGCTTTTGTTCAAGTGGTACACAACCATTTGTTCTTCTATCTGAATAATCAACCAGTTTGACTCCTCGTGTGACTGCATTCTACTTAAACAATGGACAGCTAATTAAAATGATCTATCATTGCCATACCTGTCATTTGTACATTGTAGCCTATCTGAGGAGTAATATGGCCTGATTTTTTTATTATTATTATTTTTTTTTCAGGAGATTGAAACAGCGTACACCAGTTGGAAAGCTCGGATGTCACACGTGTGTGATATATTGGAATGTGGCATTGCATCTAATGGGCTATACACGCATTTATGCTTACAAAACAGCTCAAGAGTTCCCTTCTCCGTACTCAGAAACATGTCGAACCGTGGAAGTGTATTAACCACGGATTCAGAAACGTCAAGACCGCAACTCCAATGATTGAACCTAACTAGACTTCCATTTTACCTACTCTCGAAGTTGCGTTTGATGCCATATCTCTGGAGATAGCAATCTTTGTTAGATTTTCTAATCTGCTTCTCTTATCCGGAAGAGGGCGGGGCCCACCTTGATGTATTTATTCTGCATCCACGCTGTCCATCCATTTTCCAAGATAATTTTCATTACATACAAGTGGGCTATTGGGTTGGTGATCTGAACCGGTGACATGATGGACCCACGAAACATACTTCATGCACCAAAGATTTCCCATGTATCATAGAAGATCCTAGTGCTTTAATCTCTGGCCTATATCCAGTTAAATGTGACTGTTTGTCTAGAGGAGCTGTATGATACTCTGGCTGCCTATGAGGCTTCATAATCTGGATCCTCTGAAGATCCGTGATTTCTTCATAATCAAATTGATTAACGAAATGATTTGTAATATATAGACATTTCCGTTAGATGCCCACCAATTGACTAATTGGGATCATACTCAAGAGTCTATTTTTTGGGTTATAGTCAATAATAGTGAGCTTTACTACTTCGGTTGTTTAGATTTGAGGTACATGCCATCTAGGGGTAGCCCTAGTTTTATGGCCTAGTGCTCAACGACACATCTACTTGGTCTTAAACAGATGATATGATATATGGGCAACACATGGAGAGTGTGTGGGAGGGTTTGAGAGTGGTGAAGAGGATGTAAATGAAGGTGCATGCCATATGGAGTGAACATGATTTTAAGACTCAGATGATTGCTGCAAGACTTGTTCAAGTCGACTCAAACTCAGTTGGACCCAATATGGTTTGACACACTAGGTTACCACTGAGAGAGAGAGAGAGAGAGAGAGAGAGAGAGAGAGAGAGAGAGGAGGAGGAGGAGGAGGAGGAGGAAGGCCGGAGGGTTGCTGTCGCATGCTGGATGGGACGGTATATGTAGAGAGAATGTGCAGGGCTAAGGTGAAGACAGAGATATTAAAATTTTCTAAATACCCTTTCTTTTGTTAGACATTCCTACTAATGTCCTTGTAAAAATTGATGTTTCTCGAATGTGAATTCCAAAGACTGACTATGTGAGTAAAAGCACCCACAACTACCATCATTATATGTACTAGTAGTGTTGCATGCATGGATGACGACTATTGAAAAAACAACCAGGCTAAAAGTTTAATTCAAGGGCTTCTAAGTGCACCATAACTTGCAATCATCGGAACTTTATGATGGGTTATTCATTGTGTACATATAAAATGTTGTTAGAGAGATAATGATGAGCTATACAAATTAGCCAATTCCATAGGCAATTGAGCCCCAAACGATTTTTCTAGGCAAGATTGTTTTAAGGATTAATTTTGAATTTAAACAACCAACCAAGAGAACCCATCTAGTACCATGAGGACCTAAGATCTGGCAATGTCAAATTTTAATTTTGAACAACCAGCCAGAGGGCACACAAGCACTCTTTGTGGATTTTGTGCATCTGAAGCCAAGGTTAAGTGTGCTTTTAATTTCATTTGAATGTAAATGAGTGTGCGCGTTAAAGAATAGTGGAAAGTATGATGTATGTAAGATTATGTGGTACATTAAATGTTTCTATAAGATGTTGAATGTCTCTTTAATTTAATGAATAGCTTATTTGTTTTGTTTTGATATGGCTTGAATTGAAAGATAATAATGCTTGTTTTGTTTCAGGAATATAATTCTAAGGCCTATCATACTATTTATTTGACATCCAATCTATTAATTAGGTCATACAAGCCCAAATGAAAGGAAAAAACAAATATCAGTTTGATGCGAAACTTTATGGCCCTCAAAAGGTTTTTATTAGTCAACGCTCATTCAACACTGTTTCTTGTAATATGGTGCATTTGATTGGGATATATCTCATTTTCTGTCTCATACCATAAAATGATCTGGAAAAATAAATGGACATTATGAGCACCAACCACCGGCCAGAGTAGCCAATCCGTTTCCCACACTGCATACGGTCGAGAGTCAGGTTCACCTACTGAAACATTCCTAATGTTATATATTGTCAGTGAGATATGGTTTACAACTTTGGTGGTGTGTCAGCGTCAGTTCTGTGGCCTCCATCGTATATGTGTTATATCCAAACTGACTGTACATTTGGCAATATTGTTTTATGCTTGAGCATAAAAGTAAGACAGTGCCAAAGTTCAAGTGCGCCGCATTGCATCAATTAATAAGGATTGAATGTCTACTATTAAAACCTTCATTTTTACAATCTCATATTTATTTTTTTCGTCCATTCAGCTACCGCTCAAGGAATGTTTCAACAACATGAATCATTGTCGTTACTACCTTTTTTGATGTGGCTCACTTGATATTTGGATATGACTCATTTTGGGAAAAATGGTTTAAAACGATCTCACCAAACGGATGATTGGTGTGGATATAATCAATACATAATGCTGGGACCCATAGAACTTGGTGACGTCAACACACAAAAAGATGTAGCACACCACGCAATAGGAAACGGATTGGCTACTGCCCTTGCCAGCAGCATGGTGGCTGGTGGTCGGTGCTCTGTGGGCCCTACCATGATGTATATGTTTCATCCATTCCGTTCATCCATTTTTACATATTGTTTTAGCATTCTATATTAAAAATGAGATGGATATAATTCTCAGGTGGATCACACCATAGGAAAACAATAGTGAATGGATATCGAACATTAAAATCCTCCTAAGGACTATTGTACTGTTTATTTGACATCCAATCTGTTGATTACGTCATACAGGCCCAGATGAAGGGAAAAAAACAAAAATAAGCTTAATCCAAAATCTTTATGGCCTCCAAGAGGTTTTTAATGGTTGATGCTCATTCAAAACTGTTTCCTGTAATGTGATCCACTTGAGATTGGGATATACCTCATTTTTGGTATCATACCAAAAAATGATTAGTAAAAGTGGATGAAACATATGCATCATGGTGGGGCCCAAGGAGCACCGACCACCAGCCATTGGCTGGTGGCAGGGGGAGTAGCCCATCCGTTTCTCACGCAATCCGCTTGCTAAAATTTGCACCGTACACCTAAGGCCTGTCTGACGGGATAAGCCAAGAGTGCGGATCCTCTGCCTACTGGAGGCAGGAACTCCCTGCCTCCAGCGTTTTCATTGGTCAACGTTCGTATAAGTGCCATGTTATCAGATTTTTTAAATATATTAAAAATATACATTTAATTAGAAGTATAACGGACGTTAAACAGAAGCCGTTTGCGTGCTTAGTAACTCAGCAGGGTAAGCGTACTGAGTAAAGTCTGTGGAGCCCACCGTCATCATTCGTGCATTGTATCAACTCCATCCATCTCTTTTATCATCTAATGTTAGGGTTTTACAACAAAAATTAATCATATCCAAAGATCAAGTGGACCACACCACCTGAAACAGTGTGAATTGAATTTTACCGTTGAAAAGTTGTTGGGGGCCCACAGAAGTTTTATATCAAGATGATATTTGTTTTTTCCATTCATCCATGCCTTTGTGATCTTATGAACAGTTTCGATGAAAAATAAACATCATTGGGGGCTTAGAAATATTTCAATGGTGAAAATCAATACTTCCACTGTTTCCTTTGGTATGGTCTACTTATACTTCAGTTTTGGGCTCAATCACTAGAATGATTTGAAAAAATGGATGGACGGCATGGATAAACCACAAGAATTCACAGTGGGCCCAACAAAGTTTAATCAGTACGATAAGACCCGTACCAATCCGATTTCACGTTAGGGATGTGGATTTCCAGCCAAAGCCTTTTGCAATAAGATCCTGCGCAAGGATTTCAGATGGGCTCATTGCGATGTTTGTGATAAATCCAACCCGTTCATCTATTTTTAGATATCATTTTAGGACATAATACCAAAATTAAGGTGCATACAAAACTCAAATGGGCTACACGAGAGGAAACAATGGGGATTTAGTATCATATGAGAGGGATATAAATCTCATATGGACCACACCACAGGAAAACAATGGTGATTGGATATCCATCATTAAAGTCCTCCTAAGAGGCCCACCGTACTGTTTATTTGACATCCAATCCGTTGGTTTGGTCATAAAGACCCAGATGAAGGGAAAAGCTTGATCCAAAACTTTTATGGCCCCCAAAAAGTTGTTAATGGTCAATGTTCATTCAACACTATTTCATGTAATGCGGTCCACTTGAGATTGGGTTATACCTCATTTTTGGTCTTAGACCATAAAATGATCTAGAAAAATAAATGGACGGCATGGATGAAACACATACATCATGGTGGGCTCACATAGTACCATGTGGCAGGGGAGTAGCTAGTTCGTTTCCAATAGAAACCATAGACGCGGATTCACCGGGGAAAGCCTTTTGCATGAAGTTCCAGCATCGGGATGTATAGTGGGGTCCACCATGATGTTTGTAAGAATTTCAATCCACTCATCCATTTTTAGAGCTCATTTTAAGACATGTAACTAAAAAATAGGATGATCAAAAACTCAACTAGCTAAACAAGATGAAACAGTGGAGAAAGAAATTCCTACAGTTGAAACCTTCCTATGCGTCTTGATGTTTATATGCCATCCAAATTGTTTATAAGGTCATTTTTACTAAGATGAAGTGAAAATACCAAAATATTAGACCGATGCAAAACTTTTGTGGCCATATAAATATTTCAACGGTGGACACTAAATCCCCACTGTTTCCTCTCGTGTGGCCCATTTGAGTTTTGTATACACCTTAGTTTTGGTATTATGTTCTAAAATGATATCTAAAAATGAATGAACGGGTTGGATTTATCGTGAATGTCGCAGTGGGCCCATTTGGAATCCTTGCGCAAGATCTTACTGCAAAAGGCTTTGGCTGGAAATCCGCATCCCCCCGTTAGACACGTGAAATTGGATTGCGTACGAGTCATATCGCACTGAGTAAACTCTGTTAGGCCCACTGTGAATTCATGTGGTTTATCCACGCCGTTCATCTATTTTTTCAAATCATTCTGGGGGTTGAGCCCAAAACTGAAGTATATCAAAAGCCCAAGTAGACCATACCAAAGGAAACAGTGGAAGTATTGATTTTCACCATTGAAATGTTTCTAAGCCCCCAATGATATTTATTTTTCATCTAAACTGTTCGTAAGATCACAAAGACATGGATGAATGAAAAAAAACAAATATTGTCTTGAAATAAAACTTCTGTGGGTCCCCAACAACTTTTCAACGGTAGAATTCAATTCACACTGTTTCAGGTGGTGTGGTCCACTTGATCTTTGGATATGATTAATTTTTGTTGTAAAACCCTAAAATTAGATGATAAAAGAGATGGATGGAGTTAATGCAATACACGAATGAATGACTACAGTAGGCTCCACAGACTTTACTCAGTACGCTTACCCTGCTGAGTTACGCAGCACGCAAACCGCTTCCGTTTAACGTCCGTTATACTTCTTATTAAATGTATTTTTTTAATATATTTAAAAAATCTGATGACGTGGCGCTTATAGTGACGTTGACCAATGAAAACGCTGGAGGCAGGGAGTTCCTGCCTCCGGGAGGCAGAGGATCCGCACTCATAAGGCAATCATTACGCTAGCATGACTTCTGTAGGCCAGTGCGACGAAAATACATCAGATCGGATGAAACTTCCAAGGGCAATATGTTGCCACGTTAGTAAGCTTCTGAAAATCACAAACGCTCATTTTAAATATCGCCGGTTGGGGTCTGCCAGAAGGAGGGAAAAAAAAACACAGAATGGGGCGAGAATTCAAGGGCCGGTTAGGAGTTCGAAAGGGTTCATGGACTCGAGAAGAAGATTTTCTGCTAAGGAAATGCATTGAGAAGTATGGAGAAGGGAAGTGGAATCTAGTTCCTCAGAGGGCAGGTATAACTGATTCTTACCCACCCATTCTATTCTTTTAAGTGATAGAAAATTGCTAGTTTGTTTCATTACTAAGGCAGAGATTTAAATATAGCGGACCTTTGGTTTCCACATATCCCCCACCATTCGGAGATGATTAATGGGAATCTACCAGAATGGTTACCAAAGCTTTTTGGGGCATACCATGTTGTTTTGTAGTTTTAAAATCTACTCCATTTTCCATTCATCAGGTCGAAATATTTTGAACCGGACATAGAATTGTTAGCCCCTAAAAGAAACTCTTATGTGAACATTAATGGGAAAAAAGGAGAGTAAAGTTTCTATAAAACAATCCTCAAAGAGCGTTTTACATGATTTCTTAAAACAGGTTTTGTAGAGGATTCCAGTCCACTTTGAATGGGTATTTTGAAAATCTCATTTGAAATGAAATCAAAGTTCTGCCACCATCTTTGCATATATAGGTTAGGTGACTATGTACATATTTTACTTTCTTGATTATGTAGAGTAACATAGTAACTTGATTCCTCTTCTGTTGAATTTTAAGGCCTCAATCGATGTCGCAAGAGCTGCAGATTGAGATGGTTTAACTATCTCACTCCAAACATTAAGCGTGGAGAGTTTGGTGCAGATGAAATTGATCTCATCATCAGGCTTCATAAGCTTTTGGGTAATAGGTAAGTTAAAATTCATATTCTTTAAGTTGGTAAGTAATAAAAACCATCTTCCTTTTATCTTAGATATAAAAAAGATAAGTAAAAAATATTTATGAAAAGGACTGGGCTAGCCTGACATGGGTGGGAGAGTGCCTGCTGCCATGGAACTTTCATGAAATCCAAACCGTTGATCAGGTACGCTGACTCAAACTGCAACCTAGAAATCATGAATATCCATGACGCAAGTAGGCTACACCATAGCAAACATTTGGGAAGGAATGCCTGCAGATTAGTTTTGTGTGGGGTCCAAAGGTGGTGTGTTTATTTCATCCGATCATAACTATTCCAAAACTGAGGTAAGCCATAACACATGAATTTAGAGGTTTTAGGTCTAATTCCTTATGATGTGGCCCATCTGATTTTTGAATGAGCCTGATTGGGATCAACATCAAACAAGTGGTGTTGTACCTGATGGACGGAGTATATCTCATACACGTGAAGTTATTCAACTATAATATCTGCCATCTTCCACAAGTTTCCATTGCACAAAACCTACTTTTCACCTTGAAAGACAGTTAACTAAAATATGCCATCTTCCTTTTTTTTTTTTTTTCCTCAGATGGACGCTGATTGCAGGTAGAATTCCAGGAAGGACAGCCAATGACATAAAGAACTATTGGAACTCACATTTGAGTAAAAAGGTTAAAAAGGTTACTTTCCATGATAACCAGGAGACTGCAAAAGATTCCGAAGTCCTAAAGCCAAAGCCTAGTAGACTCTCCAAGAGTTTGATTAGTTCTGGGAATCTTGAAGCCTCTAGAAAACAAGAAGAGGGTGGCGAGCCACTGTTGGATCCAGACAATGATGCAATATGGTGGAAAGGTTTGTTCCAAAAGGGAGGAGAGAATTGGCTCTTAGGAAATGGAGATGCAATGGGAGAGCCAATATTTCTTCCTACCATTGACGATGGAGTCGCTGAAGGAATAAAAGATGAAGATGGTGCTTTTGTGGTGGACCGTCAAGAATGGGACGACCCGATGTTGGATCCAAGCCTTTGGTTGCAATTGGAAGGCCACTGTTTGGTTGACACTTAAAAGTCATTTAATCTCAATTATTATTAGCGTGTGAGCATGTGTGATATATCTAATCTCTGTCATTTAATCTCAATTATTATTAGCATGTGAGCATGTGTGATATATATAATCTCTGTCATTTAATCTCAATTATTATTAGCGTGTGAGTATGTGTGATATACCTAATCTCTGGACTACTTTATATATATATATATATATATATATATATATATATATATATATATATATATATATATATATATATATATATATATACACACACACACACACACAGAGTCATGCTCTCCTGCGCACCTACGCACGTGCGCACCTTTGCACACGTGCCATGGGTGTCTAACCTGAACGGTCCATGTGATGCGGAATCCTATAAAACCCCATGTGGAAAATTTTCACCCCGATTTAATATTCTGATGGGCCATAGCAAAGAGAAATGCAAATCAAGGGAGGAAACTGTTTTCATTTTTCATGGCCCTCCAAAGTTTCATATCAAAGTAAAACTTGGGCTTGGAAGGTTTCAGGAGGTGCTGATTCACATGAACGGTTCAGATTTTGGATCCACATCACGTGTGATGGGTTCTCAAAAAAGTTCGTACGTAGTACGTACGAACTGGTTCCCAGGTGAGCGTTTCCGTGTATATATATATATATATATATATATATATGTGTGTGTGTGTGTGTGTGTGTGTGTGTGTGTGTGTGATCCACTGAGGTCGGTGGATCCTAACTATGTGGTCCACTATGATGTATGTCGTTTATATTCACACCATCGATTTTGGCAGCTCATTTTAGGACGTGATTCCAAACTTTAAGCAGATCCAAATCTTAGGTGGACCATACCACATGAAACAATCGTGATTGAATCCTCAGCATTGAAAACTTCATGGGGGCCACCAGAATATTTATTTGACATCCAACCCGTTGATAAGGTCAAAAAGACCTAGATGAAGAGACCACACAAATATCATCTTGATCCAAAAATTTTGTGGCTAACAAGAAGTTTTTAATGGTTGATTAACACTATTTTATGTATTATGGTCCAACTGAGATTTGGATCTACTTCATTTTTGGAGCCATGATGTAAAATGAGTTTTAAAGACAAATGGACTATGTAGACATAAGACACATACATTATGGTGGCTCCCACCCACTTGATAGACTCCTAGGAATTTCAATACGAGGTCATGGGTTTGAGTACCTATTGTGGTCCAAATCCACTATGGTGTGAGTGTGAGTGTGTGTGTGTAAAACTAAAATTATCTTTTTGGCATGGAACCATAGCATTAATCAAGATAATTGCTCATCCGACCTTTGTGGCCCCAATGTGATGTATGTATTTTATCCACATCATCTATTCATTTTTCCAGATTATTTTAAGGTATTAGCTAAGGTAGATCCAAAGTTCAAGTGGACCACACCATAGGAATGGGTGATGATAATGACACCTGTTATCGTAAAGATCTGGATGAATGGATGTTATTAGCTACAAAAGCGAGTCCACCAATGAACCTGTAAAGATAAGATGAAGCAAACAATGAGGGTGCCGATAATGACTATGGACCCTCCGATGCCTAAGTCAAACAGGTAGACTTGGGTTGAAAGGGCTTGAGCATGGGGGTTTTGTCGCTTACCTCCCTTGAATCGCAACACGGGTACTTATAGGGTCATTATATGGGGTGTTGAGATCTACGTATCTTATGGGATTCCTAGGATACATTGGAAAGTCTTATCTAGTTATAGATCTTCCACCAGATTTATTGCCGAGCCTGCCTCTGTCGGCATGATCTTTGGGTAAAATCATATCGGATCTGATCTCTTGGTTGGAGGTGAGATATTCTTTGAGATCCTTCCCCCGACCTGATGGCGGTCGACCTGCTCAACTTAGGAAATGATTCTTACAACCGAGTTTTCCTTCAAGGAGCTAAGCTTGGGGTCGATCTCTCCATCGAGAGGATTATTAGTCATATCCTCCGAGAGCTCCATGCCTTATTAATTTGGAAGCTCATCCTAGTATTCTTCCTATTGTTGGTTACACTTTTCGAGTGGTAGACCAATCCGATTTTTCCCACAACAACACCCATGGTAAAAACCTTCTTAGGACTAAATGTGGGGTTTATTTTCCATCCAACCTGTTCATAAGGTCATGTAGACCTGAATGAAAGGGAAGCATAAATATCTGGTTGACCCAAAACTTAGCAACTCGTGAGAAGTTTTTAATGGTGCACATTCAATCTCCACTGTGTGGTCCACTTGAGCCTTAGATACACGTCATTTTAGGTTCGTAGCCTTAAATGTTAAGAAAAATGAATGGACAGCGTGCGTGGACGCAATTCGCTTTCTAATCTCTCTTTCCTCTTTCCGCTTCTACCAGATCTTTACTGTAAAACCGTGTAAAATATAAATCGGATTGTCGTACTGAGTTACTCAGTAAGCTTTTAAGGTAGTGAATTAACTCAGTTGGGCCTACCATAAACGTACGCGGTTTATCCACTCCGTCCATCTTGTTTTCAGCTCATTTTAAGCATTTGACCCAATTGAAGCATATCCAAACCTCAAATTGACCATATCACAGGAAATAGCGGGAATAACGATTTTAACCGTTGAAACCTTTCTAGGGCATTTTTATTTGTCATCCAACCTGTTCATAAGATCACGAAATCCTGGATGAAGTGAAAATAAAATAAAATATCAGCTTGAAACAAATCTTTTGTTGCCCCTGAGAATTTTTCAACGGTAAAAACTCAATTCACTCGATTTCCAATGGTGTGGTCCACTTGAGCTTTGGATATGCTTCATTTTTGAAATCATGACCTAAAATTAACTATTAAAATGGATGGACTGGATGGATAAAATATATAAATCATGGTGGATTCCACGGGGTTTACTCAGTACTCAGTAGGCAACCCTTTACACCAAAAACATGGGCAACCGGCTATGAAATCAAAAAACCCAGAGGTACTTTTCAGTAGGGGAATTACCATAAATGCCCATTTTTAAATTTTTTTCTTAAAAAGGTAATGAAGTCCAGAAAGTGGAGAGCCCACGCGGCCTGTGCATAAAATCATTGGATGGTGACACCTAATGATTGGAACCACAGACATTCATGCGTATGGTTGTCCTGTCAATGGGCCCACAGTTCTCGATTTCATCCTTTCTGGCATATTCCGAATGGATGTATTATTTCATAAAATCATCTCACTTTATCACCTTCCAGTGATTATAAGTTATAACTGGGCCGACATCTAGATTGTCAAATCATATATTTATGGGTATCTATCCCCCCATGGGTCCTACACTATAGTGCATGTCTGTGTGGACTTATCTCCCACCCCAAATGGAATGAATGGACGTGGATTTCCTGCTAAAGCCTTCTGCAGAAAGTTTTTGCGCTCCAAACCTAGGTGGGGCCCACTGTGATATTTGTAAGAAATCTACCGCATCATTCTTATTGGGATGAACTGATAATACATATATTAGCCTCACTCAAAACTTCCTTGGCCCTACTAATATTTCAAATGTGAACATTCAGTCCTCACGGCTTTGGCACAGTTGAGTATTAGATCCATCTCATTTTCGAACCATGCCTTAAAATGGTTATCTCACAAAATGGATGGACGGGCTAGATTCCTCACAAACATTACAGTGTACCGTACCTAGGTTTCGAGTGCAGGAACTTCATGCAGAATGCTTTCTTAGGAAATCTGCATCGGTTGTGGGCCCATATGATGCAAAAGCGGATTGGCTGATGTACCACACACCAGTGATACGCTGGTGTAATGACGTTAGCATCTATTTGAGGAGCTTATCATAAGGCTTGAGCCAACTGTACGTCCATTTGATGAGCTCGTCATAAGGCTTGAGCAGAAAAAAAGACATATTTAAAGATTAAGTGGACCATACTGCAAAATTTAGTGGGGATTGAATGTCTACTATTGATATCCTTTTGGAGTCATAGAAGTTTTGGATCAATATGATATTTGTTTTTTCTCTTGTTTAGGTCTTTGTAACCTTATGAACAGAGTGGATAAAAAATAAATGTTATGGTGGGCCTTAAAAATATTTTAAGGGTGAAAATCATTAATCCCTTTGCTATTTGTGGTGTGCTCCAGTTGAGCTTTGGGTATGAATCATTTTTTGTCTCATAATATGATCCAAATATTTGGATGAACGGTATGGATATAATAAATACATCATTTTGAGGGCCATGTAACTTTGATCTCCTTTGAACCGTTCGCACAACTTGGAGCTCGAGGAGCGTCAGCGTTCGTCTTCGCATGACACGCGTACCCACACTAGCCGATCCGCTCCCATATGATGCATGCTTGAGGACATCTTGCACACCAGTGGTTTTTCTCCGTATGGATTTGGTGCACTGTTCCTCCTGGTACATGCTTCAAAGTGCCATTCGATGCTCGTGGACCCCTCTCTGGCATATGCTATTGGAAACGGATTGGCTACGCCTCCTGCCACCTGCCAATGGCCGTTGGTCAGTGCTCTGTGGGCCTCACCATGACGTATGTGTTTCATCCATGCTGTCCATCTATTTTTACAGATCATTTTAAAGTATGAGACCAAATATCATGTATATCCCAATCTCAAGTGGACCACATTAAAGGAAACAGTGTTGAATGAGTGTAGACCATTAAAAACCTTTTGGGGGCCATAAAAGTTTTGGATCAAGCTGATTTTTGTTTTTTCCCTGCATCTGAGTCTGTATGACCTAATCAATAGATTGGATGTCAAATAAATAGTACAGTGGGCCTTAGGAGGATTTTAATGGTGGATATCCAATCGCTATTATTTTCCTGTAGTATGGTCCACCTGAGATTTTTGTTTTCCAACATCACGCTTGGTCCACATCATCACTAATAATGTCTACACTACTGCATTAAATGCAGAGTGTGATAATGTGACCCAATTAAATTACAACAAACATGATTTTTCTCCGTGGCTAGTAAAAGATCAGATCCGTGTCTCTTTTTTGTTTCCAAACGTGTTAAAAGGTGGGCCCTGCCTGTCGGGTCTCCCCGTGTTGGGCCCCGTTAATAGTTTGGGTCAGGCCTAAACTATCAGGCCTGTTGGATTGAATCCAACGGTTCAGACCCGGTTTGTGTGGAGTCATTGAAGTGAGTTACTCTGATAAAATTTGTTATCTTCCAAAATAAATAAATAAATAAATAAATAAATAAATAAATAAATAAATAAATAAATAAATAAATAAATAAAATAAAATAAAATAAGGCAGTCTCAAGCACTTACGAATAACTTTGATGATTTATACTCTGAAGTATTCACCAGTTCAGCTGATCTTCGTGTACCATGTTTGACAGGAATTCCAACAATCATTGAGTACCACAAACTCATCCTTGATACGGAGGTACGGAAATTCTAATCTTGAATAATCTTGCAGTCTTGGCTAATCCTAACGTTAGTGGATTAGCTGGTGTACCGCACACACTACCAAAAAATCGAGCAAAGGCTATGGACTTTGAAAGCTTTTAGCTACGGATTTAATCTGTAGCTAAAGCCTGATTGATCTGTAGCTAAAGCGTACCTCCTCACCTAAACTTTATTAAACATAGCTGGTGCTTAAGGGGCTCCATGGGGTCCATTGAAATATATGTGTTCGATCTAAGTTGTCCATCAATTCTGATATATAATTTCAGTGGATAAGCTCAAAAATTATGTAGATTGAAGGTTTAAGTGGACCACACCATAAGAAATAATTAAAAATAATTTTCTATCGTTTATATGTTATGTGGTCCGCTTACAACTTTGATCTAAATTCTTTTTTGAATCTACTGTTAAAATGAATGGATGGAGTGGATAAATAACATACATCACGGTGGGCCCCACGAGTGCTAAAAGCAAGCACTGAAGGTGTCGTCCGTCACCGCCAAAACCCAAATGTCCATGCTTATCCTCCCGCGTGCGCCCATCTCCCACAACCCAAACCCTCTCTCTCTCTCTCTCACTCTCTCTCTCTCACACACTCAGCCTTTCCCTTTCCCTGCCATCTCTCCATCTCTCATGCACTCAGCCTCTCCCTTTCCCTCGCCCTCTCTCGATCTCTCTGTCTCTTGGCCCCATTCCCCTCTCTTTGTTTCCCAACCTCTCTCCCTCTCTCTCTCTCTAGGGTTTTCAAAATCCCCTTTCGCCGCAAACCCACCATTGATTTGTGAGCAGACTCTGTGCCAGGGTTTTCGAAACCCTTTTCTCCAACCCTCGTCATCGTCTCGTCTCATCCACCAGCTGCAGCCTTCGTCTGATTGCAATTTCTTCTTTGCTCAGGTGCGTTGATAGATCTGGACTTTATCCAACTCCATGAATCAACCCTTAAAGCCACGCAAGGAAAAATGGTCCGTATTTTTAGGGATTTTTCAATTTTTATGGTATTTTTTAGGATTGAAAGTTGTTTTTGGAACTGGATTTAGGGGTTTTGGTGCCAAAATGGTATGAAGAGGGGTTTAGGGACTTGGAGATTTGATTCTCATCCGTTGATTTGATTCCATTTCTTAGGTTTTCGGGAGGAAAAGGAAACATCCCTTCTCTGAGGAATGAAAACCAATTTCATCACTGCTTTGGGCTTCCACAAATGAGGGGAACCATTACATAAGAGGAAATCAATTTCTTTTTTCTGGTGAATCTTGTTCTCCACCAATCTGAACAAGCCCCGAAGTGATGCCTATGGATCTATTGTTTGAGAATCGCTTATGAGACTTGTTTGATTTTGTTTCAGAAAGATATTGTTGTTTATCTTTAGTGGCAACTCTTATTTTGTCCTCTTTGGTGGTAGTTTGTAGATTTCTCATTGTTTTATTTCTAAATAGTCCTTGTAGACCTCAATTAGCATTTAATTTACATTAATAATATAAGGAGTTATTTGATACTCCAACAATCTATGACTCTAGATGATTGGAATTTTAGAGTGTTTCTCGGATTGGAATAGAAAAAATTGTGGATCACATTGTTTGTCTTTCAAATTCTAATTTTATCTTTGGAATTTCTGTTTCTATGGTTGGTTGACCTAGTAAGCTCTTTATTTTGTAGCTCTATACCATGTCTCTCTTTTGGAAAAGCATTCAATGTAGAATCCTTGGCCCTCATTCGGCAGTGGAGTCTAGTGCTAATTTAGTTATAGTTTCAAATTGGTATTTACGTAAAGAGTATAAATGCTAAATGCCATGACTTCCTATACATTTTTCTGCACACAAATTCCCATGGGAAATGTGCCAATTTTTTTACATGATCGGGACCATCCATTCTGCAATCCACACTGTAATAGGCCATGACCAAAGATCAGTCCAATTGGATAGTCCTAGCTGCTTAATTTGAGGAAAAAAGGCAGGTCCGTGGGCCCTGTACTGATTGAGCATTTAGGATGGTCTGATAGGCCTGATTTTTTAAACCATGCTCATGTATGGTGATATTGTAGAAGTCTGCCATACATTCTTGTGGCAACTTGTGTGTAAAAATGTTTACAGGTCTGATAGGCCTGATTTTTAATTCATCAATATCTATTTTGGGTTTTCTTTTCATTTTCTATTGATTTGTATTTTGGGTTTCCTTTCAATTTCCATCTAATGGTATTTTGGGTTTTGATTAATATCAGTTTCTTGGGTCTTCATCAATACCTGCTTTGGGTGTTCTTTTGATTCCCTCAATCATCAATAGAAATCAAGCAACAATTAGTTGTAATCTTATTTTCTCAATGCAGAAATCCAATGAGAATGCTGCTCAAATGCAGAGATCTAATGAGAAAATCATCATTGTCATATGTGAACAGCTTGTGAATTTCTTTATTTTAAACTTAGTTTTATAAGTTTATGATTTGTGATTTGAATTCTGCATTTGGATGTCTTTAAATGGTTGTTTCATGAAATGGAGAGCCACTAGTGGTGTTTATGATAATTGCATATTGGGCTCTGTTATGGATCATATATGGTCATCTAAATTCTTTATTTTTTCTTTTTGATTAACAGTTTTTCTGCTTAGCATCCATTGGTGTCGCAGCTTCCTTTCTATGATATGCAGGCACTTAGAAATTGCATACGTGGCATACAAATATCCATTTTCAAAGGTCAGGATTATTCGACCAATCTGATTGTAGGATGTGACTTATTGACTGTCAGTTCCACAATTTAGTCAATTTAATTTGACTTCATAATTAATATATGCCACAGACAAGGTGATGGGGGTGTTGCCTTTTAAAGAAGCATGTTTTCTGGTAATGTTAGTTGCTTCTCCTATTAAATGAGAGTCTAAGATGTTGGGGGGATCCATAAAAAATTATATTTTTGGAAACTGAGTTCTTGACTTTTGTTTTATGCTAGAAATCCAGACAATGTAGCCTACCTGGTGGAAAAATCTGATCAAGCATACAATTGTGGCTGTGTATGGACGGACAGGGACAACACTCCATGTGTGAAATTAACAAACCTCCTGAATGCATATTGTTGCATTTATAGTTCTGTAAATTTTTTAATTAATTTTTATATAGAAATCTACACGATAATTGTTTGAAAAAATGCTTTAATTCCTTCCATGAGAGGTGATCTTCAACTTGGTAGGCTAGAATAGTGTATTAAGCTGATATGCCTATTCCATCCAAGCAGGAGTAATGCCTTGGTGATCCAAACTGTTGATCTGATGGGCTCTAGACCATAGGAAACTGTGGAGATTAAGGGCTTACCATCGATCTGTAATGTGGTCCACTTGAGCCTTCGATGTGTCTCCTTTTTGGGATCAAACACTAAAACTAAATGCCAAAATAAATGAACATAGTGGATGAACCACACACATCACAATGTCTCCTTTTTGGGTCACTTTTCCTATTTATACATTTATAAGGTTGTGGGGAAATTTTCAGAATTATTTTCAAACGCTATTATAGACCCCTTCTACTTGCATTTCCACTGATTGAGAATGATTGAATGATTCTTCTTTTCTGTTTCTTTTAAAATTTTGTTTTATTGTTAGTCTCAAGCCATTTATATGAAACTAATGCAATGTTTGCCATGTTCAAGAGGACTATCATGCTAGCATTCATGATGCAACATCATTGGAATCAACTTATAGACCTATCATCTTTACCATTTCTTTATTGTTTCAATTGTCTTATATTCCATTTAGATGTTAGTTATCTATAATAATAATAATTTGTTCATTATAGTGCATTTACAATAGTTATCATTCTGGTTACAGTTATTCATTATGTGACAGGTTTTCACGTGAGATGATCGAGTTGCAAAACAAAGCAATCTATGGTTTTGAGAAGCAATTCCCAGGATGTATGTGTGTTTCAGGGGCCATCTGCAACTTGAAAGCATACAATGGAAGGTAAGGTGAACACTCGAGTTCCCTTCTTTGAATCATGAAAAGGTATTTGTGCTGAATCCCATGCATTGGCAATATTAGGCATGCTCATGAGCAGGACATGAATAATTCCGTTCATGAGCAGGACATGTATAATTCTGTAAAAATTGATGGAGCAAACCCGGATGTGCGTCGGAGCTATCCAGATATTGAGCAAGGGTCCCTGGAAGGTGGGAACCGCTATTATGACCATGATGAAGTTGTCCATTTCCTATGGATAGCATTGGAGTGACCTGGCCATTTAGACAGACCGTGTTTATGTATTTGGTCGCCATTAATGGATCAGACAGAGCGGGGGTCCCTGGAAGATGGGAACTGCTGTTATGACCACAGGACTCAACGTTCATCAATTGCCCATTAGAATGCTGAAATACTATTTTCATCAAATGCCCATTTGGGATCCATTTGGGATCCATTTGGGAACTAGATAACAGGTGGTGAACTAGATTAAGTAGAGTTTCTTTCATCGTGGCAGCTTAAGGCCTGTAGCTTACACACCATGGACTAGTAGAAACATTGCTTTTGAAATTAAAATTGTGTTATCTTGTTGAGATGACCAATATTAGCCTGTTAAGGCTTGGAACTTTTGAGTTGGGCAATTGATACTCTATATCCCAACTCCTAACACCAAGACAAATGAGTGGGGTATAAGGTTGCTAATTGGATACTTTGGCTTGCAATTGGCAGGTGGTAAATGGTTTTTTTTTTAAGGCAGGGAAACCCATCCTGGCCGCTGAAGCAGGAGGCTACACATGCAACTGCACTTGGTGTAAGTGGCTACAGGTTCTGCTTGATAACCATGCTACTTTCATTTTTTTTTTGAAATGTTTTCTTGAGCACAAAATCCAAAGGTATGTTGTAGGAAATTCATTGAAGTTATGGTGGCTAGGCACCCCACAATTTCTGCATGCTCATTTCAGTTATGCCCAAAACATGTGGGCTACATTTCTAGGCAAATTCAACATTAAATGGGTTTCTCAGGTGGACCACACCATGAGAAATAGTGATGATGGAGAATTTTGTTATGAACCACACCATAAGAAATTTCTTAGATACTTAATGTCAAAATGTTGTGTTTGATGGAGAAGTGTTTTTACATGTAGTGAACTTAGAGTAGTGAACTTATTTTAACTAGATTGGGACTTTGATTTCCAACTGCTCTATGCTTCTCAGTTCTTCAGTTTGTTTGCCACTTATGAGACATCTAACACTACAAGAAAAACGAGCAAAAGCTACGGCAAAAAACCGTAGCAAAATCTATTTTGCAATGGATATGATTCGTAGCACATTCGTCGCTATTGGTGGGTAGCTAAAGGTAAAGCTACGGATTATATCTGTAGCAATAGATACCAATAGCTACGGATATTATCCGTAGCAATAGATACCAATAGCTACGGATTATATCCGTAGCAATATATACAATAGCTACGGATATTATCCGTAGCAATAGATACCAATAGCTACGGATTATATCTGTAGCAATAGATACCAATAGCTATGGATTATATCCGTAGCAATACCTTTAGCTACCCCACCAATAGTGACGGAGGTGCTACGGATTATATCCGTAGCAAAATGAAATTTATCCGTAGCAGTAGATACCAATAACACCAAAAATATCTATAGCAATAGATACCAATAGCTACGGACAAAAGCCGTAGCGATAGCTACGGATTATATTTGTAGCTATTTTTTTAAAAATTGTAATAATACGACTTGTTCCCATTGCAAGAACCTGCTGTGATTGATAACTCATCTAAGCTTAATGCTGATAGAAATAGTACATAAAATGCAATCAGAAAAAAAAATGATGCATTTATTACAAATAACAATCAAATCATACAATGCATCCTACATTTACATTTATAAATAAACAATACTTCACTTTGCTCAACCTATCATAAGAATTACAACTAAGGCGTGCCCTCATGTGCAAGAAACAAATACACTCCAACACAGTAAACACCCTCCATATGCATTCAATAATGCTCACATTTTTACAGAATTTTCTTCCTTCAGACGGTTAATTTCAACAGATGCAGAAGATAGAGCTTCTTCATTCCTTGAAACTGCAGATGTAACTTCTGTAGACTTCGACACAAGATCACATTCAAGTTCTGAAACCCTTCCCTTGAGAAAATGAATTTCATCCTCCACTGACTTCTTTAGCTTGTCAGCCTGTATAAAACAGCATTTGTAGACACAATCAAACAAGCATGCCTTTGTACACATCTTAAAAGGAAGAAAGATTTAAAAAAAAAACACTTATATATGAAGAAATAAAAAATGTACCTACAAATCTTCTAAACTACGGCAATATCCAATATGAGTATTGTGTTCAAACCTAGGATGGACTTTTAAACTCAAAACCTAGGTTTAGGTTAAGGTTATAGGTTTAGGTTTAGGTTTAGGTTTTAGGTTTAGGTTAAGGTTATAGGTTTAAGTTAGGTTTAAGTTATAGGTCATAGGTTATGACTTTAGGGAATTGAGAATAGGTTAAGGTTTAGGTTTAAGAAATCGGGTTCGAGATCGGGTTTAGATTTGGGTTTTCAAGTTTAGGTTTAGGTTTAGGTTAGGGAGTTGAGATTAGGATTAGGTGTAGGTTTAGGTTTAGGTTAGGAAGTTGAGATTAGGATTATGTATAGGTTTAGGTTTAGGGATTTGAGAATACATTTAGGTTTTAGGTTTAGGTTTAGGTTTTAGGTTATAGGTTTAGGTTTAGGTTTAGGTTTTAGGTTTATGTTAAGGTTAGGTTATAGGTTATAAGTTTAGGTTATAGGTTATAGGTCAAGGTTTAGGTTATAGGTTTTGGTTAAGGTTAAGGTTATAGGTTTAGGTTGAGGTTAATGTTTAAGTTTAGGTTATAGGTTAAAGCTTTAGGGAATTGAGAATAGGTTAGGATTTAGGTTTAGGAAATTGGGTTCGAGTTTGAGATCGGGTTTAGTTTGGGTTTTCAAGTTTAGGTTTAGGTTAAGGAGTTGAGATTAGGATTAGGTGTAAGTTTAGGTTTAAGGATTTGAGAATACATTTAGGTTTTAGGTTTAGGTTTAGGTTAAGGTTATAGGTTTAGGTTAGGTTTTTTTGTAGGTTATAGGTTATAGCTTTAGGGAATTGAGAATAAGTTAAGGTTTAGGTTTAGGAAATCAGGTTCGGGTTCGGGATTGGGTTTAGGTTTAGGTTAGGGAGTTGAGATTAGGATTAGGTGTAGGTTAAGGTTTAGGGATTTGAGAATATATTTAGGTTTTAGGTTTAGGTTTAGGTTTTAGGTTATAGGTTTAGGTTTAGGTTTTAGGTTTAGGTTAAGGTTAGGTTATGGGTTATAAGTTTAGGTTATAGGTTATAGGTTATGGGTTAAGGTTTAGTTTATAGGTTTTGGTTTAGGTTAAGGTTATAGGTTTAGGTTTAGGTTAAGGTTTAGGTTTAGGTTATAGGTTTAGGTTAAGGTTATATATTATATGTTATAGGTTATAGCTTTAAGGAATTGAGAATAGGTTAAGGTTTAGGTTTAGGAAATCGGGTTCAGGTTCGGGATCGGGTTTAGGTTTGGGTTTTCAAGTTTAGGTTTAGGTTTTGGTTAGGGAGTTGAGATTAGGATTAGGTCACTACAAGAAAAGGAAGCTTTAACCTCGGTTCAAAACCGTAGCTAAAAAGGCTAAAAACTGAGGCTAAAACCTTTAGCCTTAGTTTTGGCTCAGTTATCCAAACCGAAGTTGAAACCCCCGTGGCTAAAGGCTTTAGCCTTAGTTTTAGCAACCAAGGCTAAAATGACTTTTATAGCCTCGGTTCTTCAAGTGAGACTAAAAGAATCTTTTTAGCTTCAGTTTTCTTGAAATGAGGCTAAATCAAAATTTTAGCCTCCATTGTTTCCAACTGAGACTAAATCTAAATTTGGCCTTAGTTGCCTCCAACCGAAGCTAAAACTATTTTTAACCTCAATTCTCAACAACTGAGGCTAAGCTTTTAGCCACGAGAGTTGTAGTCTTAGTTTATGTAACCGAGGCAAAACCGAGACTAAAGATGGATTTAGCCTCTTTTGGCATCAACTGAGGCTAAATTCGGTTTTTAACCTCATTTCTCTATCAACCAAACCTAACAATATCATAATCAACAAATGATTGAACCTGTGCATATTTCACCCATTTAACATTCATCAAGACAATAATCAGCACAATATCAACAAAACAATTAATGGTCTATTTAAAGTTTTCAAAACAAAATACAAATGCACATGAACTGCCACATAGCCTTCCACATGAACTGTTTCAGTAGGGTCCCCTTCTAGCTCCTCTCTCTACAACCGTTGCCTTTCAGCCTCTCCTTTGACAAGCTCCCCCTAAAAGAAATGGAAAGTAAAAGCTACTTAAGAAAACTATTAAGTGAATTAAAGCTAATGTAGGAAACGTTCTGAATATATCCCAGTAACCATTGATGAGCTGACCTTGTTTTCCAATACATTTACGGTATATTCTAGCTCTTCCACATACTTCTCTAACAGCTTCGCCTCCTCCTCCTCTTCGGCATAGTTCTTCATTGCCTCAGCCATTTGAGATTGAAAGGGAAAACATTGAGAATCAAACATGACACAAGTAGGGGAAAAAAATCAGAAATAAGGTAATGATAAAAAGAATCAACAAGCAACTGTCGAGCTTCTATAGCAATTGCTTCATTTTCTTCAGCAACAACTTGTGCCATTTCTAGCTGCTCTTTCAAGACAAGTACCTCATAATCAAGGCAATCCCTTCCCTTAGTAACTTCATTCAGATCACTCTTTAAACCGTCAAGGTTATGATTCATTTGCCCAAGTGAATCACTCATTTCAATAAGTTCTCAAATAGGATTCCTTCCAAATGTCAAATTGATTAAGCATTTTATCAAATTCCAAAAGGAATTCTGATGTAATTGAGCTCATAGCAAGAGTCTTCTGCCAATTGCAAAGCAGAGACGATGGCAGCGATTCTCTGACCCTTTTTGCTACATAGTGTCCCCAAGGGCCATGGTCATCAAACACACCACAGATCATCATGTCTTCTTAGCATCCGAATTCCTACAACCCATATAGAACCCCCATTTTAAAAACAAATACAGAAGAATTGAGCTCTCAGCAATTGAAAAATTGATTCGTACTCATCAAACAACTGAAATCGCTCTCATTTCTTCCTATACAGATCTCCATTCTGAAACTAAAACTTAAAACATTTAAACCTGCGTGGAATTAAAATAGCTTTGAAAGTAAGGAGAATGAAATAAATGTAAAATATTTAAACAATGCATGGAATTAAACATTTAAACCTGTGTAGAATTAAAATAGCTTTGAAAGTAAGGAGACAATTGAAAAGCTTAAAATATTTAAACAATCCATGGAATTAACTAGCTTTCATCAGAAAAACATCTTGGCAAGGAACTACATGATTCACGACCTGAGGATGGGCCCTGACATTTGGTGATCCACACTATTGATTTGATGATTCCAATGCTGGATGGCCCACACCCAAAAATCACCCCAATGGGACAATCCTAACGGATTAGTTTGCTTCTGTGTGTGTGTGTGTGTGTGTGTGTGAGAGAGAGAGAGAGAGAGAGAGAGAGAGAGTAGAAAACTACTGCTCCCAAAGTAATATAATGAAACTTGCAAATTCTTTATGTACTCATGCGCTTTCTTAAGAGTTGGACCAAATTCCTCAAGAAGGCTAGTTGAGATTATTGCCTGAACAGTGAAAGCAGTGTCCCATAATTGACTGCCATTATAACCTTGCAGTTAACCACAATTAATAAGTGAGTTTTGAATCAAATGTCCTCCGGAAAAAAAAAAAAGTTATGTCGATGACCACTTATGCACTGAACTATAAATGGTTTTAGATTTTGAACACCTGTGAGAAACCCAGATTCAATTGACACTGGACAAAAACAAAGACAAAATGCCACTACATAAAAGTAAAGGTGGTTTATTTTAATTTATTTCCAGACCTGCATTTTCATGCCATCTTTTGCAAGCCACAAATAGTAAAAAATCCTTGGCAGGTGCAACTTGAATGCCTCAGAATTTGGATCTTCGACCCAGCAACAAAGCATATTTAAGACCTGCTTATCATGAGATAGACAAAACCAATGGACAGAAAAATAGATGATAAGTTCCGCTAATGCCTGTTCTTATTCATCAAAGGAATAAATTTTGGAACATTACAAGAAGATCCAACCAATATGTTGGCAATGGCAAGATTCCTACAATATGCTTGAATAAATTACTTTCTAGTAGGGGAAATTTTTTTTTGCTGATGTTACAAATATAAAAATTTCAGAAGCCATATGAAATTATCAAGTCTACTGTTGAATTGGTGAAAGTTCACCAAAGTTGATTTAATAAATAATAATAATAAAGCCACCATACCCACCAAAATGAAGAAATAAACAAAATCTCTTCAAGGAGGTTAAAGGAGTCTTATTCAACTCCAGGTTGGTTAAAGAAGTGAAACAACCAACAAATATTATTTTTTCTTGTAACTGATAATTTATTTAAAAAGGCGGCAAAGCCACAAAAGAATACAACAAGAAAACAAAATCACAAAGAAGATCAATCAAAGCCTGAGAGATTGCAATCTCTAAAGCTTTGAGGGCACAGCCGCCCAACCAAAAACAAGAGATCTCGCATTTCAGAAAACTGGCTTTGCATTACTGGAAGCATCTTTCTAACTTCTAACGCCAATTACTAATTACTGATGTAGTTCGTAGATCTCCAAGGTCTATGAGTGGAAGAAATGCAGGGATTTTGGTAGCCTCTGACAAAGGAACTTGCTCACTCGTGCTGTCAATACTAACCAAGGTATTACTCCAATCTACATGTGTGTTAATAGAAAAGTAATTAATGTCAATCTAAGATAAACATGGGAAGAATATGTATGCTTTTACCATGACATAGCCTGGTGTAGATTCTCCAGCTCTCCATGACAATGCCTTCCTTGCAAAAGAATATTTGAGAACTTTTTTTTTTCAGCTAATACATTTTGGCAGGCAATCAATGCAAAACCAGTAAGCTTCTAAATAAGGGTTTTATTGTGAGCCACAACTGCTAGCACAAACAGATATAGCTACTGGGCTGATGATTTTTTGTCCTTGTCTTTTTGTTTGGAGGGGGAGGGGTGATCAAATCTTTATGATCCATTGATCAAAATCACAATTTGAACCATTAAGATGTGTTCAGAACATCGATGTTAGACTACAAATTAAGTTTTAGCCAATTTTGAATTTTGACAACTTAATAGTTCAGACCAATTCTTTCCAGATTGAACGTTCAGCAAGTTGCTCTGCTTCAACTAAAGTGTTTATCATATAATTTTATTTCACTCTATCTTCTGGTTCGACTTAGGACCTTCATCTAGAACTCTATCTTCTGCTCAATTAAAATCCATCACCTATTTAACCAGAGAACGACAAACTGATTGATAGAACTAAATTCCAAACTGATGCAGGACAATTAACCACTTGCCCCTGCATTACAAACTCCCTTTCTTTCAAGTAGAAAAAATCTCATGAGTAGAAAATTCACATAGATTTTTAAGAAAACAAATAGAAGCGAATTTCCTACCATCTAATTCTTATCCTATGCCAGAACCCCCTGCTTCAGCTTACATCAACTATGCCAGAACCCCCTGCATTAGCCTGCATCAGTTTTTCCCATCGTTATTGAAAATCCCTACTTTGCCATGTTGAGGACACATATCCCTACACTAAACAGTAAATAAAAGCATTAGAGGATGCAAAGCAAGGTCGCAATTAAAATTTCCAATACCACTAAAAAATAACATGCTAATTGTTCTTTCCTTGGTATGGAGTTGGAATCATATGGAGCACAAACAATAAGAAAATACCAAGGTTCTATGAGTTATCATATCAAACATTTGGCATGTCTCCCTTTGGCATTTCATTGAACAGCCACTATATGAAAAATGAAAAAAAGGGACGAATTTCGAGAAGGTTCTGGACTGTCTCTAAAATTGCTTGGTTTAAAGACACTTTAGAGACGGCCGTAAACCGTCTCTAAAATTTTAGACTGCCCCTGACCGTCCTTAATATTGTCTTAAAAATTTGAACGTCTAAAAATCATTTAAGACGGTCGTTGACCGTCTTATATGTGGTCATCGAGACGGTCATTGGCCGTCCGCATTAGAGACGGTCCTTGACCGTCTTATATGCAGTCATCTGAGACGGTCATTGGCCGTCTTTTACTTGTAATTTGAGACTGTCAAAGACCGTCTCTATTAGAGACGGTCCTTAATCGTCTTATAGCCTTGTTAAAGACCATCTCTATTAGAGACAGCCCTAAATCGACTGTCTCTATTCGAGACTATCAAAGACCGTCCCTATTGGAGACGGTCCGAGACCGTCTCTATTAGAGATTGTCAAAGACCGTCTTTATTAGAGACGGTCCTAAACCGTCTCTAATGCTCATTATGAATTTAAAAAAAGAAAGCTCAGAAAAATAATTAACAATGTTTAAGAAAAATTTAAATTTTGAAAAAAAAACAGTAATTTTATAAAAATCTAGATTTTGAAAAAAAAAATTAAGAACTTTGAATAATGTTGATAATTTTGAAAAAAAAAAATTTCAATAAAAAAAATAATATTTTGAAAAAGAAAATTTGAAAAATTAAACAAAATTGTGAAAAAATTGACAAATTGAAAAAAATATATATTTTTTAAAAAAGAAAACTAGATTTTGCATTTTGACAAGAAAAATTGAAAAGTTATATAACAAAAGTGAGATTAAAAAAATGATATTTTGAAAAAGAAAATTTAAGAAATTAAACAAAATTGTGAAAAAATTGACAAATTGTAAAAAAATATATATTTTAAAAAAGAAAACTAGATTTTTTATTTTGACAAGAAAAATTGAAAAGTTAGATAACAAAAGTGAAATTTTGATGATGTGTTGTATATCCTTACCGCTCCTATGTTTCTCCAACCCATTTTTGGGCCGGGTATAAAAAATTGTGTAGATTTAAATCTTAAGTGGACCACACCACTGGAAAGAATGATAATATAGTACCTCGCCATTAAAAACTATAAAGAGCCCATTGTAAGGTTTTATTAATGTTTATTTGCAATCCAACTTGTTGATAATGTAAAGAAGATCTATATGAAGGTAAACTACAAAGATCAAATTGATCCAAAACTTTTGTGGCCTTCAAAAGATTTTTAATAGTTATTCATCATTGTTTTGATTGGTATGGCCCACTTGAGATTATCGAGTTCTTGTTATTTGAAATCACATCCTAAAATATGATGGAAAAATATATGGACAGTGTTGATATACATAAAATATATCAATGTGGGCCCTACACGGTTAGAGTAATACCCATGAAGGAGTTACCTAAATAGTGAAATGGTACTATAAAGTCACCTCATGGGAACTTCCCATGAGGTTAATCTGTGTGCGCCCCACCATGATGTGTGTAGAACATCAACACCATGCATTTGATGTGTCCCCTTTAAGTCCAAAAATCAGTCGTATACGAAACTCAGGTGGGCCATAGCTTCTAAAACTATGCGAAGACATCCCTAAAACATATAAAAGCATTTGGTGGGGCCCACATGAGTTTTGGATGTGTATGAAACTTGGTCTGACTCCTCATCCAAGTGGGACACACATAATGAATGGGCTGGATCTATGAACCACATCTAGGTGGGCCCAATAAATGATTATGAATGTTTTAATGGGAGGATAACCCTCTCAACTATAGTATGTGGTGTGGCCCACCCAAGTCATGGATTGACTTTATTTTTAAGCTCGTGGCCCACCATGGAATGGTGCATCTGATTGATGGGGCAGATCCAAAGTTCAAGTGGACCCACCATAGAAAAGAGTGGGATAGTGACACCCACTATTGAAACCTTCTTAGGACTCGTCACGATGTTTATTTGAGATCCAATCTGTTTATAAGTTAATACAGACATGGATGTGGTTGAAACTTGGTCTGATTCCTCATCCAAGTGGGACACATATAATGAGTGGGTTGGATATGTGAATCACATTTAGGCAGGCCTAATATATGATTATGAATGTTTTAAGGAAACCCTTCTCTACTACATTTAGGTGAGTTACTCATTACCCTTACCAAAGTAAACTCTATGGGGTCCACTGTTATTTATTTATTTTATCCACTCCATTCATCCATGTTAATAGATAATTTGAGGTCTAAAGAATAAAAAGGAAGCATATCCAAAGCTTAAGTGGACCACACCACAGGAAATAGTGTGATTGAACCTCTACCATTTAAAATTTCTTGGAGGTCATAGAGGTTTTGGATCAAGATGATATTTGTGTTTTTTATTCATTTATATATTTTTGATATTATGAAACCTTTAACCATTTTTGGACAATCTGATCAATCCAGATTGAAGAATAATAACTTCAGATATTTAAATCAAAATTCACTCAAATTGTTGATTAATCTTGTTTGCCCAATATCTTTCTCATATGTAGCATGATCGGGGCGAGTAACTAGTCAAGTTGAGAGTAATGATCAGTAAAATAGAGTGAATGGACCAGACATGTAAAATGGGTTAAATATTCTAGTCAAAATTGTGACCCAACTTATTGACACCCTGAGACTTTAAGAATTAATGTTAGTAAGTTTTGTAGGGCCCATCATGATGTGTGTCGAACATCAACACCGTGCATTTGATAGAAGTTTTGGATCAAGCTAATGCTTGTGTTTTCCCTTCATTCATATCCTTTTGATATTATGAACATGTTGGATGGCCAATAAACATTACTGTGGGCCCAAGGAAGGTATCAACGGTGGAAATCATTATTCCACACTGTTTTGTGTGGCATGGTCCACTTGAGTTTTAGATTTACCGAAAATTTGGGATCAACACACATCGTTCATCCATTTTTCGAGATCATTTTACAGAATTATCTAAAAAATGAATCATATTCAAAGATTAAATGGACCACACCACAAATAAGGGGAATAGATTGGCTACTCCCCCTACACCATCCATTTGCTTGTGGTTAGTGCTGTGTGGGCCCCACCATGATGTATGGCCCCACGACCATTTTTTCTTTTTTATTACTTTTGAACCAGTTGGATTTCAAATAAACATTACGATGGGCCTTGGGATAGTTCCAACGGTGGGAATCACCCTCCCATTGTTTTCTGTGGTGGGGTCCACTACAGATTTTTATCTGTCTCATTCTTTGGCTCGTGACTTAAAATGATATCTCAAAATGGACGGACGGTGTGGATATAACAAATACATCATAAGTTTTTATATTTTTAAAATATTATATATATATATATGGAAAAGGTTCTATGCATCGAGCTCATGGGAACATCCCATGAGGTTGAGCTGTGTGGGCCCCACCATGATGTGTGTTGTAAATCAACACCGTGCATTTGATGGGTCCCCTTTAAATTATGGGATATCCCAAAAATCAGCCGTATACAGAACTTTAGAGGGCCATACCATCTAAAATTATGTGAAGACATGCCTAAAACATATAAAAGCACTTGGTGGGGCCCCACCTGAAAGTTGGATGCGTCTGAAACTTGGTATGACCCCTCATCCAAGTGGCACACACATAATGGATGGGCTAGATTTGTGAACCACATCTCTGTGAGTCCAAAAAATAATTATGGATGTTTTAATGGAGGGTAACCCCTCTCAACTTTTGTGTTCGGTGGTCTGTGGGCCCCACCATGATGTATGTGTTTCATCCATCCGTCCATCTATTTTTATAGATCATTTTATGATATTACAAAAAAAATGAGTTATATCCCAATCTTGAGTGGACCACATTACAGGAAAAAGTGTTGAATGAATGTTGACCATTAAAAACATTTTGGGAGCCATAAAAGTATTGGATCAAGCTGATCTTTGTTTTTTTTCCTTCATCTGGGCCTTTATGACCAAATCAACAGATTGGATGTCGGATAAACAGTACAAGGGCCTTAGGAGGATGTAAATGATGGATATCCAATCACTATTGTTTTCCTGTAATGTGGTCCACCTAAGATTTATATCCTCTTATTTTTAGGACGAAGGCCTGAAATGATCTTTAAAAATGGATGAACAGATTGGATGAAACACATACATCATGGTGGGGCCCACAGACCACCGAACACTAGCCACAGGGCTAGTTTTAGGGGGAGTAGCCAATCCGTTCCACCCCAAAAGCCATCCCGCTCGTGCCCGACCCCAAATCCCTAAATCTCTCCCCCTCTCCCCCTCTGCAATCCGTTCTCCCTCTCTCTCTCTCTCTCTCTCTCTCTCTCTCTCTCTCTCTCCTCAGTAGCTAATCCACGTCCCCCTCACCTCTCTCTCCCTCGCCCTCCTCTTCTCCCTCTCCCTCTCCCTCTCTCTCTCTCTCTCTCTCTCTCTCTCTCTCTCTCTCACAACCTGTTAATAGCTAATCCGCGTCCCCCTCTCTCAACCTGTCAGTAGCTTATCCGCGTCCCCCTCTCCTCTCCTCTCTCTCTCTCTCTCTCGCCCTCCTCTTTCTACTCCAAACCCTAACCCATCATCCACCGACGATGTCCGTAGTCTTCCCCATCAGCAGTAGCAGTGGATCAAGTCCCAATGCATGGCCGCCCAACCTCCATCAACAACAGCTACCGTCAAATCGAAGGTACTTCTCTCGATCTCTCTTCCTTCATCTCTGTCTATCTCACTTCCCCTTTCGATTTGGGGATTTTAGGTCTCACAGATTTGGGGATTTTAGGGCTTACAGATTTAGAGATTTTAGGGCTTACAAATTTTAGGAATTTTAGGGCTTACAGATTTGGGGATTTTAGGGCTTACAGATTTGGGGATTTGAGAATCAGAGTCATTGGCCTGATGGAAAGCTTGGATCGAATCATAGTCGTTGGCTTGATGGACAGCTTGGATCTTGCACAAGTGTGCCAAATCGGCATGTGGGGTGTTGGGGTGGTGGAAATGGGTGGCCTGATCTAGCTATCTACACACCAGGTTCAAACTTTCAATGAAAAGAGGGAAAGAAGAACACTTCTGTTTTGGAAAAGGACTTCTATTTTCTTTCTTTCTTTTTCTTTGTTGATTTTAATTTGGGTTTTAGAGATCTAATATATAAAAAATGTGAGTGATCATAGATATATGAATTTGAATGATTTTCGGCTGTTCTTGGATTTTGATTTTGTTTTTATAGCATGATGATATTCTGTTGAGGTTGAATCATTAAGAGTCTAATGCATTAGATGTGAATATGTCCTGATTTAGCCATACTCCACAAGTGTTGTCCATGGTTCATTGACCCGGACTGTTGTTCCAGAGGCATCTCCTGCTTACTTGGAAATCACATCATCAACCTCTGGAGAGGTGAAAATTTTTTTGACTTGCAACTCTGCCATTGATCAATCAGATTTCCGTATGCCAAATCTAGATGCAGTTTAAAAACTGGTCAAGGATAAATGTCTCAGACCCCACTTTTTCAGTTGTGAAAGTGATGAAAGAATTGTGCCAATGCTTTTTGGAATTGGGTACTGATTCTACTAATGATAAACATGAAAAACATGTAAATATCACTGCAACCATTGATTTCTTGAAAACATCTAATGTGCAAAATGTTTTGGGTGCTAAATGCGATCCCCTATAAGGAAATTTCAACATTCCATCGGGTTCCTCAAATGGTTTTGCCCAATCTCATGGCTTTGCTGAGTTGTTACACTAAGTTCCAAGGCTTCTTCTACCTTCGAACGGTTTGGATAGTTTTTGCCGCTGCAAGCAACCTAACCGGAATGCTTCTGGGAGTTCTGATAATGAAGGGTGAAGGAGAAAAAGGATTCGAAAGGTACAAAACCTCCCAAGCCAAACTCAAACAGCTTGATGGCTATTCAGCAATGCCAAGTCCCCTTGGATGATGCAAGGCCATTGCATGATGTCTACCCAAATGCTTATGTTAATTTCTCATAGCATCATATTTTCAAATGTTGAAAGAACAAAAGTAGAATTTTGAGTTCTAACAGTTTCCCTTTAAATTTTGAAAATACATTTATAAATTATCTTCTTCTGTTCCTAAAGCCCAGTTTTCTCCTTTTGGTTTATTGGTTCTTAGCATATGATATGTATTGCGTATGACATGTGTTTTTGACATCATCCCCAACAACTTCCTCATCTCAAACCTAGTGTGTATGTATTGTAAATTCGGTCATATTCATCACACCCGCAAGGTGTTTGACAAAACTCCCCACAGAAATATCTTCTCCTTCGATGCATGACCATTGCCTATTCTCCACATGCTAATATCAGGAGATGTAGTGGGGTTAATTTAGAAACTTATATTCTCTTGATATTGCCTATTATCCATTGATTTCCGTTTGGACTATGTCATCAAAACATTATTCCTTTTTATCATGCAAGCTTCTATATATTATCTATCTGCTAAATCTGTCTTGATGAATACTTCCCCGTATTCGAACTATGTTGTTTTAGTTTTTACTTGTTGATACTCCAACATCACTAATTACTATAATGCTTATTTTTCCATTCAGGTTGCTGCCATGTTCTGTAAATCCCTGAGGCTTACACATGAGGGTCGCAGAAAGTTTGCATCTGGGAAAATAACCAACTTGATGTCATAAAAAGCATCTTCCCTAGTGACTATCATCTTCTATTCGGTATGCATTTTCTTCCTTTTCTTCTTTTAGCTGTTGTATAATGAATTCAATGCCATCATCTTCTATTCTTCTCTGTTTCTTTTTTCTTTTTTACTTTTTGGTTGGAGATACTATATACACACAATGCTCTGAGTGCATGGTTAGAGGGTTCAACTGATTGGGATTACAGTTTGTACAAGTGGGGTCATGGTTCAATGATCCAAAGCCCAAACCACTGAAACCATAGACATGATGAACCTTACCCTGAATGGTTGATGCACTAAAATTCGTCAGATTGGAAAATCGTAGCAATAAGTTTTTTGACCTTTTTTACCAGTTGAATATGAACCATAACTGTATTTTTTTCTTAACCATTATTTTTTCCTAAACTACAGCTCTTGTTCTCCATTTAACAGTTTGGGTTTTCAGTTCATACAAGTGTAATTGACAGGATGGGTTCTTACCTTAGATGGCCCATGCACTGAAAATCTTTCATATTCAGTTGATCGAGAATTGTTGTATTTTTTAATGTCTTTTTTTTTTCCTTTCTTGAGCCACATTGTTTATGATCTATAGTAGTGATGTCAGTTTCTTTTGTTCATTTAGTTGAAGTGTCCATTTTAGTTGATTGCAGGGTATAGGTAGGATTTTGAAGGGTCTTATTTTTTCATGGTATCCCTTTAAATATGTTCTAAACTTAATAGACAGTTTAGATCTATCTCTTAAATTGTCTAAGTTACCCAATGCAACTAAAATTGTGTAATTCACAGTGCTCCAAAAGAGCATTGAATCATTTCTCAAACTTAGAAACTCCACCTATTTAGTAGCCTTTTAAATCTATCATCCAAGAAAAACTAACCACCCCATCTATTTTTAAGTACTTTAAATGAAAAAACAACCATTCATTTCTAAATTAGTGGACCTCTTATCTTTATAAATAGCCATTTCTTCCTTTATTTCATCGTTCAGCTGTCCAAACATACATACAAGAAAGAGAGAGATGGGATGTTTATAATAATATTAAAAAAATCAGTTTATATATATAAAAAAATCCATTTGATTTTTTTTTTTTGTATGGATGCATCATGCATCGTTTTATGATAAAACACGTATGTATAAAACAAATTATTTGTTCCGAACAGGACATTTATGATAAAACAAATTATTTGTTCCAAACTTGACATTTATGATAAAATAAATTATTTGTTCCAAACAGGACATTTATCAAAGGAGCACTATCAGGTGATATTTAAGATTTTCATTATAAATAGATTAAGAGCCAATAATAATTATAAGTAGACTTGCAGCCAAAAATAAAGAATTTGATTTTTTTCAAAACATGGAAAGACTAATCAGTCCTACTTCTTGTAACTTCAGCCACTGCATCAAATGGAGGGACTACACAAAGATTTGGTTAGGGAGACTACTGATGGTGAACTAGCAGCTGCAACAAATATGAGAGTTACAAAGGTGAAAAGAAACATAAGGCGGTCGGTAAGATAAGATGCATGATTTTCTTTTTCAACTGTTAGTCATAGATTGACAGTACTTGTTTCAATTTTCTTGGATGGATGATGAATGTACTTGGGAATGTAAATGAAAATAAAAAACTTATAATATATATATATATATATATATATATATATATATATATATATATATATATATATATATATATATATGTTATCAATGGAGGATACCTTGTTTAGGGGGACATGAAATTCTCGTAGCTTATGGTATGGTGCCCCAATATTGGTTGTATGTTACTAGTATATAGTAGATAATACTAGGTTCAATAGTAGATAATACTAGAGAATCCCTAAACCTAAACCTAAACCTAAACTTGAAAACCCAAACCCAAACCTAAACCCGATCCCGAACCCAAACCCGATTTCCTAAACCTAAACCTAAACCTAAACCTATTCTCAATTCCCTAAACCTATAGCTTATAACCTAAACCTAAACCTAAACATAAACCTTAACCTAAACCTAAACCTAAACCCACAACCTATAACCTAAACCTAAGCCTAAAACCTAAATGTATTATCAAATCTCTAAACCTAAACCTACACCTAATCCTAATCTCAACTCCCTAACCTAAACCTAAACCTAAACTTGAAAACCCAAACCTAAATCCGATCTCGAACCCGAACCCAATTTCCTAAACCTAAACCTTAACCTATTTTCAATTCCCTAAACCTATAGCTTATAACATAAACCTAAACCTAAACCTAAAACCTAAATATATTCTCAAATCCCTAAACCTAAACCTACACCTAATTTTAATCTCAACTCCCTAACCTAAACCTAAACCTAAACTTGAAAACCCAAACCTAAACCCGATCCCGAACCCGAACCCGATTTCCTAAACCTAAACCTTAACCTATTCTCAATTCCCTAAACCTATAGCTTATAATCTAAACCTAAACCTAAACCTAAACTTAAAACCTAAATGTATTCTCAAATCCCTAAACCTAAACCTACACCTAATCTTAATCTCAACTCCCTAACCTAAACCTAAACCTAAACTTGAAAACCCAAACCTAAACCCGAACCTGATTTCCTACACCTAAACCTTAAACTATTCTCAATTCCCTAAACCTAAACCTGAACCTTAACCTAAACCTAAACCTAAACCTATAACTTATAACCTAAACCTAAACCTAAAACCTAAATATATTCTCAAATCCCTAAACCTAAACCTACACCTAAGCCTAATCTTAACTCGCTAACCTAAACCTAAACCTAAACTTGAAAACCTAAACCTAAACCAGATCCTGAACCCAAACCCGATTTCCTAAACCTAAACTTTAACATATTCTCAATTCCCTAAACCTTAACCTATAACCTAACCTAAACCTAAACCTAAACCTATTGCCTGCACTTATAACCTAAACCTATAACCTAAACCTAAGCCTAAAACCTAAACCTAAACTTAAAACCGAAATGTATTTTCAAATCCTTAAACCTAAACCTACACCTAATCCTAATCTCAACTCCCTAACCTAAACTTAAACCTAAACTTGAAAACCCAAACCTAAACCCGATCCCGAACCTGGACCCGATTTCCTAAACTTAAACCTTAATCTTAACCTATTCTCAATTTCCTAAAACTATAACCTATATACTATAACCTATAACTAAAACCTGAACCTTAACCTAAACCTATAACCTAAACCTAAACCTTAACCTAAACCTAAACCAAAACCTATAACCTAAACCTTAACCTATAACATATAACCTATAACTTAAACTTATAACCTATAACCTAAAACCAAAAACCTAAACCTAAACCTAAACCTAAAACCTAAAACTTAAAACCTAAATGTATTATCAAATCCTTAAACCTAGACCTAATCCTGATCTCAACTCCTTAACCTAGACCTAAATCTAAACTAGAAAACCCAAACCTAAACCCGAACCCAATTGCTGTAATAATGTAGCCCAATCACATGGCAAGAAACAAGAATGTATCCCTTTTAACACATGCCCCTTTTTACAAAGCTTTAATTTTTGTTGTTGTTTCTATTAACTTGAATTGTAGCCCAATCACATGGCAAGAAACAAGAATGTATCCCTTTTAACACATGCCCCTTTTTACAAAGCTTTAATTTTTGTTGTTGTTTCTATTAACTTGAATTGAAACACTTTTTTACATTATTTGCTTGCATTAGTTTTATTTTAATGATCAGTTTTATTTTAAAAAAGTGCCCACTTTTTTGGAAGAAGTTTATGCTTCTTCATGATTCTGAATTATAATGTTTTGTTGGTTTAATTTTTTTTAGATGAAAGACAAAAAGAATTGTTGCTAATTTTTTTTTCCTTTTTTATTTAATTAACTCATATGTATTTATATGTGGATAAATGTAATGTGGATAAGATTGTTTGTGTTTGGATGGATGTAGTTTAAGTTTGGATGAATGTAGTTTATGTTGGATTTATGTAGTTAGGGTTTAGATGGATGTGAATGTGATGAAATATATCATATAACATGTGTATATCAGGAAGAATAAGATGAAATATATTATAACATGTGTATATTGAAGGCTCATAAGGGACGGTTCATGACAATTCTTTTTAAGGACGGTCTATGGCCGTCCTTTGAAGGCTCATAAGAGACGATCCATGACAGTCCTTTTTAAGGACGGTCTATGACCGTCCTTTTAAAGGACGGTCCACAGCCGTCTTTTGAAGGCCCATAAGAGACGGTCCATGATAGTCCTTTTAAAGGACGGTCCATGGCCATCCTTTGAAAGCTCATCGAGACGGTTTATGACAGTCCTTTTTAAAAACGGTCCATGACCGTCCTTTTAAAGGACGGTTGATGGCCGTCCTTTGAAGCCTCATAAGAGACGGTCCATGATCGTCCTTTTTAAGGACGGTCCACGACCGTCCTTTTTTCGTCAATAAGAAAGACGGTTTTCGACCGTCCTTTAAGTAATATGACATGTCAAAATTTGATGGCCCATGCGACGGTCAATGACTGTCCTTTTTGGTCATTTGAGATGGTTTTGGACCGTCCTTTTTTCGCTGTTTTGGCATAGTGATTGGGTACACATCACATTTCAAAAGCCTCAAATTCCATTACGTTGAACATCTAGTACACATCCCATGCATGTCTCCCTTTGGAATTTCATTGAGCATCTGGTACGCATCACAATTCGAAAGCCTCGAATCCCATTTCGTTGAACATCCAATACACATCCCATGTATGTCTCCCTTTGGCATTTCATTGAACATCTGGTACGCATCATAATTCAAAAACCTCAAATCCCATTTCGTCGAACATCCAGTACACAATCGCTCCAAATCAATAATAGATCAAACAAGATTAGTGCTTTAAATGTCTGCTTCTCAAACTGATTCGATCAAAAACCTTCAAAAAGGAGGAATCTGCCACGATCTGACGAAGATGAAGCCTCTGATGAGAAAATCATAGCCTTTCAGGATCCAAATTCCACAACCCGATGAAGACAAGGGCACTAAATGAGAAATCAAATCCTATATGATGTCGAGCATCGGCAGATTGCTTAGCGAATCGATATGGACCGAGCTTGCAGATTGGATTTCTCCGGGACGAAATCTGATGTATCGAACGATCGTAGAGCTTTGAAACGATCTGAGATGAGGAAGGATGTCACGCCCCAAACCGAAAATCGGATTCACAGGAATCCCGATCGCCGAATCTGGTGCCGACAGCCTCCGTAGTACCCCATTATCGGCTCCTAGCATCCATGCACCAGATTTCGATCCTGGGATCCTACAAGGAGGATTTTTTTTTGTACATTTAACTCATAATAAGCACAACCACAAGATTACCCAATTCACAAAGACAAAATCATCATCACGTATCCACTAATATAATCGTTTGAGTACAATGCTAAAGGAAAAAAATACATCAATCGAAAATCAAGCTCCAGAAGACCGCTGCTCACTCCAAGCTCAACACTACTGCAACCTAACATCACTTGCACGCATCTATCGTCACTTCAAGAAAAGGGGGCTTTAGCCTCAGTTCAAAACTGTGACTAAAAAGGTTAAAAACTGAGGCTAAGGCCTTTAGCCTCAGTTTTGCCTCAATTATCCAAACCGAGGTTGAAACCCCCGTGGCTAAAGGCTTTAGCCTCAGTTTTAGCAACCGAGGCTAAAATGACTTTTATAGCCTCAGTTCTTCAAGTGAGGCTAAAAGAACCTTTCTAGCTTCAGTTTTCTCAAAATGAGGCTAAATCAAAATTTTAGCCTCCATTGTTTCCAACTGAGACTAAATCCAAATTTTAGCCTCAATTGCTTCCAACCGAAGCTAAATCTATTTTTAACCTCGGTTCTCAACAAGCGAGGCTAAAGGCTTTAGCCACAGAAGTTGTAGTCTCAGTTTAGATAACTAAGGCAAAATTGAGACTAAAGATAGATTTAGCCTTTGTTGGCATCAACTGAGGCTAAAATCAATTTTTAACATCATTTATCAATAATCGAGGCTAAATCTAGTTTCTATCAACAAAAGCTAACAATATTATAATCAACCAATGATTGAACTTGTGCATGTTTCACCCATTTGACATCCATCAAGACAACAATCAACAAAACAATTAATGTTAAAGTTTTCAAAATAAACAAACTGCCACATAACCTTCCACATGAACTGTTTCAGTATGGTCCCCTTCCACATGACTATTTTCTCTCGAATTGGAGCATCACAGCCAAAGGAGCATCATTTCCATGAGTTACCATCAATCCTGTAAAAAGGAAAACAGAAAACATTTACATATGTAACTAGTTTCCTAATAAAATACTTTACCATGGAAAGCATTTACATATGTTAATGGTTTGCACAAATGTATACCCTAAATGCTGCATGCTTCCACATATCATATTTACATTTAGTTTTTACTGTACAATAATTGGTTATGCAAAAGATGTAAATATCTCAAATTTCTTGCAAATGATATTAGAATACCTGGGGATCTGATCTCAGAATTGTTTGCAGAAATAAAAGATAATCAGGCGTATATCCAACCTGTATTAAGGTAGAAAGCATTGCTATCATGTGAATACATAAAGACATGAAGGTGTATAATTAAAATGAGTAAGATTGTGCAGGATATAGTCTTAAAGAAAAAGAAAGCAACAGTGACGACAAGATACAATAAACAATTGTGATAATGGCAAATAACAAAATTCAGGTTGTGTGCAAGACTAGATGGAGAGTAGAGATAAACACAACAGAAAATTGATAATTATACCTGAAATTTAGCAACAGTGTCAGGAGTACAAAGGATGCCTTGTGGAGATTCAACTGCAAGCTCTGCTACACATAATGTTACAGGCTCCAATCTTCCAATAGCATTCACAAATGATGCTTTCATCAGTATAGTCATTCATAACACTGACCTCATGGCTTTGGGACTCTCATGAGAATTCGACTTCTGCATAGTTGGAAATTGAGGCAATGTTTGTGCTTAAGACCAATTGCTCTTGCAACTCATTAGTCCCATACCTGCATTCATACGATGATTACTAACAGAAACTGGACTGAGAATACATATAAGAACAGGTACCCTAATAAAGAAAGAAATTGCACATCAGATCCAAAGTACCTTTGATTTTGTTCCGAGCGGTCATAGGACCAGAGAAGCAGGAAGAGCATTCCCATTTCAAGTACACAACTAGAAGCAAGCTTTCTGATACTCAAAAGCTATCATGGTCTGGTTTCCACGTGGAAAGTGCATAAATGATCCGCCCCTTCCACCCCTAAAGCATCCACTGGCTATCTACATCGATGACGAAATCCTTATGGTAGCAGCTCCTCACCCTATCCCTCGCTTTCCCCACTCCATCCACAAAAAGTATAGGGTATTTCGAAGTACCATAGAGCAATGTATGCTAGAATATGCCGGGATGGAGCTCTGCACATATAAGAAAGCACCATGTACTCTAACACTCCCTCTCAAGCTGATGCATGGATATCATATATGCCAGGCTTGCCGATAATGTGCTTGAAGTGGTGAGATGATGACGCCTTGGTGAAAATGTCCACATACTGATCTTTGGAACAAACAAATGTAGTATGTAGAACTTTAGCTGTCAACTTCTCTCAAACAAAGTGACAATGAAGTTCTGTATGTTTGGTTCATTCATGGAAAATGAGAATAGAGGCAATATTTATGGCTGCTTAATTTTCACAATGAAGTTGAATTTATCTTTGTTGAAAAGAGAAAAAGAACACTATCTTCATCAAATGGAGAAGTTGGCAGTGAAGAGCAATTAAAGTCACCAAGGTTTGGCTTTGTACATATGGCATTGTTATTAATTAACATCACAGATTGCAGAAAAAGCTAACTCATGCATGTCTCTTTGGACAGTCGACACTTTAAAAATAGTAATAATCAGCTTTATATCTAAAAAACCAAGCATATAAAAAGACATTACAAGCAGAGAAGCATACTTTGAAAACAGAACCTGTTGATGCAGCTATCGTTGTTTTCTGCAAGGGATGCTTGTACGAACTCAAGCCCAGGGATAAAGCTTCCTTATATCTTGGCAATATGTCAACTTCATAATTCTGAGCAGGAATGCCTGCATGAACTGAATTTTTTATGTCATCATTCATACTATCGGTTATCTTTTCTTCGGATATTTTCTGCATCCAAGGGAGATGGTGCTTCTCAAACAAGAGAATATCAAAGCAGATAACATAGTACATGAAGTGCAATAAATGCAAATGTCAACTGATACTGGCAGTATAACTAATAAAACCACCAGAGCACATGGAAAAAAGGATCATGGCATCCAGCCAAGACATGGCCTGGTTGTCACGACTCAGCCAAGTTGACTCAGTGTCAAAGGTCACCAATATGAATCGCCTATGTAACCAGCAACTTGTATATAAGATGGCTGAGATTATGTGATGGGGGAGAAGTTTGCCAATCCTAATCCCAAATGAAAAACCCCAATTCCAATCCCAATCCCAAAAGAAATACCCTAATTCCAATCCAAATCCCAATCACAAACGAAAAACCAAATTCCAATCCTAAAAGGAAAAACCCTGATTCCAATCCCAAATTGAAAACACTAAGTCCAATCCCCACTACAAGCATATAAACAAGATGAAGAAAAAAAAAAATTACCTTCCAGGGTAGAAACCCTATTTGTTAGATGTTGAGGTATGGTTGGATCTCCGTCACGATGCGGCTGATGCGCCGCTGGGTTGCGGTAGAACGTCGCTGGCCAATGTAAGAGGGAGAGGAAGAGGGAGAGAGATTGATCAAAGAGAGAAGCGGAGAGTCGATCAAGAGAGAGGGTTTGGGGGGTTTTCGAAGGGTCGAAGTACAAACGCTAGCTAATGCTGGTATAAAAGAATTTGGTCAGCTCCCAGCTGAGCATGATAGAGAAAATACTCATCAATGTATTAACAGTAAGGTTCTAAAAGGTGATTATACGAGTGAAGCACTCAGCTGCTGCAAGGGAATGGAAACGAACCTGTTATTTGGGAGATTCTTCAAGGGAAGCACTCAGCCTAACCAGTCAGTTCTAACCTACAAAACAAATCTTAGCCATTAGCCACTGTTCCAGGTTCCATGAAATCAGATACGGCATTAAGTAACAATTTTTGAATTGCAAACATCCAATTTAATCAAGATGAAATAACAAAGAGAAATAATGTAATGAGGACGTGCAGTATCATGTTTGGACCAGATATCTGTGCAGATGATCATGATAAGCACAAACAAATACTTGTGTAGAAATAAACAAAAGAACTACAACATGAATAAAAGACAATTATGGCTATTGTTGCTCCATCTAATAGAAGTCAGATGATCATAATAAGCACGAACGATATGGCATGACCACATGCAGACAACTCTGGTTTAATCTGGCTACTACCAAAATAAAGACAAAAGCTCTCATCTCTCTTTGTTTGAAGTAGGTCTAAAAGAAACTCCTTATATTAAAAATTGGCAGCAACAATAATTAAATGATATAGTACAGGAACACTGAAATAATGAATAAAGTCACAGAAAGGAACGCTGTGATGAGAAGAAAATTTTAACAAGAGAACTATATTTTCATTTATTCAATAAACAACTTCTTCATTGTTAAGTATATGAATTACAAGGTAATGGGTACCCCCAAAAAAAGGGGCATTAATTGCAAATGCAATGAACGCATGGTATTTTGGATTAAATAGTGGTTTTGGAGTGTGACTTGCAAGGGGGCTGGAACAATTTGCCCCAAATTGTTTGTATTAGTTCCCTATTGGTTGGTTCCGGTCTTTATTAGCCTGGTGACTCGTTTCATAACAAAACAGGACTTGTCCAAATTAGTTCCCTATTGGTCGCTCTCAGTTTGTATCAGCCTAGTGATTTGCTTCAGTCTGGGATGAAACTAGAATGACTCGGATGACTCATCCACTACAAAATTAAATTTTCAAAAAAAAATGGAATCACCACAACAAAAATAAATTGCCATCATCTTTCCTTAAAATAATAATAATAATAATAAATAAATAAATAAGCTGATCGACACTGCTTTAGGTTTTGTTTGAATGCACAAGAGAATTAAATTGCAAACATTCTTTTGAAAAGATTTTTGTTATTTAAAAAATCAATGTTTCCAATATTCACCGTGGAAAAGTAGTTATAAAGTTGCAGCTATGTTTCTATCAAGTCCAACTTCAAAGTAACATATTTGCATTTTGGAGCACAAATCATGAACTTGAATGTTAAGTAGATTACAACTTGACTTTTTCCACTTTATTATCAAATTAAGAACTGCATCCAAACACACCCCGGCCCTAAGGATTAACAAGCTGACCTTAACAGTCTATACCATATAACACAACTAATTTGGGCAGTCTCAAATCAATTGGAAGTTCATGACAAGTGATCGCTAGACAATTAACTGAATTATCAGGCAATCTGAACCCCAGGAAACATGTCAATCATTCGGACCAAGTAGATAACGGACACTTCAAAATGTTCCTCAACATCTCTTTAAACAACAAACCAATCAATTTCACTATTTTTTTCTTAGTTTTCAGCTCATTCCTACATTGTCTACCGAATTTAACTCCTAATGTGGTAAGCAATGCGTACTAAGATATCTATTGAAGGAATAACCAGAACAGATTCTATACTTACTGTGTAACAAGAAGCACATCGATGGTGGACGGATCAATCTCATCAAAGTAAGGCAAAGCAGACATTCCCAAGTAAGTTGGATGTATTCCACAATCAAACTACAAACCAAGAAAACACAAACTGTGTCAAAATCTAATGCATGTAAGTAGAGAGAGAGAGAGAGGCAGAATTATCTATTTAACAACAAATCCAGAACCTCCATGTCATGGGGCCCATGGTTCAGTGATCCATACCATTGATTTGCCACAAGGAATGACAAGGGCACCTGTGGAAATAAGATGTAGAGGAAAAGAAAGGCCATCCCCAATATGAAAGTGGTGAAATTGGCTACAGCATAAGCAATGGAGAGGATTTCATGGTGAGGGAGGCCAACAGGGAGATCTGAAACAATCCCAATGGCAGCAGCCATAATAAGAAGGAACGACACCCACCAACAAGATTTTTGGGCTCTTAGCACAAACACAGTGCGACCAATAGGGCATGGCCATACCAATGATCCAAATCACCGTAATGTGGACCCCAGATGCTAACTATACACTAAAAAATATAAAATTAGAAAAAGAAAAACCCTAAGTAGATGTTGATGCACTCGATATGGAGATCGGAGTTGCCGCTGTACATGTCGATGGGGTACATGCCATGCTCGTCGCAGATAATCTCCCATAAGGCCCCGATCTGATTACCACATTGCCCTCCCTGGATGTGGAGGATCTCTCTCATCTTCTCGAGATAACGGAGACAGAAGGAAAACAGGGGCTGACAACCGAGAAGAGAGAGAGAGAGAGAGAGAGAGAGAGAGAGAGAGAGAGAGATCAGGATTTTGTGTGGGGGGAGGGATGTTAGGGTTTTTCTGGTTATAAGAGAGATAGGGAGAGAGAGAGAGAGAGAGAGAGAGAGAGAGAGAGAGAGAGCGCGCGTGAGGGAGTGCGAGCAGAGAGGGAGAGGCAGAGAGAGTCCGGGGCAGGGAGAGGCATACAACGGAGAGGGAGAGCTTTTGCAGCTGGGCCTTACAGGAAATAACGAAAACGCAAGGTCGAAAGTACCCTTGCTACTTTCTCAGTGTAACAGCACGTGCCTGGGGCGATATTGGCCTCAGTTTCCCATAACCGAGGCAAAAAAAAAAAAAAGCTCCAACGAGCTCTTTAGGGCCCACCATGACATGGCATCCACTCCCTCCTATCTCTTATGACAGATTATTTTAAAATGGGATCCAAAATAGTAGGCTGATTCAACACTCCAATGGGCCATAATGCATGGATAAGTGATAATGAGACCATTTACCTTTGAAATCTTACTATGGCCCACCGTGATGAGTTCGGTAGCCTCAAGAAGGCTTCAATAATAGACGTCTTCAAGAAATAATTTTTCGGTCCACTTCCATAAATGAGTTTCCAAAAATGATGGATAGACTTTTAGTCTCGATTACTAACCAACTGAGGCAAAAAGACAGACTTTTGGCCTCAGTTACTTAACAACCGAGGCAAAAGGGCAAACTTTTAGCCTTGGTTGCTCACCAACCGAGGCAAAAGGGAAGAATTTTAGCCTCGGTTGCTCACCAACCGAGTCAAAAGGGCAAACTTTTGGCCTCAGTTTTCAATAACCAAGACAAAAGGGTAGACTTTTGGCCTCAGTTTTCAATAACCATGGCAAAAAGGTAGGCTTTTGGCCTCAGTTTTCAATAACCAAGGCAAAAAGGTAGGCTTTTAGCCTCAGTTTTCAATAACCGAGGTAAAATGACAAACTTTTGGCCTCAGTTGCTCACCAATCGAGGCAAATGGGTAGACTTTTGACCTCAGTTTCTCACCAACCAAGGCAAAAGGGCAGACTTTTAGCCTTAGTTTCTCAACAACCGAGGCAAAAAGGCAGACTTTTAGACTCAGTTACTCACCAACTGAGGTAAAATGGTAGACTTTTGGCCTCAGTTTCTCACCAACTGAGGCAAAAGGGCAGACTTTTGGCCTCAATTTCTCACCAACCGAGACAAAAGGGCAGACTTTTGGCCTCAGTTCTCAACAACCGAGGTAAAAGGGTAGACTTTTGGCCTCAGTTTTCAACAACCGAGGCAAAAGGGTAAACTTTTAGTCTCAGTTGCTCACCAACCGAGGCAAAAGGGCAGACTTTTGGCCTCAGTTGCTCACCAACCGAGGTAAAAGGGTAGACTTTTGGCCTCAGTTCTCAACAACCGAGGCAAAAGGCAGACTTTTAGCCTCAGTTGCTCACCAACCGAGGCAAAAGGGCAGACTTTTGGCCTCAATTGCTCACCAAAACCGAGGTAAAAGGCAGACTTTTGGCCTCAGTTTTAAACAACCGAGGCAAAAGGGCAGACTTTTAGCCTTAGTTTCTCACCAACTGAGGCAATAAGGCAGAGTTTTGGCCTTAGTTTCTCATCAACCGAGGCAACAAGTGAATTTTTAACCTCAGTTCCTTTACAACCGAGGCTAAAAACCACATTTAACCTCCTTTTTTTGAATTGAGGCTAAAAAGTTGAGACTAAAGGCCTACTTTCTTGTAGTGCGTGCATAAGCTTATATAAAGCTTAGAGGGTGGTGTAAGTGTGTGCACAAGGTTAGTGCCAAGTATTCAATACAATGCCATCATCATGCAATACCAAAAATACTAGTAACCCATAAACCGTACAATATCAGAATAAGCAGACATACTGACAAAATCATGAATTATCAAAGTAAGCAGAAATACTGACAAGAGCAGGAATTATCAGAGTAAACAGAAATACTGACAAGATCATAAATCGTATGATAACAGAGTAAGCGAAAATATGGATAAGTTCATGAGTCAATCAATATCAGAATACACAATATAAAATAACTATGCAAATGAGGAGTCATAAAGAGCTAAATATCAGATGCCGAGGATCTAATGCAATATGTAAATCCTGCTAAATCTGTCTAAGTCATATAAGTATAGAAAACATAACCCAAAATGCCATATGCATGTGGATGCAATATGCGATGCAATGAAATGACCAAGCTGGATTGTGAAGTTGGGATGATAGTACGTAGTATCGCAGGCTACGGGGTCCATCATAAGGGACTTCTATCCAAACCAGTCCCATACCTAAATTTGGATAGTCAGACTCAATGTGGTAAACTCCTGGCCTCAGGTTAGTCGCGCCCAACCGAAATCCTGGCCATGCAAAGGTACATGTAACAAATAGTTACGCACCACTAGCCCGAGTGGATAGTGAATGAATAAATGAATGAATATGTAATTTCTACTCAATAAGTCCACATATCAGTATGGTTCCTCTCTGAAAAATCACCGAGGTCTATTACACTCCAAACCAAATTGCTGCCCCATCGCGCGCAATAAGGTGAGTGGAAGAGACCTCACTATCTGCCTACCAATATCGGGCCCGACTCGTCGATAGTGGACCCATTCTTCGAGCTGGTAAGACTCAGCCTAGCATTGCCCCCTCTTCTCGGGCAGGTAAGGCCGTACCCCCTTCTAACCAACCACGACACAATGGGAGACGCGGCCTAACGGTATACGGCCCTTATGCGCTCATGCATCCACTCGGTCTAGACGTTGGAGTAACCTCTGGAACTAAGAGGGTTTAAGGACTTTCACCCAAGGATATCTATAGCACTCCATGTAGAATAGATTTTCGGTGTTCCATCTGGCCATCCATGAAATACCTGTAGAGGCTATGGCCCTGATGTCGCTAGGGCATACAGTGGTCATGTCACACAAATGCGAGATGCATGAGTCACACAGTCCAATCATGCATCAATCCTACACATGTCATGCTCTCATGTGGGGCAACTCTGTCTATCAGGAAGCCCCATGAACAACCTGCCCTATGGCATATGCAATGGTCAATCACATCTCATAACAAACATGCAGATGATGCGTATGGGCATTTATTATGATGTTATGCTGTCACATACTTATAATCGGTATCAATAACCGGCATCAACAATCGGCCTCGACAATGTGGACATTTAACCAACATTGCCCCCAAGGAATGGCCACATAGTGCCAAACATATAATGGGCCCACGGCCTCACACAAGGGCCTAATATACAACACAGTGGGTCTTACTCAAGGGCCACATATACACAACAGGTGGACCCTGCTCATGGGCCTAATACATATCACAATGGGCCTTGCCCATAGGCCATGAATACATCACAATGAGCCTCAACTACGGGTTACATATACATCATATAGGTTTCAACAATCGGCCTTGACAATCGAATTCGATACTCAGAATCGACCTCGATACTCGGCCTCGACAATCGGAACCGACTAATACAATCGGCCTCGAAAAATCGACACCAATAATCTACATCGATAATCGGCACCGATAATCAACACCGACGACCGGTCACATAAACAAGACTGGGTCCATAGATGAATATCTGATCAACCATAATATAAAGATTAACACTCAGCCGTGGTTATATCAAATCTGGTAGCATGGAGCCATCCGTCGGTGGTAAATGAGGCCCACTTATTTGGGTTAACCCACTAAGAGAATGATGAGAATGGGCCTGATAAGGCCTAAGGAAGGGTCACAATGTGGACATCTAACCATCACTGCCCAGCAATGTGGACATTTAACCAACATTGCTCCCAAGGAGTGGTCCACATAGAGTCAAACATAAGGTGGGCCCAAATATCCAACAAGTGGGCCTCAAATAGTCATCACAGGTGGGCCTTACACATGCAGCACGTGGGCCTACACATCACGGTGGGTCGATACATTGGGCCGCACCATTGGGCCTAATATACACATCACGGTGGGTCGCATCATTGGGCCGCACCAATGGGCCTCATGTACAGCAAGTGGGCCGCATCAATGGGCCGCACTAATGGGCCTTATACACATCAAGTCGAGACTCAATAAATGGATCGGAAACATATCATAATGGGCCACGACATACGGGCCGAAAATACGTCACAATGGGCCTTGACCCATGGGCCTAAAATACATCTCAGTGGGCCTTACCGAATGGGCCACAAACACATCATAATGGGCCATAACCATGGGCCTCAAATACATATCATAACAGCCATAACCATGAGCCTCAACATATCATAATGGCCATAACCATGGGTCTTAACATATCATAATGGGCCGCAACCCATGGGCCTCACATACATCATATGGGCCGCACTAATGGGCCTCATAGGTGGGCTACAAATATATCAAGGTGGGCCTTACAAATGGGCCACAAGTATATCAAAGTGGCCTCACAAGTAGGAGCTTGAATTTCATCTGAAATCATCTCAATAGTAGCAGGTGCATCATGTGTATCACTGTACACATCATTCTATGGGGCATATGGCCCACTAATGATGATCAACACTACCCAAACAATCTCCAGGTAGATCAGCATTATCCAAACATTGTCCAGCACTGTCCAACACTATTTGGATGGTGTGGATGAAACAAACACATCACGGTATGGCAGTACAGCACCGTCAAAATAGGTGGACGACGTGGGTGGAATACATACAACATGGTGTGGTCTATAGCACCGCCCACACATGGTCTAGCACTGTCCAAACATTCTAGACAGTATTGATTAAACAAATATCTCATGGTGGTGTCCCATCATCCAAATGATGGAAGGCTAGGATAAAACAGATACATCACACGTGAGCTCCACATGCTGGACAACATGTATGTACAACACATACATCATGGGAATCCCACCATCTAAGGGTCCGGGCGGTGGATGGGATTGGTGAAACATATACATTAAGTGGGGCCACGTGGTGTGACCCACCAGATATAATATTATATATATTATACATATACATCATCTAGGACCACGTGGTGTGGACCACCAGATATAATGTTTATATTAATATATACACCACACATATTTATTTATACATATATACATATATATTACCATTCATGCAAACGTCCAACCCTGGACGTCATTTAACAAATGATTAGGATGAAATATATATGCCAGGTGGGTCCACATGTGTGGGACCCACCACACATATACCTTGTGATTAGGGCCCACAGAACTGAGGTCTTATAGCAGCTTCAGCTGCTGATGGACGGTTAGATCTCATACAGCAGCAATTGGGGTCCACGGCTGGACAGAATGGATATAACACGTGCCTCATGTTCAGACCCACCGAACTTGCAGGCGTTAATACAACAGCTGTACATGGTACTTCAGCCAATCCACTTCATAGAAGTGGATCCCATGTGGGGCCCACCATGATGTTTATCTGCAATCCAAACCATTGCTAAGGTTACACAGACCCTGGGTGAGGAGGAAAACAAATTTCATAATGGTCCAAGGCTCCTGAGACACCCAAAAAGGATTTCAATGGCAGACGTCAATCACCACTGTTTCCTACCGTGTGGGCCACTTGAGTTCCGGATGAAGCTGATTTTTGGGGTGGCCCACTGCCATAAGTGGGCCTACCAAATGCACGGTGTAGATGTCCAAACCACCTCATGGTGGGGCCCCGTCTTGTAGTCCGTCCATCCATCCGTCCGCCAGCAGCGCCTGCGCACGCTGCTGACAGCAGCAGCGTGCCTTATTTTTATTTTTATTTTTTATTTTCTCGAGGTTTTTCATATGTGGGGCTCGTGTCTTGAGAATCCACTCCATCCATTGGATTCCATGGCCCAAGACGGATCAAACGAGTCCACTATACAGTATGTTTTTGGTGGGTAGAGACATTAAGGTGGGTCCTAATGGATCTTAAAGGTAAACAAATGTTGTTTCTCATGCCGGGGCTCGCCAGAAAATCGGATTGGGTTCATTCTTTGGCTCAACGCCTAAAATGGGCTTGGAAATGAAATGGATGGTGTGGATTTGATTTTTACATCAAGGTAGGGCCTACATGAGTAGGCTATCCCAAAAGCTCTCCCCTCCCCGCTTTTTTTTGGCAGAGAGTGCATTTCACTATCTGTTCACACTCGTGAAAGACGTCTGGACGCTGGACGGACCATGTACACATATTGCTCAAGGTGGGTCCCACGTGTGGGGTCCACCTGGACATGGCCCACTTGATTTGGGTCAACCTTATATTTATGTTTTTCAATTACTGTTAAGTGGGGCCCACATGGCTTGGACGGCCGTGGGGTCCATTTGATGGACGGCTTAGACATCACATACATCAAGGTGGGGTACATCTGGATGGGCCACACAGCCACATTATCGCACCAAAATAATGAGAGTGAGAGAGAGAGAGAGAAGCACCCACCTCTCATTCTTCTTCCTCCTTAGCCTTCCAATACTCCAAAAGTGTTCCTTTAACGGTGGAGATCATGATCCAAGGGTGGAGATGGGAGATAGGGTGGTAGGGAGTGGGCCACACATAGCTCTTCTCATGGAGATCTTGGACGTTTCCTCCCCTTAGGAGTTGCTTGGGAGAGTGAGAAATGAGAGAGAGAGAGGAGTGGTGATGGAGTGGAAAGGGATGAGTTCTTTTGACTTTTGTAAGAAAAGAATGGGCTAAGCATGGGTTGAATTGACTTTGGGTAAGGAGAGGTAAGGGTGAGTGATGGCTTATGATGGGATGTACTTGACTAATGATTGATGGGATTGATTTGAAATGTTGTAGAGATTCTCTTGGGATTTTATAAATGCGCGACATTTTCTTGAACTGAACGCGGGCCCACATCTCTTGGCCCGGGTATTGCCTCGGTGGGTGAGACGCGGCATCAGAACCGCGGGGACAGCACGGTCGCTAGGGTACAAGTTTTGGATCGAGCTGACTCTAAAATACGGGATACCACTCGGGGTCGCGCGCAATTGCCGATAAAAGATCGCAGGTCACCGAAATTCTACCGGGAGGACCATGGAAGCCTACGGGACGCTACGAGTTAGAATATGGGTCTTACAAAGGATTTCTCGTAAATTCAGGCACCCAATCGAATACAAAAATCCTCTTGAAGGAGAGATTTCAGCGCGGCTAATAAAGATTTCTAGCCCTAGATGGATATATAGCTAGGGTTAGGGTTTCTAGAGGGTATCCCTGGCTTGGATTTTCCCCCATTCTTTCTCTCTCTTTTGAGAAAGGAAAGTGAATTCATAGCAGCTAATGGGAATGGGGTGGGCTTCGTGGAGGAATCAGTGTTTTTAGTTGCCATTAGATGGGGGTTGAAAACACTATCTGATCCTCGATCTATAGATTATACTCGCGTTTCCATATCTGACAAGTGGGGCCCACTTTAATAAAATCCAAACCATTGGTCCAGTGCATGCTACGGTGGATTGACTAATTCCCAAAAAGATCTAAGATGGTGTGATTTATAACTATAGTTTAGATGGTAGACTTTTAGCCTCGGTTGCTCACCAACCGAGACAAAAGGGTAGACTTTTGGCCTCAATTGCTTACTAACTGAGGCAAAAAAAGGCATACTTTTGGCCTCAGTTGCTCACCAACTGAGGCAAAATAGCAGACTTTTGGCCTCAGTTGCTCACCAACCGTGGTAAAAGGGCAGACTTTTAGCCTAAGTTTTCAACAACCGAGGCAAAAGGGCAGACTTTTGGGCTCAGTTGCTAACTAACCGAGGCAAAAGGGCAGACTTTTGGCCTCAGTTCTCAACAACCAAGGCAAAAGGGCAGACTTTTGGCCTCAGTTTTCAACGACCGAGGCAAAAGGGCAGACTTTTGGCCTCAATTGCTTAGCAACCGAGGCAAAAGGGTAGACTTTTGGCCTCAATTTTCAACAACTGAGGCAAAAGGGCAGACCTTTGGCCTCAGTTCTCAACAACCGGGACAAAAGGACGGACTTTTGGCCTCAATTTCTCACCAACTGAGGCAAAAAGGGCAAATTTTTAGTCTCAGTTGCTCACCAACCGAGGCAAAAGGGCAGACTTTTGGCCTCAATTTCTCACCAACCGAGGCAAAAGGGCAGACTTTTGGCCTCAATTCTCAATAACGGAGGCAAAAAGGCAGACTTTTGGCCTCGGTTCTCAATAACCGAGGCAAAAGGGCAGACTTTTTGCCTCAGTTCTCAACAACCGAGGTAAAAGGGCAGACTTTTGGCCTCAGTTTCTCACCAACTGAGGCAAAAGTGCAGACTTTTGGCCTCAGTTTTCAACAACTGAGGCAAAAGGGTAAACTTTTAGCCTCAATTGCTCACCAACCGAGGCAAAAGGGTAGACTTTTGGACTCAGTTTCTCACCAACCGAGGCAAAAAATGAATTTTTAACCTCAGTTCCTTCACAATCGAGGCTAAAAACCGCATTTAACCTCCTTTTTTTTTTGAACCGAGGCTAAAAAATTGAGGCTAAAGGTCTACTTTATTGTAGTGGGTGTAGGTTTAGGTTTAGGGATTTGAGAATACATTTAGGTTTTATGTTTAGGTTTAAGTTTTAGTTTATAGGTTTAGGTTTTAGGTTTAGGTTTAGGTTTTAGGTTTAGGTTAAGGTTAGGTTATATAGGTTATAAGTTTAGGTTAAAGGTTATAGGTTATAGGTTATAGGTTAAGGTTTAGGTTATAGGTTTTGGTTTAAGTTAAGGTTATAGGTTTAGGTTTACGTTTAGGTTTCGGTTTTAGGTTTAGGTTGGGTTTAGGTTTAGGTTATAGGTTATAGCTTTAGGAAATTGAGAATAGGTTATAGGTTTAGGAAATTGGTTTCGGGTTCGGGCTCGAGTTTAGGATCGGGTTTAGGTTATATGTTTAGGTTCAGGTTATAGGTTATAGGTTTAGGTTACAGGTTTAGGTTTAGGTTTAGGTTAGGTTATAGGTTATAGGTTTAGGTTTAGGTTTTAGGTTATAGGTTATAGGTTAAAGTTTAGGTCATAGGTTAAGGTTTAGGTTTAGGTTATAGGTTTTGGGTGTGGTTTAGGTTAAGGGTGTGGTCCCTGCAAATACAGATATAAACACGACCTATCCAAATAGCTAGGCCCCTCCAATATTGTTCATAGGAAATGGACAGTTTCATCATAGTCATAACAGTGGTTCCCACCTTCCAGGGACCCCCACTCAACATCCGGATAGCTCCGACGCATATCCAGATTTGCTTCATAAATTTCAAGATAATATATAAACATGGGCCTGTCCAAATGGCCAGGCCACCCATATTGCTGTCCATAGGAAATGGACAGCTTCATCATGGTAATAACAGCGGTTCTCACCTTCCAGGGACCCTCGCTCAACATCCGGATAGCTCCAACGCACATCCGGATCTACTTCATCAATGAATCATATAGTATAAAGGAAAGAAGACTCACCAATTTAGCTAGCAAGGAGAGAAAGTATAAGTGCTTGGAATGTCGCTCTTTCTTTGAATAATAGATGCATATTCCACAATGCAATCTCAGAATAAGTAAGTTTTTTAGTTTCTCAAATAATGCATATGGGCACAAATTTACAAATAAAGATTTTAAGCTAAACCAGAATAGAGATGACAGTGCTTGGCACTTCCTCCCAATCTTGGTCCTCAAGATAAGTGGGGCTCAAATTCAACAGACCTAGAAACCCAATCCTCGACGCCATTAAACCTAGAAAGAGCTCTGATGCAGATGAGTAGGGTAGCTAGACATGTGTAACACCCTGGTTCCCAAAACCTGAGGATAGTCGCTCCTCATTGAGAACCCGAGTATTACGTTGTAAAATGGACCAACATACATCTAAATAGCAGCACTTTCATAATATGAAGTAAAGTAATCTCTATATAAGCCAGGGATATCAAGAGTAACAATAAGGAAGTTTAATACATGTACATGGGAGCAAATGAAATCCCACAACAGGGGAAATTTTTTTACAATTCAAACAAAACACATAGTTTGGAATATGAAAGCAAGTAAATCCTAAAGTATCAGTTGAGCTCTAACGGCTCAACAACATTCACATAAAGTTCTTCCTCGCCAAACTCCACCTCAGTCGTCCCTGAAATCCCGTCATAGGGGTCTCTACCTGTTCATCATACCTGTGTCTATTTGGTGCAACCGCACGAATGGGTGAGTGAAAACTCAGTAGGAACTTCTCGCAAGGATTCATGCATATCACGTCATTCCAAAACAGTTTAAATCAACATATTCAAATTACAAAAAGACTAATCATAAAATTATAAATGAATGTATGAGTGTATAAATGTATGTACAAGTCACAGATCTGGGGATGCACATCCAGCTGTCAAAACAAAGGGGTCGCCCAAGGCAAACTAGTCACCCGAAAAAATACTCAAAGGTACGCCCAAGGAGAACTAGTTGCCCGGAAAAGACCATGCAGACCGCCCCCGGTAGGTCATTTACCTGGAAAAAGCCATTTAGGAGAGTGCACCCAAGGATATCTCCTGAAAAAATATACGGGGTACGCCCAAGAAGTGTCTAATCCCGAAAAAGCCTCATGAAAAGAAAGAGCGCCCAAGGTGACCCAAATGCACAGGTTTTATGAGTTAAACTAAAGTGTTGGAACTTTTAGTCAATCGAACAGAATGTGGCTTACATTGAGCAACCGGAAAAGCTCATATGTCATGCGTGAATGTCATGTATCATGATGCTCATGCACATTCCATAAGATTAACAAGATTACTCTCATAAGCATGATCAAGACTTGTAGTTCTTTAATAGGATATCCATCATTCAAATATGAACTTAATATAAATTCATTTACTTTCCCAAGGTCCAAAGGAGGGCCCAAATATGACATTTCAAACACATTTGGATAGCAACATGATTACTACACATCTTAAGAAGAGATATTCGTTTATATCAAACCATAACAATTCTAACCCATATAATGAGAAATGGAGCAAGCTTATTATTGTAGTGGAAGCAAGGACTCTTAGATTTAATACAACTAGAAGATGTATATATGTGATTTCAAATGTGGTATGATAATGTGCAACAAGTAGGAATGTGCGTGTACACAAGCAATTCCCAATATGGCATGGTGATCTTAAAGCAATTCTCATAAGATATGTTGGGGTAACATAAATTGAGGTAGTCCCACATGTTTATTCATGTCAATTCAAAGTTAAAGGAACACAACTACTATTTGCACAATTATAATATCATTCTACAATTATTTTAGAATTCCATGAAATGATGAAGCCATGTGGGATATCCCTCACCTTGATTGAGGGTTTCTCTTAATTTGAATCTTCCTATGAGGCGAGTCTATGAGCTTCTGATTTGGAATTGATTGAAGGAAGGTGTCTTTCAGGTGTATCAGTTGTAAACAGCCCCTAAATGAAATATTATAGAATCTCAGTGAGTCAGTACCGAGTTGACTCGGTTGGGTTTCCTACTAACAACCAGTTGGGTAGTTTTGGAGGTTTCGATTAGCCACAAGGTTCTGTTAATGATTACATAGAACCCAATTCTACCCAAATCATTCAAGGATGATTGGAGTTGGCTAGACTCGGTTGGGAAACTGATCGAGTCAGCCCACTACTGAGTATAGGGTCGACTCAGTCGAATACCCGCTGAGTTAACTCACTCACAAGTTGAGAGAGAGCTAATCAGATGACTGAGTTGGATTGCTATACCTGGCAGAGACTATCTCCTATTGTTGAGAAGATAACAGCCCGAACACGCTCTCACCAAGGCTGACTGAGTTTGTGAATCTGTTTGGTAAGTGGTCACCGAGTCAGCATGCAAACTAGCTGTTTGAATGGAGTTGTAGGGATTGGTCGGACGATAATACCTGAACTGATGGCGTGAAGGATGTTGGGGTGCGACTCTCGACGAGTCAGACTGAGCTAATCTCACGAGCGGACACCGGTTCATGAGCTTCACTTGACTAGAGTTTTTCAAAAACTCATGTTGAGATGGTTGGGTCAGGATGATTTGAATCGATCTGACTCGGGTCTGGTCTCCTGGTCAAACGTTGAAGCATCAATGGGAGATCCCTTTCTTTCTCTCTATCTTCTCCTCTCTCCCTCCTTCTTAGCACAGAAAATGAGTCGGATCTGAGGCTGAGTCGAGTTGCTACAGAGGCCTGCAACTCGCCCAGCGGCCGGCCCTCCTTCTCTCTCTCTCTCTCTCTCTCTCTCTCTCTCTCTCTCTCTCTCTCTCTCTCTCTCTTACTATTTTCTTTCTCTTTTCTACCTTGGAATTCGTCTTAACACACGGCTTTATATAGCCCTTCCATCTCCAGGCGCTTCCACGGCTAATCAGATGGGTAAAGGCACTTTTAAAGAAATAGGTTTTAAGAAACCCATCATCAGTCGTCTCTCTATTGACTGGATGAGTGCACGGGTTTATACGATCTCGCCTGATGGGTTTTAATTAGAGTGGGCCGCATCACGAACGTTCCGGATGAGTGAATGGGCCCGTTTTTGCAGAAGTTGGGTTTCACAGTCAGTTTGAGGAAGATGGAAGATGAAAATGGCATTTTTCAACTGGGCGGTTTATCCATAGATCAGGACCGTTTGGACGGTCCTGAAATGGCCTAATAGTGATTTGGGCCCACATAACGGCGCATGGAGGGCCATTGATTAAGACAATCTTGCGGTAAGAGAAAACTGAGGCGCCGCTTCAAGTTCTCGCCATTTTCTCGGCTGCTCCGAAAAATATCGGGTTTCCCTATTTCAGACGTCCCAGATCGTCCGAGCGAAGCTTCCAGAGAACGATCGATGGCTGGGACGGGCTTTGCTATAAGTGGAAAGGATTTCTCCACTTTCCGAGGGGTAGGGGAGCTCCTTATGGAAATAGTAGGGCTGACGGGGACTTCCTTGCGTGCGAGGGTGGCAATCAACCATTCCGAACGGTCGGATTTGCCAGCACAGCTGTGGACGTGGATCTCTTCTCCCCGTCAGCGCCATCCCCATACGTTGTTTGATCAGAGGTCGACAGGGCTGGCACGAGAGATTTTCAATAGCAGTTTTAAACGTAAATAGGGTCGGCGGGACCCCTTCTATCATATGGACGGTCTGGATTAGGTTTTGTATTCGGAAAAACGTCCGTTTGTGCAGCAAAACGGACCGCCCCGTTTGAAACAGCGTCGGTGGGAGTTTCATTTGAAATTCCAAAGATTTTGGTTTTCAACGGGTCAACTCCCGTTTGACCCGATGTGTAAGTCCTGTGCACGGCGTGCGTACATTATCCGTATACATGCACCTAATGGATGTGGATCCCACGTCCTGATCTAGGCCGATGAGCGCCGTCCGTTAGCCTTGGGGAGTCATTACACGCCTAAGGTTGCTGTTTTGGATAATTCCTTATTGTTAGTGAATGAGATCTAAGTCGTCTGACCCTCTTACGGGGCTTATAAATCACCCAGGACTGCAGGTCAGCCTGTTTCTATTCCTGTAAGGGTTCGTACTTGGCCTTGATGGGTGTTGTTTGCTTCTAGTTGGAAGGTTAGTTCTTCTTTTAGTTGTGTAAGTTAGTACTCACGGGGTGTGCCCGGGGGAGATAGAGTCTTTCTTATGGCTAGGATTTCGCTACCAGGTTTATGTGAGTTCATAGTGTTGAGAAGTGGATTATAAATCTTAGTCATGGTGACCTGATGAATGGCGGTTTGATGATTAGGGGTTTGTTATTGACGATGGATGGTTTATTCCACTTATCAAGAAGTTAGAGATCCTATATGACATGTTAGTCATATTTGAAATCCAATGGAGGGATGGTCAAATCTATGGGTGACGATTGACGGTTGGATCATCGTGTTGATGCACTCTTTGGTTGAAAGGTCAAGGGCCAGCTCGAAGTACCTTGTGGTTTTCATAATATGAATTTAATGGTCAAGACGGATAGATTGAGGATTGATTGAATGGAGGTTGCGGACTAAATTACATGTGTTCTTACACATGTATAAAGTTATTTAGATTTCTATAGTAACACCTGAGTATAGAAAATACGGGGTGTTACAACATGCATACAACCATTCAGCCTCAGCATTCAAACATGAGCTTCACATGTGATCTACATGACCTGCGTTAGGACATCTCAGCTGTATATAAAATTGGACTTATTATATAGATAATCAGGTCTAAAGCAATAGGCGGATCAACCCCTGATAACACCACACCTGATTAAAATGAGTAGGTGGTTTAAAATAGCAATTATTACCATAAATGCATCAAGAACTTGATTGTTAACAGTCCAATCTAGGGTCCAATTCATCTACACGGTAGATCCAAAATGATGCACAACTTTGATGTTTTTTTTTTCTTTTTTTTTTATAAAAAAAACCTTTTTCACCCTCCATGCAAACAACATCAAAACTAATACACATGGGAGGATTTGAGCTAGGACACAACTCAAATATCCTATATCTACATTTAAGAGTGCATGTAGAGAGAGCAATGGTTGGTCTAGCAAACAATTATATATGTACACACACACACACACACACACACACACACACATAGTTTACCAAATGCTGAGTGTTAGATGGTATCATTCTACAACACCAACCAAATGTAGACCTATGGAAATATAATCCAGAAATGGGCCTCTAAAAAAAACTTTTCCGAAAATAATAACAAGAACATACCGGAAAATGATTATCTAGTCAGGCTTCTTTTTCCCTGAACTCATATAGAAATCTAGTAGAAGTTCCCTAGAATCTTTCTTGAAAGTCATAATCTACTATTGCTGGGAGGTGAAGTTGAATTGAGATCAACAAAAGAAGTTACCTTTGCCAATCTGGCAATACTTCATCTTTTACGCTTTTTATTAGCCTCCATGGGGCTTTTGAAATTACCAACCGAGTTCTTTTCATCATTTTCTACCAGCAAAGAGGACTCCTGCACACATGGGTCCAAACCAAATTGTAATTCAAACCAACAAAACCCAAATATGGAAAAATTTGGGAAGCAAATTGTTAGTTTGAAAAGTTAGGAAAAAGCACACCTATGGCTCATGGATGAGAGTTTCTGAATCACCCATGTCATTTAAATGTGGCACAATGCCTTTCTTCTAAAAGTTTAGCATGTAAGGCTTGGATCATGCCTGAAAGGTTTCTGAAAATTCGACAGATTGCCTATAGGTTCTTCTTCACAAGCACCACAAGAGACTTTTAATTCATTAAAAAAATAAATAAAAGACAAGATTCTGAAACATTCAAAATTGAAATCTGCACGGCATGCTAGAGTGGGACAAATGGGTGTGGCATTTGTTGAGCCTCCAGGTGTCACTCCATTTCCATTCTGAGACCCACAGAACTTGATTATGTTGACTTCATTTGCATTAGTACATATAGGATTCCCTTGAAGCCTGATCATCATGTCAAACAAATCACTTAAATCACCATGGCAACCAAGTACAATATTTCATAATTGAAATACAATTCATTGGAAATAAATCACTTAAATCACCATGTAAAACAAACCATTTGCCTTGTGTTATTGGAAACTATCGTAGAAATAAGAGGGGCTGTAAAAATTTGGATCGAACTTTTCAGATGGCTGTAAAAATTCAATATGTTATGGATCTTTTATCTGCACTTACCAAGAAACGGTGAACGCCTAAACGATCATTTGGGAAAAAAATGGAAAAGTGATTACCCACTTGCAGAACTTCCTGAAACAGCATAAATTACTTCTTCAGGCTATTGCTTGAAAGGACTTTCTTCCCATAAGGGCTGCTTCAAAGTGCTAGAACATGGGGCCTGATGGCCTCCACAAAAGTTGCATTAATAGCACCCTACTCCGCAGTAGAACAGTGACAAGGTTACAATTAACAAAGAAAGAAAGGAAAGAAGAAGAAGAAGATTTTCTTCAGTAGAGATTTTCTTCCACCATTGCTTGTCCAACAATCAATTTGGTCCTACAACTAGATATGTGGCTAGCACGTAAGTTGATATCTATCAAAAAGGACAACATGCTAAAATAACTTCAAAACTGCCCAAGGATCCTATTTTTAAGCTTAATTTACTCAAATAAACTAAATAATGATAATATACCATGTTACTCAATTTTTTTTAAATACATATGAGCTTTGACTAGTCAAATGATTCTTCTATAACAAATGACGAAATTAATGCTGAAATTACCATTATGTTAGCTTCATTTATTATGGCAAGGATTCCAATCAACTAGAGATATTTAGTCTTTAGATGAATAGAAGATTGACAGCCCTTGCGTAACTTGCATCAGTATCAAAGAAATGAACATGTATATACACTAATGAGAAGTACATGTTAAAGATGTTGGTGGATTTTGAGTGGAGTTAGAGAAGGTCACCTCAGTCAAAGCTCAGAAAGAGATTTTCTAGAAGTTCACCTCAGTCAAAGCAAATCAACCATTGCTTTAAGAATCCCAAGGCCAAAAAATGCTTACCAATCTAGCAATCTTTTTTTTTCTTTTTTCTTTTTTTTTCTTTTTTTTTTAATCATTAGGCTGGATTAGAGTTTAGTCTCAACATGCATCTTTTATGAAAGTACAATGTATCGAACTAGAAAGGAAACACAAAGAAGTAATAGAGAAGTCTATGTTACATCTAGTAAAAAGATCCAGATTAACCATGCTTAAAAGAAGAGCACTCACACATTCTTCAAGCCTTGTTGTTGAACAAAATCTATACATTGCACTACAAGAAAAACGGGCAAAGGCTATGGCCAAAAACCATAGCAAAAGCATGTCCGTCGCTATTGGTGGGGTAGCTAAAGGTCTAGCTACAGATTATATCCGTATCCATAGATAGCAATAGCTATGGATATAATCCGTAGCAATAGATACCAGTAGCTACGGTTTATATCTGTAGCAATAGATACCAATAGCTACGGATCATATCCGTAGCAATACCTTTAGCTACCCCACCAATAACGACGGACGTCCTACGGATCGTATCCGTAGCAAAAGGGATTTTATCCGTAGCGATAGATACCAATAGCACCAATAATATCCGTAGTAATAGAAACAGATAGCTACGGATTATATCCGTAGCAATAGATACCAATAGCTACGGATAATATTCGTAGCAATAGATAACAATAGCTACAGACAAAAGCCGTAGCTATAGCTGTGGATTATATTTGTTGCTATTTTTTAAAAAAGTTGTAATAATACGACCTGTTTCCATTGCAAGAACTTGCTGTGATTAATAACTCATCTAAGCTTAATGCTGATAGAAATAGTACATAAAATGTAATTAGAAAAAAATGATGCATTTATTACAAATAGCAATCAAATCATACAATGTATCTTACATTCACATTTCTAAATAAACAATACTTCACTTTGCTCAACCTAATATAAGAATTACAACTAAGGCGTGCCCTCATGTGTAAGAAACAAATATACTCCAACACAGTAAACACCCTCCATATGCATTCAATAATGCTCACGTTTTTATAGAATTTTCTTCCTTCAGATGGTCAATCTCAGCGAATGCAAAAGATAAAGCTTCTTCTTTCCTTGAAACTGCAGATGTAACTTCTGTGTACTTCGACACAAGATCACTTTCAAGTTCTAAAACCCTTCCCTTGAGAAAATGAATTTCATCCTCCACTAACTTCTTTAGCTTGTCAGCTTGTATAAAACAACATTTGTATGCACAATCAAAGAAGCATACCTTTATACACATCTCAAAAGAAAGAAAGACAAAAAAAAAACACTTATATATGAAGAAATAAAAATGTACCTACAAATCTTCTAAACTATGGCAAAATCCAACATGAGTAATGTGTTCAAACCTAGGATGGACTTTTAAACTCAAAACCTAGGTTTAGGTTAAGGTTATAGGTTTAGTTTTAGGTTTAGGTTTAAGTTTTAGGTTTAGGTTAAGGTTATAGGTTGTAGGTTATAACTTTAGGGAATTGAGAATAGGTTTAGGAAATCGGGTTCGGGTTCGGGATCGGGTTTAGGTTTGGGTTTTCAAGTTTAGGTTTAGGTTTAGGTTGGGGAGTTGAGATTAGGACTAGGTGTAGGTTTAGGTTTAGGATTTGAGAATACATTTTGGTTTTAGGTTTTAGGTTTAGGTTTTAGGTTTGGGTTAAGGTTAAGTTATAGGTTATAAGTTTAGGTTATAGGTTATAGGTTATAGGTTTTGGTTTAGGTTAAGGTTATAGGTTTAGGTTTAGGTTTAGGTTATAGGTTTAGGTTAAGGTTTAGGTTTAGGTTATATGTTATAGGTTAAAGCTTTAGGGAATTGAGAATATGTCAAGGTTCAGGTTTAGGAAATCGGGTTCGGGTTTGATATCGGGTTTAGTTTGGGTTTTCAAGTTTAGGTTTAGGTTAAGGAGTTGAGATTAGGATTAGGTTTATGTTTAGGTTTAAGGATTTGAGAATACATTTAGGTTTTAGGTTTAGGTTAGGTTTAGGTGTAGGTTATAGGTTATAGCTTTACGGAATTGAGAATAGGTTAAGGTTTAGGTTTAGAAAATCAGGTTCAGGTTCGAGATCGGGTTTAGGTTTGGGTTTTTAAGTTTAGGTCTAGGTTTAGGTTAGGGAGTTGAGATTAGGATTAGGTGTAGGTTTAGGTTTAGGGATTTGAGAATACATTTAGGTTTAAAGTTTAGGTTTAGGTTTTAGGTAGGTTTAGGTAATATGTTTAGGTTTAGGTTCAAAGTTAGGTTATAGGTTATAAGTTTAGGTTATAGGTTATAGGTTAAGGTTTAGGTTATAGGTTTTGGTTTAGGTTTAGGTTAAGGTTTAGGTTTAGGTTATAGGTTTAAGTTAAGGCTTAGGTTTAGATTATAGGTTATAGGTTATAGGTTTAAGGAATTGAGAATAGGTTAAGGTTTAGGTTTAGGAAATTGGGTTCGGGTTTGAGATCAGGTTTAGTATAGGTTTTCAAGTTTAGGTTTAGGTTAAGCTGTTGAGATTAAGATTAGGTGTAGGTTTAGGTTTAAGGATATGAGAATACATTTAGGTTTTAGGTTTAGGTTTAGGTTTTAGGTTTAGGTTAGGTTTAGGTGTAGGTTATAGGTTGTAGCTTTAGGGAATTGAGAATAGGTTAAGGTTTAGGTTTAGGAAATCAGGTACGGTTTTGGGTTCGGGATCGGGTTTAGGCTTGGGTTTTCAAGTTTAGGTTTAAGTTTAGGTTTAGGTTAGGGAGTTAAGATTAGGATTAGGTGTAAGTTTAGGTTTAGGGATTTGAGAATACATTTAGGCTTTATGTTTAGGTTTAGGTTTAGGTTATAAGCTATAGGTTTAGGGAATTGAGAATAGGTTAAGGTTTAGGTTTAAGAAATCGGGTTTGGGTTCGGTATTAGGTTTAGGTTTGGGTTTTCAAGTTTAGGTTTAGGTTTAGGTTAGGGAGTTGAGATTAGGATTAGGGGTAGGTTTAGGTTTAGCGATTTGAGAATACATTTAGGTTTTAGGTTTAGGTTTAAGTTATAGGTTATAGGTTTAGGTTATAAGCTATAGGTTTAGGGAATTGAAAATAGGTTAAGGTTTAGGTTTAGGAAATCGGGTTTGGGTTCGAGATCGGGATCAGGTTTGGGTTTTCAAGTTTAGGTTTAGGTTTAGGTTAGGGAGTTGAGATTAGGATTAGGTGTAGGTTTAGGTTTAGGGATTTGAGAATACATTTAGGTTTTAGGTTTAGGTTTAGGTTATAGGTTATAGGTTTAGGTTTAGGTTTTAGGTTTATGTTAAGGTTAGGTTATAGGTAATAAGTTTAGATTTTAGGTTATAGGTTATAGGTCAAGGTTTAGGTTACAGGTTTTGGTTTAGGTTAATGTTATAGGTTTAGGTTTAGGTTAAGGTTTAGGTTTAGGTTATAGGTTAACGCTTTAGGGAATTGAGAATAGGTTAAGGTTTAGGTTTAGGTTATAGGTTAACGCTTTAGGGAATTGAGAATAGGTTAAGGTTTAGGTTTAGGAAATCGGGTTCGGGTTTGAGATCGGGTTTAGTTTAGGTTTTCAAGTTTAGGTTTAGGTTAAGGAGTTGAGATTAGGATTAGGTGTAGGTTTAGGTTTAAGGATTTAAGAATACATTTAGGTTTTAGGTTTAGGTTTAAGCTTTAAGTTTAGGTTAGGTTTAGGTGTAGGTTATAGGTTATAGCTTTAGGGAATTGAGAATAGGTTAAGGTTTAGGTTTAGGAAATCAAGTACGGGTTCGGGTTCGGGATCGGGTTTAGGCTTGGATTTTCAAGTTTAGGTTTAGGTTTAAGTTAGGTAGTTGAGATTAGGATTAGGTGTAGGTTTAGGTTTAGGGATTTGAGAATACATTTAGGTTTTAGGTTTAGGTTTAGGTTTTAGTTTATAGGTTTAGGTTAAGGTTTTAGGTTTAGGTTAAGGTTAGGTTATCAATTATAAGTTTAGGTTATAGGTTAAGGTTTAGGTTATAGGTTTTGGTTTTGGTTAAGGTTATAGGTTTAAGTTTAGGTTAAGGTTTATGTTTAGGTTATAGGTTTAGGTTAAGGCTTAGGGTTAGGTTATAGGTTATAGGTTATAGGTTTAGGGAATTGAGAATAGGTTAAGGTTTAGGTTTAGGAAATCGGGTTCGGGTTTGAGATCGGGTTTAGTTTAGGTTTTTAAGTTTAGATTTAGGTTAAGGAGTTGAAATTAGGATTAGGTGTAGGTTTAGGTTTAAGGATTTGAGAATACATTTAGGTTATAGGTTTAGATTTAAGTTTTAGGTTTAGGTTAAGGTTATATAGGCTTAGGTTAGGTTTAGGTGTAGGTTATAGGTTATAGGTTATAGCTTTAGGGAATTGAGAATAGGTTAAGGTTTAAGTTTAGGAAATCAGGTACGGGTTCGGGATCGGGTTTAGGTTTGGGTTTTCAAGTTTAGGTTTAGCTTTAGGTTAGGGAGTTGAGATTAGGATTAGGTGTAGGTTTAGGTTTAGGGATTTGAGAATACATTTAGGTTTTAGGTTTAGGTTTAGGTTTTCAAGTTTAGGTTTAGGTTTAGGTTAGGGAGCTGAGATTAGGATTAGGTGAAGGTTTAGGTTTAGGGATTTGAGAATACATTTAGGTTTAGGTTTTCAAGTTTAGGTTTAGGTTTAGGTTAGGGAGTTGAGATTAGGATTAGGTGAAGGTTTAGGTTTAGGGATTTGAGAATACATTTAGGTTTTAGGTTTAGGTTTAGGTTTTCAAGTTTAGGTTTAGGTTTAGGTTAGGGAGTTGAGATTAGGATTAGGTGTAGGTTTAGGTTTAGGGATTTGAGAATACATTTAGGTTTTAGGTTTAGATTTAGGGTTTAAGTTATAGGTTTAGATTTAGGTTATAGGTTTAGGTTAAGATTAGGTTATCAGTTACAAGTTTAGGTTATAGGTTATAGGTTTAGTTTATAGGTTTTGGTTTAGGTTAAGGTTATAGGTTTAGGTTAAGGTTTAGGTTATAGATTTAGGTTAAGGTTTAAGTTATAGATTTAGGTTATAGGTTTAGGTTAAGGTTTAGGTTTAGGTTATAAGTTTAGGTTAAGGTTTAGGTTATAGGTTAAGGTTAAGATTTAGGTTTAGGTTATATGTTATAGGTTATAGGTTATAGCTTTAAGGAATTGAGAATAGGTTAAGGTTTAGGTTTAGGAAATCGAGTTCGGGGGATCGGGTTTAGGTTTGGGTTTTCAAGTTTAGGTTTAGGTTTAGGTGAGGGAGTTGAGATTAGGATTAGGTGTAGGTTTAGGTTTAGGGATTTGAGAATACATGTAGGTTTTAGGTTTAGGTTTAGGTTTTAGTTTATAGGTTTAGGTTATAGGTTTAGGTTTAGGTTAAGGTTAGGTTATAGGTTATAAGTTTAGGTTATAGGTTATAGGTTAAGGTTTAGGTTATAGGTTTTGGTTTAGATTAAGGTTATAGGTTTTGGTTTAGGTTTAGGTTTAGGTTTTAGGTTTAGGTTATAGGTTTAGGTTAGGTTTAGGTTATAGGTTATAGGTTGTAGCTTTAGGGAATTGAGAATAGGTTATATATAGGTTTAGGAAATCGGGTTCGGGTTTGGGATCGGGTTTAGGATCGGGTTTATGTTATAGGTTTAGTTTTAGGTTATAGGTTATAGGTTTAGGTTACAGGTTTAGGTTTAGGTTAATTTAGGCTAGGTTATAGGTTATAGGTTTAGGTTTAGGTTATAGGTTATAGGTTAAAGTTTTGGTTATAGGTTAAGGTTTATGTTTAGGTTATAGGTTAAGGGTGTGGTTTAGGTTAAGGGTGTGGTCCTTGCAAATACAGATATAAACACGGTCTGTCCATATGGCCAGACCCCTCCAATGTTGTCCATGGAAAATGGACAGCTCCATCATGGTCATAACAGCGGTTCCCACCTTTCAGGGACCCCCGCTCAACATTCGGATAGCTCCGACGCACATCCGGATCTACTTCATCAATTTAGAGATAATATATAAACATGGGCCTGTCCAAATGGCCAGGCCACCCATATTATTGTCCATAGAAAATGGACAGCTTCATCATGGTTATAACAGCGGTTTCTACCTTTCAGGGACCCCCGTTTAACATCCGGATAGCTCTAACGCACATCCGGATCTACTTCATCAATTTCGAGATAATATATAAACATAGGCTTGTCCAAATGGCCAGGCCACTTCTTCAATGAATCATATAGTATGAAGGAAAGAAGACTCACCAATTTAGCTAGCAAGAAGAGAGTGTGAGTACTTGGAATGTCGCCCTTTCTTTGAATAATGGATGCATATTCCACAATGCAATCTGAGAATGAGTAAGTTTTTTAGTTTCTCCGACAATGCATATGGGCACAAATTTACAAATAATGATTTTAAAGATTGTAAAACAAAGTAAATGATTATATTAACTTCCAAGTATCGATAATGCATATGGGCATAAATATTTTAGTGTGATACTAGCATTGCTATCCTTAAGAGATATATACAGTGTAGACTAACATCGATTTTATGCATATGAGAATGCTCATAGAAAGCGAAATAAGTAGCGAAATAAGTAAAAGCATGTAGTATGTGAGTAATTGTGGCCTTTTCAATTTGAAAGTTGGAGTAAACAAGTCCCTCTCAATGTCGAAAGGAGTCGGTTCCAAATGAACTGATTTTAACAGCTCAAACCCTCTAAGCTGTGACAATGCCTTTCGGGTCAGTCAAGAACATAACATGTATAGAATTAATTGACAATAGAACAACAAAAGCAATGACATACATTGTGTTTACGACCAGCTTTATTGAGCTCATCAAGAATGTACTTCCTCGCCCTTGGATTTCTACACAATGATTCGAAATCATAACATTGAAAAGTCCATGTTTGAGAGGTCAGTCTACAAATATTTTAAATAGACTTTGAAGTGGTTCTCTTGAACAGTTGAACTTAATGAAAATCACATCAGGGCAATAAAACTTGCTCTGTTCCAGTAGTTCTGTCAACCATCAGATCAGAATCCTTGGCATCAGCAATATCAAACCATCAAGTTGGTTAATTGTAAGAAATAAGGATGTATTTGGAAGTGCCTCATTCTCAAGGTCAACAATTGAGCAGCATCAGGAAGCAATAGTTCCATGACCATCCTGTATGTATCCCATTTCCATTTGGGGAAGAAAAAGCTAGAGAAACAGAAGCCTGCTTGATGTCGGTTCAATGTTATGCATCACCCTGCAATTCATGTTCATGCATGGTTGGCTAGAAAATCCTACCAACTGCAGTTTGATGCTATGACCAAAGTTGCCTCATTAATTAAGTGATTCATAAATACTTTTACTGTTAAGAAATAAAATCTCCCATTTGCATGCCAATCTATAGATTTGTGTACAAGCATCTACATATGAGTTTTATGAGTGCATGTTTGTTGCAAGTTTCTGATCAGTTTTTATATTAAAACATTTCCAAATTATTTAGTAGACTTTAGTCATTTATACAACTCTCAAACTAACAGTAATTAACTATTTTGCAATATTTATGATCATTTATGTGCATTCTCAATAGAATTGATCATGTGGCAACCAAAATAAGCACTAGTTCTTCATGAATGAATATAAAGGATTGCATTAGGCAGCAGACAAAAAACCTTCTCAATCAGATCCAGCACATCTTGGTTATCAACAAACTCTATGTAGCTCCAATTGATTTCCTCTTTTGTGTACTCTTCCTGTTCCATTTTGAAGACATGCTGCCAGTACACAACCCAAGAAAAAATCAAGATATTAGAGGTTTCCAATATAGAGGCAACAACTTGTCATGGAGTAAGCTAACCTGGTTAAAATGCTGTTGCAGCTTCTCATTTGTGAAATTAATGCAGAACTGCTCAAAACTATTTACCATGAAATATAAGGAAATATCAACAAGGAAATCGAGATTGATCAATGATGTTATGCAGCAACAAAGTTGCAGGTGCTTTAGTTAATTAATGGCTTACCTATTACACTTAAAACTTTCAAAACCATATATATCAAGAACTCCAATTAATGATTTTGAGTTCGAGTCCTGGCTAATTGAAACATTGATTTTATCCACAAGCCTGTAAGATAGAAAAAGAATAAAACAAATTACTTTGATAGCAAAATTAATACACCATGAAAACAGCCCTTTCCAACTAAATGTATAAAATTCCAGAAACAACTCCACTAAAAAATGGCATATAGTCTTATGATACAAAGAAAGTAAATGAGACGACAACTGTTTATCTCAGATAGATAAGGAAGTAAGTAAGGTGAAAGAAGAGAATAACTACCTCAGGTGGTGCTGAACAAAGAAGGTAAAAGCAATGGTAGTTTCTCTCAGGATTTAAAATTTGGCAAACATGCGATCTTTCAAGTAAGTAAGTTCTAATAACTGCTCCTGATATCCTTCCATTCTTGTCAAATTGGATCTCCACAAATTTACCAAAATGACTTCATTGTAATGCCATGAAGAGAATAAAAAGGTAGAGCACAATAAGTTTTCTGAACATTAAAACTGGACCGCAAACATGATGGAACGATAACTTCAGACTGATTAGAGATGTAAAGAAAAGCCACAAGGAAATAGATATTTACCTTGAGTTGTTGTTTCTAATAGTTTTGGCATTGCCAAATGCTTCTAGAACTGGATTGGACCGTAATTTAAATCATCAACCAGAAGGCATGATTTAGTCACAATGCCAATTCCTTTCCATTTGCACAGAAAGGTGAGAAGCAAATAATATGGTTTGCAGAAGATAATTAACAATTTTCAAGACAAGCAAGATTAATTATCTTACTTCTAGAACTTGTTCAACTGTCCTTCCTTCTATTCCAGACCGTCCCCCCAAATATGCAAGATATCTGATGAGCATCTTTGTCGTTTTAATTTTACCAGCCCCACTTTCTCCACTGACTAGAATGGAGTTGCTCTTCCCTTCATTTATCATCGCCCTATATATGGATAGGCACATATCAATACAAACCATACTTGGAAGATTGTGACTTCTGAAAAAAAGACAGGAAATCACCTGTATGCAACATCTGCAACTGCGAAAACATGAGGACTTAGCTCCCCAAATGCTGCCCCTTTGTATTGTTCCATCATGTGGGTATCATATAGATGAGGCAATCTTTGAAATGGGTTTAGTGCAATCAAAATATTACTAGTATATGTCTGGAAGATAGGCATAAAATGTTAGTTTAGAACTGTTTTTTCCCCTTTACTAGAACTCACCTTGATGCCCATTCTCCCTCCTCCTTTACCCAGGCTTAAGACCGGCAATGCAAGGAGTTGCATTGGCGAAGTTAAAAAGGGGCTTTGGCTCCATTTGGTTTGTGACGACCAAATGGAGTCTAATATGTTTAAATATAGAGTATAAAATTCATTCAAAATTACAAAAACCAAACCAAACAACATATAGAGTAACAAAAAAAAAAAAAAAAACAAGCGAAACATCAATATAAAGTAACTAAAAACAAAGTTCTGAGTTCATCAATATAAAGTTACTAAAGTGCTAAATTAGTTCAAAATTAACCAAAAAATTAAGTGAAACATCATATAAAGTAACTAAAAAAAGCATCCACACCAAGTTCAATTATAGAGTACCAAATTTGTTCAAATTATCGAAATCTCAAAGATTCCTTCCCCCATTACACAAGTGATCTTGGACCGACCTCTCCAAGTGTAGATGCGAACCTATCTTCTTTCCACAAAGGAGTGTCAGGATGTATAATCTCAATCAGGGTAATAACAAAAGCTCCCTCCTCCAACGGTTCGCAATGGACAACTGCATTTGGATTAACTTCGTGTACTTGACCACGAGCAACTACATCACGATTTCCCCAACCAAGCAAGTCGCATCTCTTACCGATATATATAACATCCGGCTACATGTACACATATAAAATGGCATTAGTATTGTTATTGTTTATAAAATAATTGCAAGTTCAATACAGTAGCAAATTTATACTTGCATACCGATGATGCCTGAGCAGATTTAGTAATTGTTGGTGATGAGAGGTTTTGAGTAGATTGTGCGTGTTGCTGCATCTCCATCCAGGCCTCCATCTTGGTCAATGATTTCTTTATATCAAATATCTCCTACACTAGGCTATCTCTTTATTTTATCAAATTCTCTACCTTTGAACGGGCAGGGGCTGACAACTTCAGTCCTGTCTTGGTTATTGAGCAACCTATACCCCGCATTCGCCCTCTACTGTCAGAACCAACCAATGTAAAACATTGCAAATCAAGTTATTAGAAAATTCAATTGTTATATTGAAATCGCATAAATTAAAGAAGATATATACAAATGAGCTAATTGTGCATACCCTTCCCACACATCATAACTGGGATGACTCTTCAGTACCCATGTACGAGCCTGTTTGTATTTGATACCCGCTAGGGTAACACTTTGACCCGAACCTATTGGACTAACATTGTCATCATTGTTATCGTCATCAACGACATCTTGCAACTTTTGTAGTCCTAAAATGACTTCATCAAACCGTTTTTTCAATTTTTCCAAGAGGCTTGTTTTTTGTTTTCCTCTGTATTGGTTGCAATACATAATTGTCTCCTCTTGGATATATTGTTCTGCAATGCAACCCTCAGGTCACATCTTGTTATGGACATAGGCCTTGAATATCTTCATGAACCTGACAAAGATAATGATACATTACAAATACATACAACAGTAGATGTTAAGCCGGATTATTCTTACTAAACTTATAGCATACCTTTCGAATGGATACATCCATTGATAGTATACAGGACTACAGATGCAAGCCTCGTAAGCCAAGTGGATCGACAGATGCATCATCACGACAAATATAGATGGAGGGCATATAATCTTAAGCTGACATAACGTCCTAGCCATACCCCTCTTAAGAGTGAGGAGCATTTGAACGTCTACTGTTGTCGAGCACAAGGCATTAAAGAAGGTGCAAAAGCTTGTAATTATAGGACGAATGACCTTCCTATCCCTGAATGCATGCTGGATGAGAACTGGGAGCAAATGTTACATCAACACATGGTAAGAATGAGACTTCATTCCCTTTAAATCCACGTAATCTCCCTTTATGATGGTCTTCCAATTCGCACTAAAACCGTTTAGAACACACAGGTCATGTAAAGCCTGGATGAAAAGCTTTTTCTCTTCTTTTCTTAAACAAAAAGGACCTTGTTTTTGAATCATCTTTCCATTGCCCTTTTTTAGCCATAGACGCTTCTTAATTCCCAACCGTTTCAGGTCCCTGCGCACATTAGCATCATCTTTAGTCTTGCCAGGTGTGTTCAACAATAATGTGATAAGGATTTCACATATATTTTTCTCGACATGCATAACATCAAGGTTGTGACGCATTGGAATATCTTTTCAATACTCCAGATCAAATAATATAGACCATTTGAAGAACTACGGTGATTTACAATCACTCATTAGCTCTTGTCGGCCTCCATCAATACCCCTCATATTCCTCTTCTCAGTCTTCCCCCATTGCATATGTAGGTTCGTAGTCCGTCTTTCGACCTCAATCCTGTCTAGACAAATGGGTTGGCATCGTATCTCCACCTTCTTATTGAATGTGCCAGCACTTATGTCCTTCCTTGCCTGGTCTGACATTGGCAACCATCGTCTGTGACCCTTATAAATATGTTTCTTTCCATATTGGAGTCGTAAGAAATCTATGTTGGGACCACATATAGGACAACCATACTTACCTTTGGTCCTACAACCAAAAATATTATCATATGCTGGAAAGTCGTGGATTATCTAGAGCAAAACGGCACACATCTTGAATTTATTTTTATGATATGCGCCAAGCGTCCTGACCCCTTTATGCCATAAGTCTTGCAATTCATCAATTAATGGTCATAAATAAACATCAATATCCTTTCCTGGTTGTTGTGGTCCCTCAATGAGAAGGTCAACATAGTAAACTGAGGTTTCATGTAAAGCTTTGGTGGAAGGTTGTACGTCACACACATAACGGGGCATGAACTATGAGCTGTAGTCAAAGCACCAAATGGGTTAAACCCATCTGAAGCCAGGCCCAATCAAACATTACAAGGCTCAGCTGAAAAATCCATATACTTCTCATCGAGATTCTTCTATGCAATAGAATCAGCCGGATGCTCCATCTTTTCAGGTTGCAATTTTCTGGTTGAGTGCCAGGACATTTCTTTCACTGACCATGGCACACTGAACATTCTTTGTAGCCTTGGTGTTAATGAAAAATACCTTAACACCTTAACATGTACTTTAGATTATTTTTTCTCAACATTTATTTCTATCTTGAACCTAGGAGCTTTACAAGTTGGACAACTGGTTTTCATCTCGTTCTCTTTCCAGTACAAGATACAGTCATTTGGACAAGCATGGATCTTCACATAATCAAGACCCAACTTTGTAATGATCTTCTTCACTTGGTGGGTATTAATAGGGGCCTTGTTACCGAAAGGTGACACCTTCTTTAGTAGTTGAAGGAGCTTTGTAAAGCTTTTTTCGCTCCATCCATGGTTCACCTTTAATTTGAAAAGTTGTACAATAAAAGTCAGCACGATGAAATCTTGGGTCCCTGGGTATAGCTCAGTCATTGCGTCTTGAAAATTTTCTTCAAACTCATCGGTTTCATTTTCCCCAAAGACGCCTTCGACTACAGGGGTCATATTCCGCTCATCCTGAATAACTTCATCTAGGTTATTACCACCGAGTTCTTGAACAATCACGTTGTGAACCTTATTTAAGTTCAGGATATTGTGGTACTGTTGGGAACTTGATGCATATTTAGTATGCTTAGGTGATACATGCTCACCATGCATGTCCCAAAACCTATAGCTTGAGTCAAATCCATTTTTCATTAGATGTATTTCTAAATCATCATAAGAAACCGGTAATCATAAACATCTGCAAGTGGCGCATGGACAAAGAATGTTTTCTCTACCAGGAAGGTGTTCTCGTGCAAACTTCATAAAGCTTCTGATTCCATATATAAAACGAGGGTTCAAAAAACTTAGTGCCATCCACTCCCTATCTGTTATAGCCGGATCCTGATTAACCACGGGGTTCATTTTGAACCTGCACCTTACAAAAAAAATTATTATTATTATTATTATTTTTCACCCATTCACAGATCTAATTCTAAACACATGCATCTATGACTATCTTTGGAGTTTAGTCTTTGAATAACTTTAACTTTTCATGGGCATATCACCAGGGACCTGGATTGCCTACGACGGTGCTGTGCGGGTCACCACATGATGTATGTGTTTCATCCATGCCATTCATCCATTTTTCTACATCATGTTAGGGCATGAGACCAAAAAGAGGAAGATCCAAATCTTATGTGGATTACATAAGATGAAACAATGATTATTGAACGCCCATTCATTTTTGGGCTCATGACCCGCGATGATATGGAAAAATGAATGGACAATCAAGCTCAGGACTCACATCATGGAAAGTCTAGATTAATAGACTGTTTGCAGTATGGACAATATAAACCATCAATTTCCTTAGCCATTGATTGGATAGTTAAGATCATCTAGTCAAAAGTGATTTTTTTGAGAGAGAGGGGCAATCAAGGATGGACCCATTTGATGGTTTGCCCATATTGAGGGTTGGGACCAACCTGGATTTAGGTACAAGGCATGTTCCATCAGTATCGGGCAAGTGCTTGCCATCAATGAGATTTTTGAGAGGAATCCCACCATTGTTGAGAACTACGGAATTTGGTTGCGGTACTAGAGCAGAACTGGTTACCACAATATGTATAAGGAATACCGGGACACCACTCTTAATGGTGCTGTTGAGCAGATGTATGATGAGATGGTTTCTCATCATAAGGTAAGGTCTCCTTGCATTCAGATCATCAAGACAGCTACCATACCTGACTCACTTTGCAAGAGAGAATACCAAGCAATTTCATGATTCCAAAATCAAGTTCCCGTTGGTGTTCAAGAAGGTTAGGCCACCAACTAGGAAGCTTAAGACAACATTCAAGGCATCGAGAATTTTATATTTTAGAAATTTTAAGTGTAGTTTAAGACATGATGGTGAAGGATATTAACTTATTTTTTATTTCTTAAAAAAAAAATGTACAAGGCATGTTCATGTATATGTAGTGCCAAACCTGGCACCAGGCTCATATGTTGGACACATGCCATTTTGACACATGTGGGGCAGTTCACCTGTTCAATAGTGGAGATTTAAAGGAGTATTTAAAAAAAAAAAAAAAAAAAAAACTTTTGAAAGACTTGAAGGAGATAATTGTAGAATAATCCACAACAATCCAGAACTAAACATACAGAAGTTTATTAAGGCAACAAGAAATGTATGAAGATAAAGTGAACTGCAGCTTCAGATCTAGAACTCATTAGTTGTCATTTTCCAAGCCACCCATTTCTTTAGACATCCATTGCCACCTGATAAATGGACCAGCTTGATTCTTGGGGATCAAAGGGGCGTTCGTCCATAGGGGCTACCTTATGAATGTCCAGGGTTATACATAAATGTGTGTTGGAGACACATCTAACTGATGAGCAATGAACTTCATTTGAAATTTTGTCTAATTGGCTGATTAAACTATGAGATCTCTACATCAAACGATTACTAAAAGTAGAAAAAATGGATGACTCATTCTGGTCCAGGCAAGAAGTTAGAAAACAAAATGATCTATTATAACATAATTCATTATGCTCAGAACAGTAGATCATTGGTTTGTAACCTCACAATGTATTTGTAGTAGAATTTTCCAGCACACTAGAGATCTCCAAGCTTAGTATAAGAGTCCTTTAGAGGGGTGAGTATTTGGCTAGTAAGCCTACCAAAGCTCAATTCCATAGCTCACTAGTTAGGATTGAAAATTGTGCATGTACTGGGACCCAATTTCCAGACCTACTGCAACTCGGCAACCCAAACATTTATCTAACAGTGCCTGTTTATCTGGATTGGATAAACATGATTAAGAGTGTTGATAAACAATTAAAGATCCCCACCATGGAACAATTGGGTTAGACCAGTTGGGATTGGGATGAGCCTGGCCCAAGTTTCATCCTAATCCATGGGTTGAGCAGAGACCATCTATAATTTCATTGATATAATTGAAAATTACATCTAGGGGACCACAAATGAAACTAGGAAAACCCAACAAATTCATACAAAATAGCAAGGAACCATAATAAAAATCATCCAAGACGAAAGACAGGTGAACGTAGTCTAACAAGAAAATTAAAGATAAAATAAAAAAATTGAATCCTGCTTACTGTTGTAAACATGATTTGTCAAACAAATATGGTACTTGTTTACCTTTCTGAAATACATGCAAAAGAGCAACACATCCAATTTCTTAGTGAAATTCATAATCCGAAGCCAATAAGACTAAATCATTTAAGTTTAGTGGAACACCCAATTCTTTCTACCACATTGGAATAGAAATAAAAGAGAAATTATTTTCGAAGAATTAATCTGAAACAGCCACAAAAATACACAAAAAAGGAATCCAAAAATTAAGCCGATATAAAACTTAGGTGGGCCACACCACAAGAAACAAAAGGGATTTAATGCCTACCATTGGAAACTTTTTGGGTGCCATGAAAGTTTTATATCAGAATGATATTTGTACCTATACTTTATTTTAGTGGTAATAAGCCTATGAACGGTTTAGATGGTTGGCTCCACGAAGATTTCAATGGCGGATGTTTTTGTTCTAACTGTTTCTTGTGGTGAGGCCCACTTGAATTTTGTATCCACCTGAGTGATTGTGTCCTACTAGGGGTGAACACCGAGTCGAGCTGACCTCAGCTCAGCCACTAGTTGATCCCAGCTTGAACTCAGCTCGGCTCAGTTTGGTTAGTAGGTCGGGCCAGTAAAGTCGAGTTTCAGCCAAAATTGAGCCTATGTAGCGTTTTCACAAACACATACAGGGCACTTTCAGTTTCTCACTATTTGTAAAACACCAGCAAGTATTCCTTAAACACCTTATATGCAACATCAAAATCAAGGAAAATTGGTATTTGTTTGGTGTGCATACCTTCCTTGCCACTAGCCGACACTTCGTTGAGTCATTTCATCAAACACTTGGTGAGCAACATCAATATCAAAATAACCGAGTCATCAAACTTCAAAGAAGAAATCCCGAAAATAAAAAAGAAAGAGAATTTTGTTTCATGAATTTAGCACTATCAAACAATCATGGATATATTAAAGCTGAGAGGATCAAAAGAATGTCACCTTCCGGAAGTGGAAACCCTGATTCGTTGGATTTGTATGCCGATGAGGTGTGGTCGGAGCACCGTTACAATGCTGTCGTAGGGCAGCTGGGTTGCAATAGAACAGAGCTACGACATGTCTATAAGGCAAATAATAGAGAGAGAGAGAGAGGGAGAGAGAGTGTGCGAGAGAGAGAGAGAGAGAGAGAGAGAGAGCGCGAGAGAGAGTGTTTAGGCGTGGCTCTGTTTTGAGCGCTCGCCCAAATTTGGGGCTCTTCTGACGGACGGACCGATTAGGGACTTCGTGGGGCCCACCATGATGTATTTCATTAATCCATTCCTATCCATAATTTTAAAAAATTATTTTACTTTGGGAAACCAAATTTCAGTTATATTTAAGGCCCAAATGGACCACACCATAAGAAGCAACTGTAATTTAATATCAATGTTTCCTACCATGTGGTCCACTTGAGCCTTTGATGTAGCTGATTTTTTTTTCAACCTCTAAAGTAATATTTACAAATATATAGACGGCTTAGATAGAACATATTATTTTTTTTAGGCCTCATAGAGCCCCTTACAACACTATTAATTATTAATAGTGTATCAACTTTTTAGCTACGGATTAAAACTATAGCAAGTATAGCTAAGGTTTATATCCGTAGCAAAAAATTAACGTGGTCTGAATCCTTTGCCCCTTTTTTTGGTAGTGATCATTTCACAAAATCCACTTTAAACCACATATGGGAGTTCTAAACTAGCAATTGGGCAGAACTGATTGCTGTAAAAAGACCACATAAAACTAAATGGTAGCTTGATTTGAGCGGAATCTATATCTCATGCCGGTTTGATAGAAAACAAGCAACCCATTCAATGAGGAATTTTTTCCATCACTTCCAAACAAGGCCTTTTTTCACTTGTGGGTAACCACAAAATGTGAAGGGGAAAAAACTAATAACTAAAGACAAGTTCTCTAATGCTTGATTTAGTTAACTAATTTACTTATTTTCCATTAGAATGTTTTTGGGATAACCAAGAGATCAAAGCGAGGAGGATTTCACTTAAAAATAAACACCTTCATTGAAACATCAACAATAGAAACAAATCCAGGAAGGATTGATAAAAACATGAATGCAGATTGTATAGCTTATCTGTTGATTACCTAGTCACAGTAGTTTAGAGTAGAAAATATAGCATATTTGTTGATTATAAAAGCTGGTTGGTTAATTATTTTATTTTATTTTTTTTAGTGAAAAAAAAAAAAAAAACAGCATGTTCCTCTTTGAGGTGAACTCTCATCAGTTGAAGCATCAACAAGCATTATCCTCTAAAATCTCTAAAAACTTCTTAACCTGAAACAAAGGGTAAAAAGCAAGGGAAAAAAAAAAGACAAATAAAAGAAACCAGATTCTGATCCGAACCTAATTCAAAGCTCTATCAGACACCGTACATATCAGTTTGAAAATCATTCATGAAGAACTTAGATTCAAACAAAATGAAAATGCATAGTAGGGTACAATGGATGAACAGTTTGGATCTCATACATATGTGACATGTTCAAAATGCCAAGTTATTGGGACAGATAGCAGATAAACGCTTACTTAGGATTAAAAGCACCCACAACAGGGGCTTCTTGAAAGTTCAACAAAGCTAGCTGCTTTTGAATAGCAGCCACTTTCTAGTTGCTGACTGTTTGGATGTAGAACTTGCCATCTCCAAGTACTTCAGCTACCACCACCTGAAAGCAAAGGCCAGGAAGATACGTAAATTATATGATTTAAGAAAACAAACAAGAAAGATGACAGACAAAGCAAATGTGACAAAGCACCTGAAGTACTTCCTTTTGTTTGCTTTCAACAACAGATGAACCATTTGCAACTTCCTGTCCTTCAACATAGTTCTCCCAAATCTGCAAAAAATATCTGTAAGCAGACCCTTCAGAAGAAAAACCAGTCCTGCACCATTTGAATTAACATTTCTTTCATCAGAACAAATGCAGTTGCATGTTTTTCATCCATTGGCAATGCAACCACAGTGATATTTGTGTCAGTTTCTTTATGTGCTTAAATGAACCTCTCATAATCCATACGATATAAATGATCTCCAGCAAGAACTAGGAACTCCATGACATTGTGTTCCTTAAATTGCCATAAATACTACATCAAAGCATCAACAATTCCTTGTAAAATACATCACATATATTCATTGAACAAAGTCCATTAGCATATATAAGACAGTTTGCATAGAAGGAAAGGAGCTCAATACCATCACACAATCGCACACATGCACCTTAAAGCACCCGAGTACATGATTGTTGAAAATTCTACCAAGAGTAGAAATCCCAAAAATCATGAATATGTCTCTCATTGACCAATCCAAATGCACCTTAAAGCAAAGGACCAACTGCATCCACATATCAAACTATCATTGTGCACTTACAAAATAAATTATGAACAACTAAATAACATATGCATACAAGCTTAATTATAAGTGCATGAGAAATCATATGGTGCTTAGGCTAAAATGTTGAACCTTAACATTCCACTTTTCAGTTTGTACAGGTGAGGCTCATAATTTAGTAGTTGAAACCATTGATGCAATGCTCTTCACATCAATCTCTCATCTAACAAAAAACATTTGAATTCGATTGAATGTGAACCAATGTTTTATCTCATCTAACACCCTTTTATTGTTAGAATTATCGAAGACGAAATGATTAGCCACCAAGTTCCTGTACACAGAGCACAATGTCATTATCATGGAAAATGTTGAAAGAGAAGTGCTCTTATGACATGCATGAGAATAACGATGATGTTCTATATATTTTACATATTGTCAAGGAGAAATCCTCATATCTATTAAAAAGTTATTTTGGTTAGCAAATCTTCCCAAGCCAGACAACTCAGAAACAAAGAAATAGAAAAAGACCTAGTTCTCCAAAATTCCACAAAAAACTAAACAAAGGAATATATCGAACTTATTGAATCTTCAGTTCCTGTCTTTCCTGCCGAGTCAAACACATTAATTTCATAAGGTGAGAATTTAGAGAAGTGGTGGTTGAAAAATATAAGCACCTGAAGAAGTACAACAATAATCTGGTCTAGGCTTAAATTAAAAAAAAAGGAAAGAGAGATTGATTGGGTATCTGCAAGAATCATGAAAACTGACACAATCTAAGCCCTTTAAACCTTGGTAACTTACATGAGTACTTGATCAAGTTCTAGGTGACTCAAACTACGGCCACCATCAAGTCAAATTGTATCTTCTCTTGATGATAATTGGTTGATAGATTTTTATATAAAATTCAGCAAAGGCGCGCGCGCGCACACACACACACACACACACACACACACACACACACACATATATATATATATATATATAAAATTCAATTACCATAGCATAGCCATCCCTGTGAACATCAGCAGATCACAGCAGCGCATCAGTCCACAGCAGCCCACCCCTATCTGCAACCATCTATACTGCTACACAAGGGAACAAAACAGAACGACAGTTTGAACAAAAGAACATTCACATCATGATTATAGCATGTCGGTTTGTTGAAAGAAGACAGGTTCGGAAAGTGGCAACAACTAGTTGCCTAATTAACACTTTGTAGGAACACAACTGAAACCTGTAGCCTAACCTTCAGATGATACCGGACCACTGGAAGAACATCTCCCACCCTAATTTTCAAATGAGTCTCACCTTTTTTTTTTCTTTTTTATTCAAAAAAAAAAAGCTTGTTGTATAATCGTTTGGGTGGGCTCCTCAAAAAGGAACAGGCCACACCTATCATCATATAGAACCGCTATACAACACAAAAAAACTGAAAAAACTATAAAAATACAGTGCCATGACAAAGTTGAATATGACCTTAAAAGGAGAGACTACATCCTTGTATTGATACACATTTGTTTGCGAAATTTGGAAAGTTGACTATTTGGATTTCAACCTTCTATTTAGAAGTAACCAACTGGCTAGGTAACATATCAGTTCCATCAAATTTTTGTTCAGGACCCATGTAAAGTGGGCCCTGATGTGCACAGTTCAGATTAGGTTACCTCTTGACCACATCATAATTTCTGTGTGCATGTGTATGAAACATCACCTTCTTCCTGAGTATCAAAGTTTTCTCTTCACAACAATGGCACTTAGCTAGATTCGAGGCAATGTAGACATATTGCCAATGAATTTGTAATCCATCCCCATTAACCTCTCAGGCATTGATTCAGTAAGAGTCAATTCTAATAAGAAAATGAAAACACTTGCAAGAAAAATAGAAAGCGTATAAATTTCAACAACATAAATTTCATAAATATTGTATTCAAAGGGATCTCCTCATCCATCCATGAGTATCATCCACGATCTACCTAGTGGTTCCAATTGTGGAATTAATCCACATTCTACAAGAGTAACACAATCTAGATTCTTTGTTGAAGTATTTCTTCAAACATGTAGGCGACCATGGACAGTGGCGGATATCGCTGCCGCTGCCATGGCTACTGCCCAATTTCTAGCCATCAAAAGAGGAAATGAGAGAGAGAGAAAGTACCTTCGACTTCCTCATCTAATTTCTTCTATTCTCTTCAACTGTTGGAGAGAGATCGACGAAAAGACTGCTTCGAAGAGAATGAGCTGGGAGAGAGACGTTGATAGAGAGGGAGGGAAATTAGGGAGATCGAGAGAGGGAGGGAGAGGAAGGGAGGGAGATCGAGAGAGATGGAGCAGAGATCGGGAGGGAGAGGGGATTAGGGAACGGAGAGAGAGAGAGAGAGAGAGTGTGTGTGTGTGTGTGTGTGTGTGTGTGTGAAATACCCTCTTTTGCGTGCGGCTCTGTTTTGAGCTCGCGCCCAAATTTGGGCTGGACGGACGCAACGGTCAGGGGCTCCATGGGGCCCACCATGCTGTATTTGATTAATCCATTCTAATAAATAATTTTAGTTTATGACACAAAATTTCAAGTATATTGAAGGCCCAAGTGGACCACACCATAAGAAGCAACTGTAATTTAATATCCATGTTTCCTATCGTGTGGTCCACTTGAGCCTTCGATCTACCTGATTTTTTTTTTATCCTCTAACGTAATATTTAAAAATATATAGACGGCTTAGATATAACATATAGTCTTTTCTAGGCCTCATTGAGCCCCTTACGACACCATTAATTATTAATGGTGTCTCAACTTTTTAGCTACGGATTAAAACCATAGCAACTATAGCTAAAGTTTATATCCGTAACAGAAAACTAATGCGGTCTGTATTCTTTGCCCCTTTTTTTTTGTAGTGTTTACATGCAATACATATCATTCATAACGCCATTCCTACTAGGATTAGGATGAACTGAAAACATAAATATTAGCTTGATTTAAAACTTCTGTAACCTCACAAATATTTCAATCGTGGACATTCAATCCTCACGTTTTCAGCCCACTTGAGTATTGGATCCGACTCATTTTTAGTCTCATGTCCTAAAATGATCTCAAAAAATGAATGGATAGTATGGATTTCTCACAAATATCTAGTTGAGCCCCACCTAAGTTTCGAACGCAGGAACTTATTGCAAAGGCTTTTGCAGGAGATTAGAGTGAAAGCCTTAGCAGGAAGTTCTTGCACTAGCAACTTAGGTGGGGCCACTGCGTTGTTTGTGAGAAATTTACTCTGTCCATCCTTTTTGTGAGATAATTTTAGTAATTGAGATCAAAAGTCAACAGCATCCAACACTCAAGTGGGCTGCACTAAAAGAAAAGGTGGGTACGGAAATTCCTATGGCTGCGCTAAAAGAAAAGGTTAGTAGGGAAATTTCTGCTGTTAAAACCTCCCTGGTCGACAGTGATGTTTAAATGCCATCCATATTGTTCATGACGTCATTCCTAACGGAATGGACTGAGAATACAAATATTACCCGGATTCAAAACTTCTGTGGCCCCACCAATATTTCATTTGTGGACATTCAATCCTCACATTTTTGGCCCACTTGAGTATTGGATCCCACTCATTTTTAGTCTCATGCCTTAAAATGAGATCACGAAATGGATGGGTGGGGTGAATTTCTCACAAACATCACAGTGGGCCCGAACTAGGTTTCCTGTGCCGGAACTTCTTGAGAAAGGCATTAGCAGGAAATCCGCATCATTAATTGCCCCCACATGTACTTCTTCTAGCATGCCAGTTATGGGCACAAGTGAGGAGGGTTGCCCTATGTCAACCCAAGCCTGATCTTACCTAACCTGAAAATACATGTAGTTATTTCCAACCCGACCCGAATTTCTTTAACCTAACCCGTGCTGATATTAATTTGGGTCGGAGTTTTACAGTCCCAGCTGAACCTGAGGACCTCAACAACCCAACCTAACCCTAAACCAAGTTGGGTTCAGTCAGCTGGGTTCCGGTTGACCGAAACCAAGTTGTGGGGCTAGTGCCCAAATGCGTATTGCCACGTGCCACTCTTCATTTCCAAAAATCCTATAGGTTCACATTTGCCAACGTTGATCTGCAAGTGCGGCCCTTACACGCCATGTCTTAATAGCAATGTCAACATGCCCTGCCAAACAATCGCCCCTTATTCCAGTGATTTTCAAATTTTGAGGCTATTCTTGAGGTACCACTGAGAAAATCTTGCCAAATATGTACGAAATGGTATTATGAGGATAACTTCTGTGGTCCCCATCATGGTGTTTGACAAAAATTCATTTCATTAATCAGATGTACCCTTCCATGGTGAGCCTTGTGGGCCTCAAAATCAGGTCAATCCATGACTTACGTGGGCCACACCACACACAACAGTTGAGAGTAGATGCCCACCCATTATAACCTTCCTGATCGTATACAGGGCCCGGTGAAGGAGACATGTTTTAGACATCCAGCCTATCCATTGTGTGTGACCCACTTAAATGAGGGCTCATACCAAATTTTAGGCCATTTGAAAAGTTAATGGCCCCACCAAGGTATTTTAGAAGTTCTAGGCATGATTTTCCATGGTTTCATGGTGTGACCTACCACAGATCTGGATATGACTAATTTATGACACATCCCATAATCTAGAGAGGACCTACCAAATGCACGGTGTGGATGTCCATCACACATCACATTGGGGCCCACATAGCTTGATCTCATGGGAAGCTTCGCATAAGATCGAGATGTGGACCCCACTGTGATGTCTGACAGACATCCACCCTATTGATCAGATGCACGATTCTGTGATAGGCCATGTGTCTAAAAATGAAGCTAATCCATGACTTCTATGGTTCACATTATATACAATAGTTGAGAGTAGATATCCATTCATTGAAACCTTCATGATCATTCATAAGGCCCATTGAGATGTGATTCCGACATCCAGACCATTCATTGTGTGTGTCCAACTTGAATAAGGGGTCACACCAAGTTTCAGCTTTATCCAAGACTCAAGTGCTTTGTTTTAGGTATGATTTCACATAATTTTAGAAGGTATGCCCCACTTTTGTTCCAGATATAACTAATTTTTGGGATGTTCCATAACCTAGAGGGGACCCACCAAATGCATGGTGTGGATGTCTGACATAGATCATGATGTATGTTATAGACGTCCAACTGATTTTTAGGACAACCCATAACTTAGAAGGAACCCACCAATGTATGTTATAGATGTCCAACACACATTACAGTGCGGCCCATAAAGCTCGAGCCCACATGCAGCGTCCTTGAATTTTGGTATATGCAAATTCTTAATCCAATGGATAAAATTTTAATTTTTGTGTTAATAAACGAAACAAATCACTTAGGTAGGCAGCAAAGGTTCTCTTGGTTGTGGGAGAGGTATAAGGATTGATTACGTCATGTACTGAATAACTTTCTGAAAAATTCTGAAATTTATTTAAAATCTAAGGAAGGCAAGATGAGCTCATTCGGTTGGGTTCTTTCTTAATCCAGAGCTCTCCTCTCTTCTTAAGGTAGGATTAGAGATAGAGTTCTCTGGCAGAAAACCCTTAAGAGAAAAGAATCGTAGAGAGAGAGAGGAGGGAGGCTATTGGATTGCTTGACCTGGTGAGTTCATAAATTATTTTGTTTTTATTTTTGTGCATTTAACTTATAATCACCAAATCTATGTAATGAACAGGGCAGATCGACCTCACATTCATCGCATTGGTCAAAAGGGTAAATACAATAAAAAGAGCTTAAATCTCATGCATATCTCTTGTAGTAGAGATTGGTTTAGGCATATCTGGTTGGATCAGATTTGATCTACATGGATTATGCGATCCTTGAGTCCAAAATATACTAGAACCCTAACTTTCAGGTCGAACTAACCAACAGATAGGCCACTAACCAACAAAGAGACCACATCAATCGAAATTAATCTTAGATGTTAATTTGTAAATCTTATTCTTCGTTGGATCCTCGGATGCATCATATTTGACCTAAGTCATCTATGTAAATTTTGGAATAGATCTACAGAAACATTCAAAATCTTAGATGGATTTGATCGTCCGGTGGGCCACGCCCATTTGATAAAAAGGAAGATTAGTATCAAAACATGTTTTGAGAAGAGCAATCTAAACAATTCATTGGTTATCCCCTAAATTAATGATGTGGGTACCAATAGACGATTTGATTTGATCCAAAGGAGTAAATAATTTTTAAATCTAAGAATAAAGGAAAATCTAAACTTGTGAAATCGAATTGTCAAAACTGAGTGATCTTCGAATCGAGTGATCTTAGATTGACTAAAGGTCATAATTCATAAAAAAAATTCGATTCGATCGAGTGATCTTCGATTGACTGGTCATTGATCAAAGTCAATTCGATCAATATTCTGCTAGACAGTTCTTTTTTGTTTCAAATCCATAATCCGATATCTTTTAATTTGTTAGAAATATGAAATGTAATGCATTAAACACTCCTTGATCATTCTATTGATGCTAGAATACTTGGACTACCTTGATTTATTCAAGTGGGTCTCACATTGACAATCCCCTAACCCAGTTGAGGTCCTGAAGCTATTGGATGTGGGTATCATTTACCCTATCTCTGATAGCTAATGGGTGTGTCCAACTTAAGTGGTCCTTAAAAAATCTAGAATTACCATAGTCATGAATGCCAACAATGAATTAGTTCCAACTTGAGTCACTATAAGTTGGATAATGTGCATTGACTATAGGAAATTAAACACTATGACCAGGAAGGACCACTTTCCCTTACCATTTGTTGATCAAATTAATTTCATAAATGTTAGCGTTTCACTCCTACTATTATTTCCAACCATTACTAACCATGTGACTCTTAAGCTTTTATTAAGCTTAGGGCGTGTTTGGCCGGGCAAATTGGAAGGGATTGGAAGATAGATCCCGAGATTGGCCAGGCGTGTCAAACAGACACGGGATCCTGATCCCGGGATATAGCAATCCCATGGATCTTAAGACAATCCACTGACATCACCATCGTTACCTTTAAATCCCATCCAATCCACCCTAATCCCTTCTAAATTTCCTGGGACGTGTTTGGTTCGAGGGATTGAAAGGGATTGGAAGGTTTAATCCTGGGATTGGCCGGGCGTGCCAAACAGACAGATATAGCAATCGGGATTGGCCAAGCGTGCCAAACAGACAGATATAGCAATCCCGGGATATAGCAATCCCATAGATCATGCATCAATCCACTGACGCAACTATCATTACCTTGAAATCCGTGCAATCCACTCTAATACCATGCAATCCCATCCAATCTGCCCGGCCAAACAGGCCCTTAAGGGCCTATTAACAACCACACCAATCATGCAACCACATGATTGGAGTGTGCCTTTTAAAATTATATGTGATGCTAGTGACTATGTCATTGGGGTGGTTGTAGGCCAAAGGAAAAACAATAAGCCCTACATGATTTACTATGCAAGTATAACTCTAAGCAATGCCCAAGTTAAATACTCCACTATGGAAATGAACTCATTAGCATAGTTTTTGCATTAGACAAGTTTAGGTCTGACTTGATTTGATCCAAAATTATAATTTTTACTAACCAGGCGACTCTTAAGTATCTTCTTTTCAAGAAAGATGCTAAGCCCCATTTGTTGTTATTGATCCTCATATTCAAAAGTTTGATTTGGAAATACGTGATAAAAAGGAAGTAGAGAATGTAGTGCCTAATCACTTATCTCATCTTGTAGTAACTGATTCCATGGAGATGATACCTATTAAAGATGCATTATTTGATGAATAATTATTTTTAGTATCCCAATTACCTTAGTTCATTGTCATTACTAATTTATCTTATGGCATGTAAAATTCCTACTTATTGGACTTGAAAAGATAAGTGGATGTTTTTTCACCGAGGTACGTAATTTTTTTTAGGATGATTCATATTTGTTCAAATATTGGTTAGATCAAATCATTAGGAAATGTGTCTCTTACCATAAAAAAAACTTAGTGTCATCCCATTTTATCACTCACATGCATGTGGTGGTTATTTTTAGGTAAAGAAAACCACAACGAAAATTCTACAATGTGGTTTATATTGGCCGGCTATATTTAAAAACACCCATGATTTTTGCAAAGCATGCGAGAGCTGTCAGAAATTAGGCGGAATATCTCGTAGAAATATGATTCCTTTGAACTCGATCTTGATTGTTGAAGTTTTCGACTGTTGGGGTATCGATTTCATGGGACTATTCCCCTCATCTTTTGGATTTTATATATATATATATATATATATATATATATATATATATATATATATATATATATATATATATATATATATATATATTACTAGCTATAGATTATGCTTCCAAATGGGAAGAGGGGATTCCTTATAGAACCAATGATCATAAGATAGTTCTAAGGTTCTTGAATGAAAACTTTTTATTTAGATTTAGACTGCCCTGACCCATTATCAACAATGGAAATCTCACTTTTTTAACGGATGGTTTGAGAATTTGATGAGGAAGTATGGCATTACAATAAAGCGAGTACTCTCTATCACCCAAGAACAGATGAGCAAGTCAAAATTTCAAATAGAAAAATCAAACACATTAAAAAAATAAATAGTAAACATGGAATATAAGGATTGACCTCTTAGACTAATTGACACATTGTGGGCTTACATTCTAACATATGGATTTGGAATATAGAGCTTATTAGGCTATAAAAGAGTTCAACTTGACATGGACAAAGCTAGCTTGATGCGTAAACTCCATCTTTTTTAATTAGAGGAAATCTGGAACAAAGCATACGATAATTTAAGAATTATTAGGAGCGGATGAAGGTGTTTCATTATAAAAATATTTTCAAAAAATCTTTTGAGCCAAATCAGAAAGTTCTCTTATATAAGTCGAGACTTCATATATTTCCTGATGAGTTAAGATCCCAATGGACGGCCATTTCATTGTTAAAATTGTTAAAATCCTTTGAATGATAATGTTTTTAAAGTGAATAGACAATGATTGAAGCTATTCATTGAGAATTTTATTCAAGAAGAGAGGTCTATGCCTCTGGAAGATTATGTTTATTAGGATTGATTTCCTAGTCTGATTGAATCTATTTATTTTTCTCTATAAATTAGTTTTTAGTATATTAGGTTGCATTGTTCCTTTGCTCTGGTTTTTGTGTGTTCTGTTAACTTAGAGAAATCAACTGCTCATATTATTCATCGTTTCCGGTAATCTCTATCCTCTACTTATTACATTTCAATTTTTCTCATGTTATTATTATTATGTTTATCTTTTACATTGAGGACAATGTATTATTTTAGGTTTGCGGTGAGGTTTCCGATGAAAAATTCTTTGATTTGTTTATATATATTATATATATATATATATATATATATATATATAAAACTGAATTGATTTTTTAAAACAATTTTTTTTTTTTAGAAGTATGATCTTTGTGTACTCATTTGATTTAAAAGTAATTTGAATATGGGAATGATAAGACACTTAAATACATTGAATTGGAAGTGTAGAACCTAGTATATTTGTAGACTTTAATTGAGTTCTTTTCAGTAAATTTCTGATAGAATTTCTAAATATTGATGAATCATGAATTTCACAATTCACAATTTGAGTTACACTGTCAAGGTTTCGGTTTAATATTGTAGTGATGACTTAATGGTTGCCTAGAGTGTAAAGAACCAATATTGTTGAGCCTTGACTATTTAGTTCATTGTTTATTTGAAAAGGAAGAATACTTCGAAAATGATTACCTATTGCGTAAAAGAAGAAAAAATGTTGAAAGAAAATAGTCCATGAAAAATATGAATGAATGAAATATGGACATTAAAAAATAATTGAAAAATAATGAAAATAAGAAGAAATATTGTGAATGCTGTTGATGTGAAAATAAAAAATAAAAAAAATTTAAATTATTGAAAAGTAGCAAGGTTTTGATCCAGTGACTTTGGTTGATATGCTCACTTTGGGTAGTTGTTAGTGTTACCATTATAGTAAAGAGTTGGTTCCCTAGTTGGTGTAAAGTTGGAATTCACTAAGTACCAGAATTTTCAATGTTGGAATTCTCTAGTGGATTATTAGTTATTTAAACTCATGATAGATTGTTACTAAGGGTGCTGGAATCTGGATCGTCATTGCTCATGGAAGCTTGTGCTATGTTATTTTGTTATTTGGATTACTTGAAAATTATATGCGTATGCAAAATTCATTCTTTTGAAAAATCTTGAATTTTTGAAAAATATTTCGCATGTTTTGCATAGGACTAGCAAAATGCTAATTAAGGGGTATATATGTTAAGTATTAAATATTGCATATTTATTCCCCTTTTTGTATCATTTTTCCTTGTATATATTTGAAAGATAAAATGGCTCAATTAGATAAATTTTCAACATGCAAAATGATTTGGAAGTTTGAGAGAAATTCAAGCTAATGACAGAGATTTAGAGCGTGAAGGAGGCCAAAAGCAAGCCTGATAAAGTAGCGGAGAACAAGATTTAGCACCCAGAGCTTTGAAGAAACCAATTAAGTTTTGAAGCTAGAAAGTTCAGAAGATTAAATCTGCAATTTTGAGATTCATGGTGGTCATAAAACTGGCCAATGTATACTCCCATGGTGTAGATATGCTCTTGTAACTCTATGCGGTGCACCACTCGCACAACCATGGTAGTCATAAATCTTACGAAAGTGTTCACATTTTATGTTTTAGTGCTGTCTTTTGATAAGTAGAAGCTGTCCTTTGATAAGTAGAAGAGCCAGATCTGAGTGGTGAATTCTTGTTGATGCATGGCTAGGAACATCCTTGACTTAGCATATTAGTACTTCCCGTAGTTACCAATTGTGCTTGATCCAGGCAGATCTGTGAGGCCCACCGTAATGTATATCTTTTATCCACCCCGTCTAATTAACCATTTTGCTAGATTATTTTATGGGGTGAGCTAAAAAATGAATCAAATCCAAAGCTCAACTGAACCACACCACAAAAAGTAACGGGGATAATGAGGTGGATCCTTAAACTTTCTTGGGGCCCAATGTGATGTTTATTTGCCATCGAACCTATTGATAGGGTCTTCTAACTCCGACGAAAGGAAAATGAAATATCATTTGATCCAAAACTTCTCTACCAACTTCTCTACCATCCAAGAAGTTTTTAATGGTGGGCGTTGTATCCTCACCATGTGATCCACTTGAAACTTAGATATCCTGAATTTTTTGGATCATGCACTAAAATGATCGGTTAGCAATATATGCATGGACAACATTGAGAAATCCACCCTGTCTATCTATTTTGCAAGCTCATATATATATAATAAATAAATGAGGCAGATCTAAAAATCAAGTGGGCCAGGGAAAATTAGGGAAAGAAATGCTTACCTTTGAAACTTTAATGAGCTCCAACTTTATGTTAATATGCCATCCAAACCGATTATATGGTCATTCCCACTGGGCTGAAGTGAAAGGACAAAAACATAGCCTGATACAAAACCTTTGTGACTATACTGAATATTTCAATGGTGGTTATTGAATCCCCACTAATTACTCTAATGTGGCCCACTTGAGTTTTGGATCCTTATTACTTTTGGCCGTATGTCTCAAAATGAATTCCCAAACGGTTGGACAGTATGGATTTCTCAAAAATAATGCGGTTGCCTCCACCTGCCATCCCATCTCGCAGCAACTTCCTGTTGGCGGTAAACCATCGTCAAACGTAGCAAAGCCTGGGAAACTGATTAAGTGAGACCTCGAATCACCCAAGACGGAGCGGCCTCACCGTGGGGCCCACCTTAATGTATGTATTATGTATCCACGCTGTCCATCCATTTTTTTCAGATCACTTTAATGCATTCTCATAAAAATGAAGCAGATGCAATTTTCAGGTAGACAATACCATAGGAAACAATGCTGATTGATCATTAATGAGCCACAAAAGTTTTGGATCAAGCTTATATTTGCTTTTTTAATTCATAGAGGCTTATACGACCCTAATGGTAAGGACTACATTGTCTTGGGTGAGACCGGACTCTCACCAAATCTGCTTCCAAAAGCCTGAAAAGCATGAAGGTCTTTACACTTTGAGAAAATCTTTGATATTCTCGCAGGGCGCGGCTTGGATGGATGGTATCACCAAGTATGGCCCACCTTGATGTATGTTCCCTACATCCACTCTGTCCAATCGTTTTCATAGCTTATTTGAGAGCATGATCCCATAAATTAAGTACATCTGTCCAACCGTTTTCATAGCTCATTTGAGAGCATGATCCCAAAAATTAAGTACATCCAAATCTAAGTTGGACCCAAAACGTTTGTGGCCCACAAGAAGTTTTTAATGGTCAGTCATCACTGTTTCCTGTGTTATGGTCCAACCGGGATTTGAATCTACTACCTAATTTTTGGGATCATGCACTAAAATGAGCTGTCAAAATGGTTGGACAGCATGGATGTAAGGAACATATTCAGGTGGGCCCCATAGGATCCCGCCCACCTCAGTAGATTCCTGGATCCACATATGCCTGTTGTATCTCTCCGTTATTAAAAATAGTTAAATTAGTTATTTATTTTTAACCCCTCTTGCAATTTTATTTTTTTATTTTTTATTTTTTAAACACGCGTTCACACCACACACACTCACGCACTCACACCACCCGGTGGAATTTCACGGCAACGGATACCGCCGAACCCATGACCTCTTGTTGAAACACTTGCGAGTTTACCACTGAGGCATGTGTAAACGGTAAGCCGATTGGCTGGTGTACGACACACCAGCTATATAGTTGATGTATTGACGCCAGCAATTTTTGTGGGTCTCATCATGAGGTATACATTATATCCAAACTGTACATCCATTTGGTGAGCTTGTCTTAAGGCTTGAGCTGAAACATAAAATAGATCTAAAGATCAAGTAGACCACACTGCAAAAAGCAGTGGGGGATTGAACGTCTACCATTGAAACCCTTTTGGGGGTTACATAAGTTTCGGATCAATATGAAATTTGTTTTTCCTCTTCATCTATGTATTGGTGACCTTATTAACAGATTGGATGAAAAATAAACTTTATGGTGTGCCCTACGAATTTTTTAACAGTGCAAATCATTATCCTTGTTGCTATTTTTGGTGTGGTCCATTTGAGCTTTGGATATGATTCATTTTTTGTTTAATGCTCTAAAATGATCTTGACAAATAGATGAACAGTATAGATATAATAAATACATCACTGTGAGGCCATGTATCTTTGATCTACTTTGAACCGTCTGTAAAACTCGGAGCTCGAGGAGTCTACAACAGCTATATAGCTGGTACACCACTACACCAGCCAACAGGTTGAGTGGCAAATAAACTTTATTGAAACATTGCAGTTGCCATAAGAAGTTTTCAATGGTGGAGCATTTAATTACTATTGTTTCCTATAGTATGGTCGACTTGAGATTTGAATTTGTTTTATTTGTGGACTCTGCGGTAAACTGATATAGCATAACTGATGGACGGCACTGACACAGAATACTTACATTAAAGTTGGCCCCAAACTAAAGGGCAACACCGTCGTGGGTACGGCAGGGACCGCACTTAATCCCCTCCCGGTTGAGATGGGCCTAATCTAGATTCATACCGGCAACGCAGCTAAAAGTTGTGCTCCTTTACTCACATTTCCGCCAACATGCTACTTGTATGCAACATCTCCACCATCAAAAGTTAGACACACCAAGAAGATCAGCCACCTAAAAACTATGAGGATGATCTACTTATTATTTGGGCTGTAAGTGTACGTTGATACAGACCCGTCAACCATCGGTTGATTCCAATGGTGTTAAGGCCTATGGTTTTCATCCTGGTAGGTTATGAGGCGGTGGCAGACTCTCAAGAGTTTCAATATGAAGTCAACGGTTCAAATATCCATCGGGGTGAGAATACAAGGCGGCACGAGTACGTGTGTAAAATAAAATAGGAAAGTATATCCAGTCTTTGATTTTATTTTTTATTTTTAAAAAAAATAAGTGTCGAGAAATGATATGCACTACCAGCGGATTGGATGTGTGCGGATACCACGCACCAGCTATACAGATGTTGAGTCTGATCATGAGGTATGTGTTATATCGAAACTGTTCACCCATTTTACAAGTTCAACTTAAGGCTTGAGATGAAAAATAAGACAGATCTAATTATCAAGTAGACCACACTGTACCATTGAAACTTTTTTTGAGTTATAGAAGTTTTGGATCAGTATAAAATTTGTTTTTCCTCTTAATTCAAGTCTTTGTTACCTTAAGAGTAGATTGGATGGAAAATAATCGCTATGGTGGACCTTATGAACTGTTTAACGGTAAAAATTATTATCTCCACTGCTATTTGTGGTGTGTTCCATATGATTTTTGGATATGATTCAATCTCTTAAATAATGCTCTAAAATGATCTCTAAAAATATATCAACGGTGTAGATATAATAAATACATCACTGTGGGCTCATGTAACTTTGATCTCTTTCAAATCTCTGGTACAATTTAGAGCTTGAGGAGCACCAGTGTTGGTCTTCGCATGACATGTGCCTACGGCAATAATAGTACACCAGCCAATCCGCTTCCAGCATTGTAACAGAAGTCCTGCACATTGTGACAGAATTATTAGTGATGTCAGAATAATGGACCCGTGGCAATTGAGTCCAGATCCTCTGTTATCAGGTCAACAGAGAATTCCTGATACCCTAATTTTCATTGGTCCATGTCACCGCTCACTAAAAAAGTAAAAATAATATAAAACAACTTCGGACGCCAAACCATTAGGGTAATAGGAATTCTCTGTTGACCTGATAACGAGGATCCCGACTCGTGGCAATTTCTCTGCACGCGGTACAAGGAACAAAAGATAGCATGGGAAGGAAGCGGATTAGCTGGTGTACCGCACACCATCCATATACCTGGCGTAGGCTCCTTAGGCTCCTAAGTTCTACAAACGGTTCAAAGATATCAAAGTTTTATGTGCCACAATGATGTATTTATAATATCCACATCGTTCATACATTTTTCAAGATCAGTTTAGAGCATTATCCTAAAATTGAATCATATTCAAAGATCAATTGGGCCACACCACAAATAGCAGCAGAGATAATGGTTTTCACTGTTAATGATTTTGTAGGGACCATCATAACATTTTTTTTCCATCCAATCTGTTCATAAGGTCACAAAGAGCGGGATGAAGAGGAAAAACAAATTTCATATTAATCTAAAACTTCAGTAACCCCCAAAAAGGTTTCAACGGTGGACGTTCAATCCACCACTGCTTTTTTCAGTATGGCCCACTTGATTGTTAGATATGTCTTCTTTTTCATCTCAAGCCTTACCATGAGCTCGCATGGACGGTTTGGTTATGATACATACCTTAATTGACCCAGAACTTGTATATGCCAATATATTAGCTATATGGCTGGTGTGCGGTACATCAGCCAATCCGCTTCGGCATTGGACAGAAGTCGGGCAATGATGACAAGGATGGTGGACTTTGGGAAATCTACCTTCATGCGGATGAGTCGGGATCCTCTGTTTTCAGGTCAACAGAGAATTCATGTTACCCTGATGATTAGGCGACCAAAGCAGTTTATTATTTTTTTTATTTTTTTAGTGAGTGGTGACGTGGACCAATGAGAATTTGGATATCAGGAATTCGACTCGATAACAGAGGATCCGGACTCCATGCGGATAAGTAAAAAGATAGCATTGGATCAGAAAGTCCTGCACCTTGCGACAGAATTATCAGTGATGTCAGATTGATGGAAAAGAACCTGTGATTAGCCCAATAATAAGTGTGAAAAGAACCTCTGATGTTTACGCGGAATCCAGTTTGAACCGGCAACCTCTTCATCATCCATTTGTTTACTTGCTGAAAAAAGAAAGGTAGACGGTTAGTTGAGGCCATCGGTGACGACTCTAAGGGCCTGTTTGGCCAGCCGGATTGGATGGGCTTAGGTGGGATGGAATTGCATCTGATCCTGTGCCAATTCTACTCAATGTTTGGGAAGAGTGGAATAGCTTGGAAGTAGGCTGGATAGAATCGTTTTGGGTCCCGTGCCAATATTACTCAATGTTAGCAAGTTGTATAGGTCCCACCATGATGTGTGGGCTATATCCACACCGTCCACCCATTTTTCGAGATCATTTCAAAGCATGGGCCAAAAAATCAGGTAGTTCTAAATCTCAAGTGGACCCCACCATAGAAAGCAATGGGGATTGAATACTTACCGTTGAAAACTTCTTTCAGGCTACATAAGTTTTGGATCTGCCTCATTTTGAGGCTCATGCCATTAAATGATGTTACAAAACAAATGAACAGTTTAGATATAACACGTGTGTTATTGCCAATAGTTTCAAATGATGGTGGGTACATCCTTTCAATGCACCGCCCTATTATGAACAAAAAAGGAAATTAAGCATATCCCATGGTAACAGGGAACAGTCCCTGCCATGAGTAATAATGATGTTTTTTTGAATCCCATCCCACCTAATGCCGTGGGATCGGTCCGGCCAAACAGGCCCTAATGGCAGTTTGGACGGGCGCATCCCATGGATTAGATTGTATTAGGGTTGATGGCAGGTAATGATGGCTGCGTCCGTGGATCGTTAGCAATCCCATAGGATTGCTATATGCAGGGAATCTACCACCGAGTATGTTTGGCCCACCTGGCCAATCCCGGGATTACGCCCGGCCAATCCCTTCCAATCCGTCCACCCAAACATGTGTCAGGCAAAATAGAAGGGATTTGGAGGGATTGGGTGGATTTCAAGGTAATGATGGTGATGTCAGTGGATTGCTGGCAATCTAATGGAATTATTCCAATCCAGGCAGAAGTTCAACGTGCCTGTTTGGCACGCCCAGCCAATCGCGGGATTGCTCCTTCCAATTCCTTCCAATATAATCTAATCCCATCGTCTGCCCAGCCAACCAGGCCCTAAGAGAGTGATATGTCTCTATCCTTTCCGTTTCCGCCCATGGATAGATGAAATTCAATCTTTGTTGCTAACTAGTGGTAAGGTGAAGTTCTCCTAGATTTTGGTATATGCTTTTTTTGTTTTTTTAGTTTATATGAGGGTGAACACAGGTAGATAAAAGTATAAATTTTCAAGGTATTTTCTGGTGAGAGAATTAAAAAGGTGGGAGAAAGGTATGTCTTATGAGTCATTTTTTCTTGTTTTATTGAAGACGAAATTAGTTTCATATTGCGACCCTTAGATGTAGGTATATTATCGAATCATGAAATTTTTTGTGCCTTTTATTATTATTATTATTTATTTTAAACACATGCACACACACACTCACACCTTAGTGGAATTTCACCACCTATGGATACTCAAACCCTTGACCAGGTGTTGAAACTCATAAGAGTCTACCACCGGAGCAAGAGTATGGACCCAATTTTTTTTGCCTTCTGTCACTTATTTTCTCATTAGGTTTGGCTATTTATCTTGCCATTTTGCATTGGTTCCATAGATTGCATGCGGTGTTAGTGAAGGAAATACATGTTATGCAAATTAAAGATAAACGTGGTGTTGGTGAAGAAAAGTTGCACAATTACATTAGAAGGAAAAGAAAACAACCTTTTAGATTTGAAGAATGGAGTACTTAATGAGAAAAATCAATTAGTAATAACATATTTCTTTCTTACATTATATCATTCACTTTTGTTGTGTAAGATGTATTGGATTTTTGTAATCTGTTGTAGAAGCCCTGTCTTGGTTTGGCTGGCATCTAATTCGCTCCCACCAAAACATTTGGTGGTTTCTCAAGTTGCATGCTATGAAGATTTGCACATTTTTTGTTCAACCAAAATGTGTAGTCGGTTTGATCTGGTCCAACCGAAGGTCCTATTCAGTCCGACCTAATATGTTATACAGATTAGCACAAATCAAGGTATTTAAATCTGATTGTGATTAGGGATTACGAATACGAGTATTTCTCTCCAAAGACAAGGGTTTTGTAAGGTGAGACGGTTCTAAACGCTTGTAAGGACTTGGGAATGGATTTTCTCAAAGGGCTAAGGTTTTCCTAGGTGCACATCACAAGGTGAGATCCAAGTTTTATCTGTAATCGAAAAAGGTGAGTGACGTAATCTCTAAGGCTTTTATTATAGTGTATTTCTGTCGCTATATGTTGTGGTTTTATTACGCAAGGGTTTTGCACATCAAATATCTTGTGTTTGTATGATTTCGTTATTGTTTGATTATTCTTCTTTATTCGAATGTTCCATCTCCATTGAATATGCTTCCGCAAAGTGCACATATTAACAGTAGTATTAGAATCAAACTTCTAATACTTATGTTGATCTGGGTTTGTTAAGGGCTCATAATTTCAATAAAGTGGTATTAGAGCGTCAGGTGTAGGGACGTTCAGGAATTCATTGAAGATGTTAGGTTTGAAGTTCGATATAAAGAAATTCAGTGGGAATAACAATTTTAGTTTGGCCAGTGGAAGGTTAAGGATATTCTAGTATTATAAGAGTTGAATAAGGTGTTATAGGAGACTAAACCGAAGAAGATGTCAGATGATGACTGGAGTGAATTTGGGGAGAAGCATTTAATCATCATTCGTCTAAATTTTTCATATGAAGTCATGTACAATGTTCTAAATGAGAAATATCTCCTAAAGATGTAGAAGAAGCTAGAAGACCTATACATGATGAAGTCCCTTAATAACAAGTTACGTATGAAGAAACAACTATTTAGACAACGGATAAAGGAAGGATTCGATCTCCTTAAGCACATAAACTAGTTTACAAATGTATGTAGCAAGTTGTTAAGGCTCAAAGTGACAATTGATGAATAAGACAAAGTGGTGCGACTTCTAGCATCACTTCCCACATCATATGACCATATCGTCACTACTATACCGTATGGGAAGAATATAAGAAGTTGGAAGAGATTACAACGGCTCTCATTTTCGACGAAATGAGGAAGGAGTTTAGGGATGGGGACTCTTAAGCAGAAAGGCTAGTTGCAAAAGAGGGTCATGAATGTGGGAGAACTATGAAGCGATCTTGATCTGACAATAGGAAAAAGTATAGATTGAAATCGAAGGCAAATGACAGATGCTTCTGTTATGACATAAAGGGGCACTTCAAAGGAAACTACCAGAAATGGAAGGATAACCTAAAAAGCAAGGGTAAAAACAACAAAGATGAATAAGCTAGTGTAGCAGAAGAGAGCACAAAAGGAGACATCTTCTCGATCTCTTCAGGTACGACTCTTCTCGTAGATACATAAATACTTGATTTAGGATGTTCTTATCGTATGTGCCTAAATAGAACTTAGTTCGATTCCTACAAGTCCTATGATGGTGAAAGTATTCTGATGGGGAATAACACATCATGCAAGGCTATCATAATAAGGACCATCAAGGTAAGGATGTTTGACAAAGTCATATGGACTCTAGCTAGCTGTTATTAGGCATGTCCCAGATCTGAAGAACATTTTAATACTTTAGGGGTTTTAGATATGTACGGGTGCACTTTGACCACATCTGCTATTGTAATCAAGGTCACAAGTGGTCCAATGGTGTTACCAAAGGGACATAAGACATGAAATTTGTACATGTTGGTTGGGAGAACATATATAGGTGAGGCCACTACCACCTCACACATAAAATCCAGCATATATGACACAAATCTATGGCATATGTGACTAGGGCATACGAGTGAGAGGGGTATGATAGAACTCTATAATCAAAAACTCTTGAATGGAGTTAGGGCATGCAAGGTAAATTTCTATGAGCATTGTGTTTATGCGAAGTAGTGCATGCAGGGTAATGCTACACAAACCAGTAGTGGGGTGCTCGCTAATATTCATTCTGATATCTAGGGGCCATTGATAATACCATTTAAGAGAGGAGCACGATACTACATGACCTTCATTGGAAGATTACTCGAGGAAGGTTTGAGTCTACTTATTAAACTATAAGTCTGAAGTGTTCGCTAAGTTCAAGTAATAGAAGGTAGAAGTAGAAGAAGAAAATTGGGAGACAGAGTAAATGTCTCAAGTCAAATAACGGTACGGAGTATACAGAGGCGATATTTATAAAATTCTGTAAGGAACAGGGCACCAAAAGGCACTTCCTAACTCCAGGGACCCCACAATAAAATGGAGTAGCAGAGAGGATGAATAGAACTCTATTGGAGATGGCGAGAAGAATGCGGTTGCATGTAAAGTTGCCTAAAAGCTTGTGGGCAGAAGGGATTAACAAGGCATGTTATATTGTAAATCGGTCACCATCTACAACGCTAGAATCCAAGTTTACAAAGAAAATTTGGACAGGTAAAGACATCGATTACTTAAGGATGAGTATCCTCAAGTGTCAAGCATACAGCCACTTGTATGTTGGACAAATGTTGAAGTTGGATCCCAATTCTAAGAAGTGCATCTTTGTCGAGTTGAAAAGGATGTTAAGAGCTACAAGCTTAATTTGGATTGCAATATCTCAAAAGGTAGTCATTAGAAGAGATGTCATCTTCGATGAGGCATTAATGTTGAAGGCCAAAAAGGATGTTGTAGAGAAGTCAAAGAAACATGGTGAGACCGAGAAATTGTCAGTACAAGTGTAGCCAGTCGAGCTGATTATTGAACGTAAAATTCAACAGGAGCAAGAAACTGAGCAAAATAATTAGCAGGATACCTAGAAAAGTATAGCAAAAACAAGGAGAAATGAACCATTAGAGCCCTAGTTCGGTATGAGTTCGAAGACATGGTCTCTTTTACATTATTCATAAGGAGCGAAGATCCCCCCACCTTCCAAAATGCAAAATATGAAAATGATGACGATGAGTAGATGTCAACCATGGCGGAGGAGATGGAATATCAACATAGGAATCAGACATGCGAGTTGGTGAAACTTCCAAAAGCTTAAAGGGCTATAGGATGTATGTGGAGTATTTGGTAAGAAAGAAGTGTTAACAGAAAATGATGATAAAAAAAATTCAAGGCATGACTCATAGCAAAGGAGTATTCACAGAGGAAGGAATATATTATAATGAAATTTTCTCTCTAGTCATGAAACATACATCAATTAGAGCGCTACTAGCGATGGTAGCAAAATCCAATTTGGAATTGGAGCAGATCGGTGTGAATACGACATTCCTTTATGGGAACTTAAAGGAAGTTATTTACATGAGACAACTTGAAGGATTCGAAGATCTTTGTAAGGAAGGACATGTATTTAGGCTGAAGAAGTCATTGTATGGGTTGAAAGTGTGATGCTTCATATGTCAGAATTAGATGAGTATTATCACAGGAAGGCAGGACAGTAGCCTTCTACAACGAGAAGCTCAACGAAGCCCAAAGAAGTAGTCGACATATGAGCTTGAGTTATACGCAATTGTTCAAGCATTTAGACATTGACGACATCATCTGATTCAAAGAGAGTTTGTTTTATACATTGACTATTAAGCATTAAAATTTATTAATAGTCAGGGTAACATGAATCATGTGCATGCTAAATGGGTTGCATTTTTACAGGAGTTTACGTTTGTTCTAAAACCACAAGTCGGAGCAACAGAATAAGGTGGCTAATGCACTTAGCAGTCATGCATTACTACTTATTACAATAAGTAATGAGGTGGTCGGCTTCGACTATCTCAAGGAGTTATATGTCGAGGACAAGGACTTCAAGGATGCATGGATGAAGTGCTAAGAAGGTCATCCCAATGATATACATATATGTGCAAGATGGTTTCCTCTTCAAAGGGAATCGATTGTACATCCCCCAAAGTTCTCTGAGGGAGCAGATTATTCAAAAGCTACATGGAGGTAGTCTTGGTGGACATCTTAGGTGAGACAAGCAACGAGCTCTTGTGGAGGAGCAGTATTACTAGTCATAATTAGTACGTGATGTGGGAAGAGCAGTGAAACGTTATCATATTTGTCAGACCTCCCAGGGGCAGTCTCATAGTACGGGCCTCTACACCCTGTTACTTATGCCTGATAGCTATTGAGAGGATTTATCTATGGACTTCATGTTTGGTCTCCTACGAACACAACGGGGTATAGATTCAGTGTTCGTGGTAGTAGATCATTTCTCAAAGATGACGCAATTTATCTCATGCAAAAAGACCCGCGATGCAACACACATGGCGAATTTATTTTTCAAAGAGGTCATGCGGCTGCAAGTGGTTCCCAAGACCATTACTTCTAACCATGACACGAAGTTCATTAGCCACTTTTGTCGGACATTGTGGACTCGATTCAATATACAACTTTAATTCAACAGTACCTACCACCATAGATTGATGGCCAGATTGAAGTTGTGAATCACATGTTGGGAAACTTCTTTCGATATTTTTAACGTGAAAAATTGAAGCAGTGAAATTTGGCCTTGTCTCAAGTGAAGTTTGCATTCAATAACATGGTGAACCACTTGACAGGGAACTCCATGTTCTAGATTATTTACGATTGAGTGTCTCATCACACACTTGACTTGGTCCCTCTACTCAAGCTCCTGGGCATGAGCATTACAATAGAATACATGACAGACAGGATCTGAGCATTCATGCGAAGGTGCAAACCAAGTTACATGCCTCGAACGAAAAGTACAAGGAGCAAACTAATACGCATCGACGATAAAAGGTGTTTGAGGTGGGCGACCAAGTTATGATCCTTCTACACAAGGAGAGGTTTCTGACTGGGACACACAACAAATTTAAGAATAAGAAGATTGGACTAGTACCAATCCTACGAAATATCAATGACAATGCTTATGTTGTTGATATATTCCAGATGACTTGGCGATCTCATGTACTTTCAACGTCGCGGACCTGACCGAATATCATGAACCAAAGTAGGACAAGAACTCGATGATGATTTCTTTTGAAGTGGAGGAGACTGACGTAGAACGGGTCGCAGACAATTTCATGGCCAAGATGGACCAGAAAGGCACGATTGGAGGCAGAAGTGATCCTGACCATCAACACTTTAAAATGGCGTATCTTGCAACCTGGAATGAGTTATCCGATGTGTCATTTAAGATTTTGGGGTAGGATGAGCTACTTTAACTACCCAACCCTGCTATGTTGGGTTATGCACGCCGAATTTGCAAGATTTCATCAGATCAATGGTAGAATTTCTGTTTTATTTCTATTTTACTATTTATAGTAAGTTTTAGTTTGATTATAACTCTTCTTCCTTTGAGTTTTAGAAGTTACGTCCAAAAGGAAAAGTGCTTAATTAGAAAAGTTAGGAGAATGGCATGGTTAAGCCAAATAGGGTACTTATTATTTTTTGCCGAAAACCGTGATGTCTAGTAGGAATCACAATCATCTATAAATAGTAAGTTTACTATTTATAATAAGTCTCGATTTCTAGGAGTTTTAGTTGTAGTTTAATTCCAAAACTTCTTCCAAGGTTAAGTGTCCCTATTTAAATGGTTGTAAGCTTGTTTATTTCATTCATCAATCAATTTATGAATTTTCTAGAATTTATTTCTATTTTACTTATTTTCCCTCATGGATTCAAGAAGTCTCTCTGAGGAGTCCAGATAAGCTCCATGGATTCGAAGTAGTTATCCTTGCAGAAGACGGTGATTGACCTCATCATGTTTATCCCCACACCAGTTATATGAATGGGCCAGATTTTGGCTATAGTCAATTAAAGACTTGAAATGTCTTTACACATTATTTTGATAGCAAAAATTCAAGTAGAATCCTCTAAGGATGGCCTATAATTGATTCCTGGTGATTAAAAACATGAATAGGATATTATAGAGTGAAAGAAATAAATTATTGAAAAAGGGCTTACCATAAATAAAAGAGGGAGAGAGGCATGCTCGCTCACCTCCGAACCTGCGAATGTACACACCTTTGCACATGTGTCATAGGCATTTAAGCTGAACGGTTCATGTGATGCGGCATCCCATGAAACCTCAAGAGACCAATTTTCACCCTGATCTAAACCTCTGGTGGGCCATAGAAAAGAGATATGCAAAGCAAGGAAGAAAACTGTTTTCTTTTTCCATGGCCCACCAAGTTTTGGATCAAATTAGAAGTTGAGCACTGAGAGTTTCATGGGGTGTTGCATCACATGGACCATTCAGATTTGGGGCTCACATAACGTATGATGAGTTCTCAAAAAGTTTACGCGAGTTCCGTAGGAATTGGTGTGCAACCGAGCATTTGGCTATATATATATATATATATATATATATATATATATATATATATATATATATATATATATAGAGAGAGAGAGAGAGAGAGAGAGAGAGAGAAACAATGGTACTATGAGGTCGAGCTGTGTGGCCCCACTGTGATGTGTGTTCAACATCTACCCCATTAGCCAGATGCACCATTCCATGGTGGGCCACGGGCTTAAAATCAAGTCAATTCATGACTTGGGTAGGCCACACCGCTAACAACAGTTGAGAAGGGTTACCTTCCCAATAAAACATTTATAATCATTTATTGGGCCCACTGAGATGTGGTTCACAAATCCAGCCCATCCATCGTGTGTGTCCCACTTGGATGAGGGGTTAGACCAAGTTTCAGCCACATCCAAAGCTCAAGTGGGCCACACAAAGTGCTTTTATATTTTGTGGGCATGTCTTGACATGGTTTTAGATGTTATGGCCCACCTAAATTCTATATACGGTTGATTTTTGGAATATCTCATAACCTAAAGGGGACCCATCAAGTGCATGGTGTTGATGTTCGACACACATCACAGTGGGGTAAACTAAAGGGGATCCATCAAATGCATGGTGTTGATGCTTGACACATATCACGGTGGGCCCACACAGCTCAACCTCATAGTACCATATCCATATATATATATATATATATATATATATATAATATATATATATATAGAGAGAGAGAGAGAGAGAGAGAGAGAGTGTGTGTGTGTGTGTATGTGCGCGCGCGCACGGGTGCGTTGACCCATTAAAACATAAATTTAGGTATATATATAAGGATTATTTCAAAATTTCTAGCATATGGTTCAAAATAGCAGGAATAAGAAAAAGAAAAAAATATATTCCAAAATTTTTTAGGTTATTACAATTTGAATCACGGATTGGGATGATTTTTAGTGCTCTCTGCTTAAAACAAGGTTATCCACCTAATGGTCGGTGTATAATATTTCACAACAACACCATGGTGGGGCGGAAAGCGGATTGGCTGGTGTACAGCACACTAGCAATATAGCTGGTGTGGGTATGTGTCGTGGGAATAAGATGAGCGATGACGCTCCTCGAGCTCCAAGTTGTACCAACAGTTCGAAGGAGCTGATCAAAGTTCATGGGCTTCAGTATGATGTATATATTTATTATATCCACACTGATTCATCCATTTTTCGATATCATTTTAGAGCATGAGCCAAAAAAATTAATCATATTGAAAGCTCAACTGGACTACACCACAAATAGGGGGACAATGATTTTTATTGTTAAAACATTCTTAGGGCCCCCATATCATTTATTTTACATCTAACGTGTTCATGAGGTCACAAAGACCTGGATGAAGAGGAAAAATAAATGTCATATTGATCCAAAACTTCTGTGACCCTGAAGGGTTTCAATGGTAGAAGTTCAATCCCCCACTGCATTTTACAATGTGGTCCAATTGATCTTTAGATCTGTCTTATTTTTTGGCTCAAGCCTTGCAACAGAAGCAGATTACCTACTGACTAACTCAGTACCCTTAGTGTACTTAGTAAACTCTTTGGGGTCCACCATTATTTGTTTATTTTATCCACTTCATTCATCCATATTAACAGCTAATTTTAGGACTTGAGCCCAAAACGGAAGCATATACAAATCTCAAGTGGACCACACCACAGGAAACAGTGTGATTGAACCTCCTCTACCATTGAAAATTTCTTGGAGGCCACAGAAGTTTTGGATTAAGCTAATGTTTGTGGTTTCTCTTCATCCGTGTCTTTGTGATCTTATGAACAAGTTGGATGACAAATAAACATTACTGTGGGCCCTAGGAAGGTTTCAACGGTGGAAATCATTATTCCACACCGTTTCCTATGGCATGGTCCACTTGAGCTTTGGATTTACTTCAATTTCGGGATCAACCCTGAAAATTAATTAGCAGGAAAAATGATGGACGTTGTGGATAAACCACATACATTCACAGTGGGTCCAACTGAGTTTACTCAGTACGATAAAAGCCTACTGAGTAACTCAGTACGCAATCTGATTTCCCTTACAAAGAGCTGGAAAAATGGATGGATGGTTTGGATATACTACGTACCTCGTGATGAGACCCACAGAACTTGCTGATGTCAACACACCAGCTATATCGCTGGTGTGTGGTACACCAGCCAATCTGCTTCCAGTGGGGCGCACCCTAGCCGCCACCCTTTTCCAAAGTGAGGTGAAGTAACTCCTTTGATCGGGTATATTGATTTACATCAATTAAACCCTAATTTCCAAGCTAGTTGGACATGAGAGCCTCTCTCTCCCTACTATCTCTCTCTACTTACAACAAATTTCTTAATTTTAAACTAGTTACGGCTTGATATTATGATATTATTGGGATAAAAATGCAATATTTTAAAATATATTGAGATTTTGAAATCTCAAAATGATATTGCTATAATATTAACTGATGTATTTCTTGCAATAAGATTTTTCAAACCTCATCAGAATTTGTCACACTAGTTTTGATCAACGGTGTCTTGACAGAGTTCCTGGGAAAGCCTTCCAACACTTTCCCGGACAGTGGATATCTAATAACCACAAATAGATGTTTCAACGTGGTTTTTCAGATTATTTTTCTTATACCAGTTGTTTCGGCCAAAACATAAGATGAAATAACTATTAGACTTTCCTCTATTGCCAGATGTCTTAAATCTAAGGGTTTTTTTTTTGCGTGCACAACCAGTCGAGGGTCTGGCTGGACCGGTACTAATCCAGCGCTACTCGACTCAAAGTCCAGCAAGCTCAATTCTTTAGTGTCCGGGCCGCTCGACCGGCCATAGGGCTTGCTCGACCGGTCGTAGGGGTCCTCGACCGATTGTGTAATCGGCACGACCAGTCATGGTTACGCAGATTCGTTCCGCGATTTTGTGCGGATTACGGATTTAAGTCCTTTCGCAACAAGGATGCGGAAGGAAGTTTCCTAAAACTATAAATAAAGGTCCCTAAGGCTATTCTAAAGGATTAAAAAAAAAGTTTCTAAAGGGTTCTATGGTTATCAAAGGGTGTAGGAAGGGTGAGATTCGAAGTTGTTCGAATCGAGTAAGTCCTTTCTCTTGTAATTTCTATTTCATAGTGGATTTCTGTCGCTTTATGCCGTGGTTTTTTCCCGCAAGGGTTTTCCACATTAAATCTGTGTGTTCTCTTGTGTTTGCTTAGTGCCATTGTATTGCTATCCTAAATCTAGATCGATATGATTCCGCAGCACAAATCCCCAACAAGCGGTATCAGAGAAATCGTTGGGGCACAGATCTGAATCTGAAGGATTAGTAATAATGGGAGACGGCAAGTTTGATATTGAGAAGTACTCGAGGCAAAAATAATTTTGAGTTATGGAAGATTAAGATGATTAGTCCGTTAACCAAGCAAGGCGAGATTAAGGCTCTTGAGGAGCGGAAATCTACCATGAAAGATGATGAATGAGAAAACCTTGATAGTAATGCTTTAGCCTCTATCCATTTATGTCTCACAGATGAGGTTCTCTACAACGTCACGAGGGAGAAAACTGCGGCTAAATTCTAAGCGAAGTTAGAAGATGTCTATGCAAAAAAATCCTCTGAAAATTACCTGCACTTGAAGCGGCAGTGGTATTACTTCAAGATGGCAGAGGGTGGAGATCTGGAGGCTCACATCAGCAACTTTAATAAATTGGTTTACAAATTACTATATATATAGGAAGTGATGAAAGATGAAGAATAAGTATGTATGTTGCTGAATTCTCTTCTGGCATCTCATGAGTCATTTAAGGACACAATTTGTTCAGCGAATAAAACCCTGAGTGTCGACAACGTTATCTCGGCCCTTCAAGGGAAGGCCATGAGAAAACTTAACGTTGACATGGGGATATTTTCTGATGCACTGTTTACAAGGGGTAGGAATTCTGAATAAGGTACAAGTTCTTTAGGTTCTAGATCCAAATCCAAGGGTAAGGGCAAAGGAAAGGTAAAGTGCTTAAATTGTGGGAAGGAAGGACATGTGAAGAAGGATCGTGAAAATCCTAAATCGAAGAGAGAAGATTCTGGGGCTTCATATAGGGAGGCCAATGCTGCCACATCAGATGGATCGAGTAGATGTGATGGTAATGTTTTGTCTGTATCTACTATCAGGCGGTCATACGATGATCGTAAGGACGAGTGAATGCTAGACACAGGGGCATTGTTAAGGGTCAAATATTGCATATCAGACCCAGTTGTTGCCTAGATTTATGAACATGGTACCGTTTAATAGCTCATTTTAATCATGTTTCTGTTGCAAGGTGGAATTGCGAGCTGGGACTGGATCGGGATGCTAAAAATATGAAATTAACATTCAGAATGCACCAAGGCAAGGGACAGACCCCAGGAGACCAAGATCGACGGATGTGCATGCCAGGGATTCAAGAAAATTAAGAAACTGAAGCTCAAGAGCCACCTTTCAGCGATGTATGCTTAGTATCTTTTCTGATATGGTAGGGCAATATCTAGAGGTCTTCATGCCTCGAGGACCAAAAACTAACCGTACATGTCAAATTTCAGCCATTGGATCCTCGTGAAAGTGGCTGAACTAACAGATCAGTCCATAAAACCCTGATTTGGGGCCCACCCGCTGTCCAAATACTCTCTAACTTCGGCCCCCACGGCTCAAATGAAATGGGGAACAAGATGGATGGTGTGGATTTCTCATAACCATCATACAGTGTACATAGTTCACTTTTTGCACTAAGACGTGCATGGCAAGATGCTGACCGATATTCTTTAAAAAGAAGTTCAAAAATCAGCCAGCGTCTTCCACGCCGACCGTCGGTTGATCCTTGTGGGCCCCACTCATCATCCGTTTAGATGATCTGAACCGTTAAATTGTTGCAGGAGACGGCCAAGACCAACGCCTAGGTTTCCTTCTTCCACCATGCAAGCGTTTGCATGTTCCCAATCGTCAATCGCAGAATGGACGGCGGAATAGAAAACGACGTGGGCCACACCGATTCTAATAAAAAACTAGCCATTTCCAATTGGTTTTTCGAGTAGAGTTCAATGATCGGTGTGGATTTTTTAACTGACATCAGTTGTGGGTCCACCGACCATCACAGCGATAAAACGCGTAGGCTCTGTTTCGCAACAGAGCCTGCGGGCGAATCTTGTGGGCCGCCACTGTACTTCATCGGTTAGATTTGGACCGTCCATCAGAAGCCCACGCTCCCTGTAATCCTAGCCTAGATGACAGAATGGCAGAAGTTAATGAATATTGGTTTTAAACCGTCCAAACAAGACAACCGACGGTGAAGTAAAAAGTTCTGTGTGCCTCATCAACAGAAGGCCAAAAATACACCTTCCGACCGAAATTCCAAGGGGAACAAGGTGGACGGCGTGGATTTTCCAAATGTTAGCTGAAGTGGGCTCCACCAATACATCAACGTAAGTTTAGTTACATTGGCACGCCCTTATGCAGCTCCCACCGACCCCAGCTGCGTGAAGGAGGTTCTCCACCTACTTCAGCCCCTTACGCACACCTCCACAGGGGGCAGCACCGACTCTCCTATGCCTGCCTATAAGAAAGAAGAGAGGAAGGGGGAGGAGGGGGCTGGACGTGAGCAGAGGCAGAGAGAGGACGTGGACAGAGGTAGCCGTGGGAGACTCGGTTTGGGGCACTCGGCTGGATGTGGAGCAGTCAGAGACAGAGTAGTGAAGAGTTTGTTTTCTTTTATTTTTATTTATTTTAAAGAATCAGCCTAATTATGTCTATTTTAGGCTAAACCTCTTAGCTAGGGCTAAGAGGTGAAGCCTGTAGCGTGATGGGAGACTGTTGCTATGCCTTTTATTTAGACTGAATTGATTTTTTATTTAATTTTATTATGAGAATATTTGTAGTCTTTAATGGCCTGTTGTGACTGACATTACAATAAGTTTGCAATGACTTTGAGTATTTCTTTTTTTTCTTATTCTGATTATGACGTCAGGAAGCCCTGTTGTTCACCATCGTCTCCTGGGCATGGTTGGATGTCGGTATCCTTCCTAATCTTCATAATCATCTGATTGGTTGGTAATTGGTTTAATTCTGTTGTTGACTTTGTCTCCTGGGCATGGTTTGGTGAGGGAATCCATTCTAATTCATATACCTTTCATCTCTTTGAAAATTATATCAGAGGAAGTTCAGTTTAAGTTCCATGATTTTTGAAGCAGGCATAAAGATCTCCTTGATCTCTACAAGTGGATCCTCTGAATCCCTAGTTTCTTATTTCTGATTTCTCTTAAATTTTAGATTAATCTCTCACCTTTATTTATCAATTTATATTTGATTTATATTGCATCTTAGGCTAGTTCTATTTCTACCTAGTTTCAGGAAACGTACAAGTTTCAGTCTCTGTGGATTCGACCTCGGTCTTACCGAGTTTATTACTACATCACAACCCTACACTTGGGGAGTGAACAGGCATCTTTTCACATGACTTCTCATCGGAGTTGGTTCATCAACTACAAGGAGTGCGATGGTGGACATGTATTTATGGGCAATGATATTGCCTGTAATGTTGTGGTTGTTGGTACAGTGCGTATCAAGATGTTTGATGGGGTGGAGTGTACCTTGATTGATGTCAGGCATGTTCCTTATTTGAAGCGGAATCTGATTTCTCTTGGTGTGCTTAAGGTAAAAGGATGCAAGTACACAAGTATTGATGGTGCTCTTAAGGTATCTAAGGGGACACGGGTAATCGTGAAAGCGCAACGACTTGGTAACATGTACAGGTTGATCGGGAGCACTTCAAAAAGTGGAGCTGCAGTGGATGTAGCGAATTTCACTTATGCTCGTGCGTGGCATGCTGGGCGTGGCCACATGAGCGGGCAGGGCAGGAAGGCTGAGACGCGCGGACAGGGATACAGAGCAGGTAGAGCAGCCACCTGTGAGAAGAATCACACGGCATGATCGCAAGACATCAGCGAGATATATAGACGACTTCAATATCGCAGGGGATTCATCTTCTATTCAGATGGCTCTAAGTGAGCCTAATGTTGAGAAGTAAAAGGTGACTATGGGCGATGTGATGGATTCGTTGTACTAGACCGATATATGGGAGCGAGTGAAGCTTCCAGTGGTACAGAGAGCGATTGGATGTAGATGGATCTTCAGTAGGATACAGCATAGATACAGGGCGAGGTTAGTAGGGAAGGGTTATGCTCAGAAAGAAGAGATCGGCTTCTCAGAGACATTCGCGCTGATGGTATAGCAGGTGTCTATTAGATCCGTGATTTGCGCTAGTTGGCCAATGTGATCTTGACCTGGAAGGATGGATGTGGAGTCTGCACTTCTACAAGGGAAAGTGAAGAGCAGATCTACATGAAGCAACCAGAGCGGTTCGAAGTTATAGGGGCTAAAAAAAGACTTTGGAGAAGGTCGTGGTTTGACCTATTACCTAGGCAGTGGTTTTGATTCCTTTTTGATGAGTCAGGAATTGATGACATGTAAATCGCCAATTATGACATGTCTGAAATCAATGTACTGAAGACTCGGTTAAGTGGGACATTCAGGATGAAGGATCAGGGGGCTGCAAAGATGGTTCTTAGTGTTGAGACTGAAAGAGGAGTAGGCTTTTGTAATTGCAAGATGAATACCTTGTGTGTAGGTATTGATCAAGGAAGTGATGGACCATGTAAAGCTGGAGAGCGTTCCCTACGCATCTCTCCTCAAGTTTTCCTCAGGACATATCCCATAACAGATGAGGAAAAGCAGGATATCTCATGAGCCTTATTCGAATGCGGTTGACAGTGATGCCATGGTCTGGATTAGACCAGTTATTTCACAGGCTATCAGTGTTGTGAGTAAGTAACCCGGCAAGCAATATTGGGTAGTGGTGAGATCGTAAGAAGACTACGTCTTTCCTTTTGGAGAAGACAAAAGCAAAGGTGGTTGAGGACGTGAATTTTGATCTAGCAAATATGCTCTCCTAGATCATTCCTGCAGAGAAGTTCAAGTTCTGTGTAACTTCTCTGGGCTTGGCGATAGCGTAAAAGAAGGACGGAGTGTGCACAAGAAGCTATGATGTGATGCAGAGATTAGAGAAGAGGTCAAGAAGCTACATGGTTGAAGATTGAAGACATAGTGGAGATTGTTGCCAGATGTCTTAAATCTGGGTTTTTTTTTTTGCGTGCACGACCGATCGAGGGTCTGGCTCGACCGGTCGTGGGAGCGGTTCAACCAGTCGAGCGCTACTCGATTCAAAGTCCAGCGAGCTCAATTCTTTAGTGTCCGAGCCGCTCGACCGGTCGTAGGGCTTACTTGACCGGTCGTAGGGGTCCTCGACCGGTCGTGCAATCGGCATAACCAGTCGCGGATTCGTTTCGCGATTTTGTGTAGATTGCGGATTTGAGTCCTTTCGCAACAAGGATGCGGAAGAGAGTTTCCTAAAACTATAAATAAGGGTCCCTGGGGTTATTCTAAATGATTAAAAAAAAAAAAAAAACTTTTCTAAAGGGTTCTACGGTTATCAAAGGGTGTAGCAAGGGTGAGATTTGAGGTTGTTCGAATTGGGTAAGTCCTTTCTCTTGTAATTTCTATTTCATAGTGGGTTTCTGTCGTTTTGTGCCGTGATTTTTTCCTGCAAGGGTTTTTCACATTAAATTTGTATGTTCTCTTGTATTTGCTTAGTGCCATTGTATTGCTATCCTAGATATAGATCTGTGTGTTCCACAGCACAAATCCCCAACATCCTTGTTCTTTCTCATCTATTGACTATTAAACAATTTGCTCAGCCAGCATATGTATAATCCGCTGTGTCCGTGATATGGTATATGTGTATGAAATCCTAACTTTCATCAGGTGGGCCACACTGTTCCACCTTACAGCCTAAAGAAAAGGCCATTTCACTCATCAATTGTACTACAATGTACCAAACAAAGGAAACGGCCACAAAAAACTGTTTTAGCCGTCCATTTTTTATTTAATTTTTTGCTGATCTGGTGTTTTTTTTTTTTTTTAAATAATGCACAGAAGGCTTTACAGCAAAAAGAAGAGGGCCCCTATCATCTGACGGAAAAAGGAGAAAAAAATATTGAATATGGGGTTAGCCGTCCATTTATTTCATAGGTAGTGTCTCAGTGAGTGGTCACACTGTATGATTTTTTATCCAGAACATGAATTCATTTTGGCCCACCTAATAGAAAGCTTGGATCATGTGTATGTTCTACACAGGGGTATGAATGAATAGGAACATGGCCTGGACTATTAGTATTCAGGTTAGTGCCATTCTCCATCTTACACATGGTAGGGCTACAGTTGAGTGGGCCATTCTTATTGTGGGGCCCATTGGATAGGTAGATAGTTGTACATATTTACATGAAAATGACAAATCAATGAATGGGTAAGAAAGAATTGTGACTTGAAAATGACAAATCAATGAATGGGTAAGAAAGATAGCATGCATAAAAAAATTTTAAAAAAAAAAAAATTTAAAATTTAAAAAAAAAAAAAGAAGAAGAAGAAGAAGATAACATGCAGTTTTTTTTTTTTTTTTTTTTTGGAACTAGTGCCCACATTATAAGTTTATGATAATCTGATATATATCATTACGATTATGCTCCATCCACCATGTGGCTTGCGATTTGGATGGTCTAAGTTGACTTAGATATTAGAAATGCCATGGTTACTCTCCCACGTCGTCACACAAAGGAGTTTTCCTGAGGTACAGATGCCAACATGGCATATGCGGAAGATTCAGCCTCTTTGACAGGTGGAGCCCCTTTTTCAATGGTCCTGGCACATAACTGAACCAGTACAGTCATCAGGGTACTCGTGAAATGCTGAACATGGACTGTTTTGTAGGCATTTATTTTTCTCATGCAGGCATGCTCCACAAGTGAATCAAGGACCTTATCCGTTTTAAAGGTGGGCTCCACCTACTGAATATGTCACAAATTTTGTATTGTATGCAAATAGTCATACATGTGGGACCAAATGATTGTGTAGTTCTCGATGTGTATCCTACACAAATCAAATGACGTGGCATATGACTTGACACTAATCCACTACGAATCTAGATCCTCTGCCTGTCACAAACAATAACTTCCTATTTGTGATTCGTCCATATCGTTAGTTAGATTGTCAGCATTTTGCATTAAATGGAATCTGTAACGATGTAGTCCAATCACATTGCAATAAACAAAAAGCTTTTGTTTGCGGTGAGCAGAAGAACCAGACTCTTTTATGAAAAGATGAATTGGAAAGACAGGTAATATAGGTGGAGTCCATGTTAAGATGTTTAAGACAGCAGCATATGGTAATCAAGCAGCTAATGATGCTTGATATGCATCCACTCAGAAATTATACACATGATCTACGTTATATGAAATTAAGCTAACTGAATTTGGTGAGCTCCCACCTTTCTTAAGAGAAGGAAAATAATAATAATAATAATAAACCTCTAAATTGTAAAATCTTATATCAGGATTTGTGGACACTTGTTTATGGAGATTGGACCATTGGATACTTTTCATTTTTAACTGTGAAATAAATATCCACCAATCTTATAGTACTACCAAAATTAGCATAATTTTTGGTTCATGCTACAAGTAAACTAGTAAACTGTGTACTACCATAATTTGTACATTCTACATTTGCTAAAGTTATGTAACATAAGGATCACAACAACTTTTCAATGTGGGAGTCCAGAAATATGAGGACATCAGCTGGCGCATGCGAGAGTATCTCTCTTGTGCAAGTGGTAGCACACAATAGGCTACACTTAAGTGAGAGAATCAAGAAAATTTACACAACTGAATGTACAAATCTTTCATGATGATAAAGACTTTGCATGGCCACCGCTTCCCAGAAGTCTATATAAACAACACTTCATGAAAAGCTCCAACCCTCAGGCCATTATAATCAAACTTAATTTTAGTTTAACCTCCACCGATGCTCATAGCATAGGGCCCCTAGTTTTTAATTCTTAGTTTATATCTACACCCTTCATCCATAGCATCCTGTTAGATCGTAGGGAAGATCACTTAGTTTCAAATGGTTAGATATGGGGCTTTCCTACTACGTGCTAAGTGAATTCATCAACCACCTCATAACGAAGTTTGGTACATACTAGACGATGAATGGATGGTCAATTCATAACCACCTCGTCATGTTCTTTGTTCCTACCAAGACTACAAAGGTGTGAATAGTGGATGGTGAATGGTGTTGCCGGCCAGATTTGTAGTGCCCAAGTGAATAGTGGGGGATGAATAATGCTCGGTGAATCGTATTAGTGGGTGAATGGTGTAGGCCGATGAATAGTATTGGTCGATAAATAGTGTCGCCCAGTGACTAGTGATGATGAATAGTGTCGTAACTGGGATGAATAGTGTCGGGCGTTGAATAATGTTGACGAATAGTACCGTTGGCCGTATGAATAGTGTTGACAACCGAATGAATACTGTCAGTTGGTGAATAATGATCGATGAGTAGTGCTCGATGAATAGTGATCGTGTGAATATACTATCAGCCATTAATGGTAAAAAGAAAAAATAAAAGAGAATGGTAAAAAATTATTGTTCAATATCTCTTCACATTATCTGAATACATTCTTTAACTGCAAAGAGACATGAGGCTATCACATCACCAAACATCTCACCACCAATCCCGGTTCTGATCAGGCAACGAACATATTGTTAAAGATCCACTCTACATCAGTCATCTCTCCACGAGGCCAAGTTTCCATTCGAGCAATGAACATACAATCATCCCGCACATCACGACTATCCTAGTATGAAGTTCAATTATGATTAGACAACAAGTGGATTGTCATCCCTCAAGTTGATTATCATTACCATTACTGTAAATATCATTAATAAAAAGAACACTATTGCATTATATCATCTTTCTCTATTTTTACTATTGAACTATAATAGAAAATCGCGCTGATAAAAGAAGTCCTTAAGTCTGTAGATGTCTATTGTCACAAGGACAAAAGAACTCATTCAGAATGACTAACCCCTACCCTTTCACAAATAACTTGAATGGAGTGCAAACCATGGTTGAGAGGATAACTGGATCCCTGTCCAACATCCAATCTATCCATCTCTACACAAGGGACACCAGCAATTCAATCAAGACCTCTGAGTCTAGCAAACTTTAGCACTCTCACGCGTCTTACTCTCACATTAACAACCAATCCAAGCCCTTGTTTACATGTGTGGCATAGTTTAATTGAATTGGCAACAATAGGTAGGTAGTACAAATTTTTGGACTCACATCCTAACATAGTTGATGTAAATGCATGATTGATGAAATGGATGTCATGATGGATACTTCAGAGTATAAATTATCAAAGTTACTCGTACATGCTTGAGACTGCCTTATTTTATTTTATTTTAATTTTTTTGGGAAGATTACAAATTTTATCAGGTTAACTCACTTCATTGGCTTCACACAAATCAGGTCTGAACCATTGGATTCAATCCAACAGGCCTGATAGTCTAGGCCTGACCCAAACTATTAATGGGGCCCAACACAAGGAGACCCGAAAGGCAGGGCCCACCTTTTAACACGTTTGGAAACAACAAAGAGACACAGATCTGATCTTTTACTTGCCACAGACAGAAAATTAATGTTTGTTGTAATTTAATTGGGTCACATTATCACACTTTGCATTTAATGCAGTAGTGCCGTCATTGTTAGTGATGATGTGGACCAAGCATGATGTTGGAAAACAAAAGTCTCAGGTGGACCACACTACAGGAAAACAATAGTGATTGGATATCCACCATTAAAATCCTCCTAAGGCCAACTGTACTGTTTATTTGACATCTAATATGTTGATTAGGTCACACAGGCCCAGATGAAGGGAAAAAATTAAAAATCAGCTTGATCCAAAACTTTTGTGGCCCCAAAAGGCTTTTAATGGTCTACGCTCATTCAACACTATTTCCTTTAATGTGGTCCACATGAGATTGGGATATACCTGATTTTTGGTCTCATACCGTAAAATGATCCGTAAAAATAGATGGACGGGATGGATGAAACTCATACATCATGGTGGGGCCCACCGTATATTATTTTTAATAGAACGTTTTTGTCAAAATTTAATATATTCATGGGAGGCTCTAAAATCATGTCTTGCTAACGACTACAATATCATCTACGGTTTTGGAGGAGAAGACTCACTTTAGTTGGCCCAAGTATGCACAATCCTACAAGACTCATGGTATCATCTCGTCCTGAGTCCGACTAAAGTCAAAGTAAACTAAATTGGATCTTCGAACCATTGCTACTAATGCCGCAGATATATATCTGCCCGGCATTAGCCTCCTTCAGACACTAATCTCACATGACATGGTGCCTCCTTAATTCAAACACTAGTCTCACATGACATATTTTAGATTCAGCAAGTCAGGATTTGAAGCGGATTGGGTGGTGTACCACACACCACCAATTTACCTGGTGCATTACCCTCCTTTCATTTGGGAAGCTAGTCCTCAGGCTTGAGCCGATAAATAAGACAGATACAAAGGCAAACCAGGCCACACTGCAAAAAGCTACTGGGAATTGAACGTCTAACGGTGGAATCCTTTTGGAGGTCACAAAAGTTTTGGATCGATATAGTATTTGTTTTTTACTCTTCATCCAGGTTTGTGTGACCTTATGAGATTATATAGAAAATAAACACTACAATGAGCCCTATGAATGTTTTAACGGTGAGAATCATCATCCCGCTATTTTGGTGTGGTCCACTTAAGCTATGAACATGAATCATTTTTGGTTTCATACTCCATAATGTTCTCAGAAAATGGATGAACGGTGTGGATATAATAAATACATCATTTTGGTCCCATGTAACTTTGATCTCCTTTGAACCGTTGGTGCAACTTGGATCGGGAAGAACTGCAATGCTCCGCACGACACGCACGGTACACCAGCTAATCCGCTGACGTTAGGATTAGCCAAGACTGCAAGAATATTCAAGATTAGAATTTCCGTACATCCGTGTCAAGGATGAGTTTGTGGTACTGAATGGTTGTTGGAATTCCTGCCAAACATAGTACACGAAGATCAGCTGAACTGATGGATACTTCAGAGTATTAATTATCAAAGTTACTCGTACGTGCTTGAGACTGCCTTATTTTATTTTATTTTATTTTTATTTTTTTTGGCAGATAACAAATTTGATCAGAGTAACTCACTTCAATGACTCCACACAAACCGGGTCTGAACCGTTGGATTCAATCCAACAGGCCTGATGGTTTAGGCCTGACCCAAACTATCAATGGGGCCCAACACGGGGAGACCCGACAGGCAGGACCCACCATTTAACACGTTTGGAAACTACAAAGAGACACGGATCTGATCTTTTACTAGCCACGGAGAAAAATCGTGTTTGTTGTAATTTAATTGGGTCACATTATCACACTCTGCATTTAATGCAGTAGTGTCCACATTATTAGTGATGATGTGGACCAAGCATGGTGTTGGAAAACAAAAATATCAGGTGGACCATACTACTGGAAAACAATAGTGATTGGATATCCACCATTAAAATCCTCCTATGGCCCACTGTACTGTTTATTTGACATTCAATTTGTTGATTAGGTCATACAGGCCGAGATGAAGTGAAAAAACAAAAATCAGCTTGATCCAAAACTTTTATGCCCCCCAAAAGGTTTTTAATGGTCTACACTCATTCAACACTGTTTCCTTTAATGTGGCCCACATTAGATTGGGATATACTTGATATTTGGTCTCACACCGTAAAATGATCTGTAAAAATAGATGGACGGCATGGATGAAACATATACATCATAGTGAGACCCACAGAGCACTGACCAACGGCCATTGGCAGGTGGCAGGGGGCGTAGCCAATCCGTTTCCAATAGCATATGCCAGAGAGGGGTCCACGAGCATAGAATGGCACTTTGAAGCATGTACCAGGAGGAACAGTGCACCAAATCCATGCGGAGAAAAACCACTGGTGTTCAAGATGTCCTCAAGCATGCATCATATGGGAGCGGATTGGCTAGTGTGGGTACGCGTGTCATGCGAAGACGAACGCTGACGCTCCTCGAGCTCCAAGTTGTACGAACGGTTCAAAGGAGATCAAAGTGCCCTCAAAATGATTTATTTATTATATCCATACCGTTCATCTAAATATTTGGATCATCTTATGAGACAAAAAATGATTCATATCCAAAGCTCAACTGGAGCACACCACAAATAGCAAAGGGGTTAATGATTTTCACCGTTAAAATATTTTTAGGGCCCACCATAACGTTTATTTTCCATCCACTCTGTTCATATACAAAGACTTGAATGAAGAGAAAAAACAAATATCATATTGATCCAAAACTTCTATGACTCCAAAAGGATATCAATAGTAGACATTCAATCCCCACTAATTTTTACAGTATGGTCCACTTAATCTTTAAATATGTCTTGTTTTCGGCTCAAGCCTTATGACGAGCTCATCAAATGGACGTACAGTTGGCTCAGGCCTTATGATAAGCTTGTCAAATGGATGCTAACGTCATTACACCAGCTATATCACTGGTGTGTGGTACATCAGCCAATCCGCTTCTACATCATATGGGCCCACAACCGACGCAGATTTCCTAAGAAAGCATTCCGCATGAAGTTCCTGCACTCGAAACCTAGGTAGGGTACGCTATGATGTTTGTGAGGAGTCTAGCCCATCCATCCATTTTGTGAGATAACCATTTTAAGACATGGTTCGAAAATGAGATGGATCTAATACTCAACTGTGCCAAAGATGTGAGGACTGAACGTTCACATTTGAAATATTAGTAGGGCCAAGGAAGTTTTGAATGAGGCTAATATATGTATTATCAGTTCATCCCAATAGGAATGATGCGGTAGATTTCTTACAAATATCACAGTGGGCCCCACCTAGGTTTGGAGCACAAAAACTTTCAGCAGAAGGCTTTAGCTGGAAATCCACGTCCATTCATTCCATTTGGGGTGGGAGATAGGTCCACACAGACACGCACTATAGTGTAGGACCAATGGGGGAATAGATACCCATAAATATATGATTTGACAATCTAGATGTCGGCCCAGTTATAACTTATAATCACTGGACGGTGATAAAGTGAGATGATGTTATCAAATAATACATCCATTCGGAATATGCCATGAACATTTTTCCTTTAGAAAGGATGAAATCGAGAACTGTAGGCCCATTGACATGACAAACATATGAATGAATATCTGTGGTTCCAATCATTAGGTGTCACTATCCAATGATTTTAAGCACAGGCCGCGTGGGCTCTCCACTTTCTGGACTTCATTACCTTTTTAAGAAAAAATTTTAAAATGGGCATTTATGGTAATTCCCCTACTGAAAAGTACCTCTGGGTGTTTTGATTTCATAGCAGGTTGCCCATGTTCTTGGTGTAAAGGGTTGCCTACTGAGTACTGAGTAAACCCTGTGGAATCCACCGATTTATGTATTTTATCCATCCACTCCATCCATTTTAATAGTTAATTTTAGGTCATGATTTCAAAAATGAAGCATATCCAAAGCTCAAGTGGACCACACCATAGGAAATCGAGTGAATTGAGTTTTTACCGTTGAAAAATTCTCAGGGGCAACAGAAGATTTGTTTCAAGCTGATATTTTATTTTATTTTCACTTCATCCAGGATTTCGTGATCTTATGAACAGGTCGGATGACAAATAAAAATGCCCTAGAAAGGTTTCAACGGTTGAAATCATTATTCCCGCTATTTCCTGTGGCATGGTCAATTTGAGGTTTGGATATGCTTCAATTGGGTCAAATGTTTAAAATGAGCTGAAAACAAGATGGACGGAGTGGATAAACCGCATATGTTTATGGTAGGCCCAACTGAGTTAACTCACTACCTTAAAAGCTTACTGAGTAACTCAGTACGACAATCCGATTTATATTTTACACGGTTTTACAGTAAAAATCTGGTAGAAGCAGAAAGAGGAAAGAGAGATTAGAAAGCGAATTGCGTCCACGCACGCTGTCCATTCATTTTTCTTAACATTTAAGGCTACGAACCTAAAATGACGTGTATCTAAGGCTCAAGTGGACCACACAGTGGAGATTGAATGTGCACCATTAAAAACTTCTCACGAGTTGCTAAGTTTTGGGTCAACCAGATATTTATGCTTCCCTTTCATTCAGGTCTACATGACCTTATGAACAGGTTGGATGGAAAATAAACACCACATTTAGCCCTAAGAAGGTTTTTACCATGGGTGTTGTTGCAGGAAAAATCGGATTGGTCTACCACTCGAAAAGTGTAACCAACAATAGGAAGAATACTAGGATGAGCTTCCAAATTAATAAGGCACGGAGCTCTCGGAGGATATGACTAATAATCCTCTCGATGGAGAGATCGACCCCAAGCTTAGCTCCTTGAAGGAAAACACAGTTGTAAGAATCATTTCCTAAGTTGAGCAGGTCGACCGCCATCAGGTCAGGGGAAGGATCTCAAAGAATATCTCACCTCGAACCAAGGTATCAGATCCGATATGATTTTAACCAAAGATCATGCCTACAGAGGCAGGCTCGGCAATAAATCCGGTGGAAGATCTATAACTAGATAAGACTTTCCAACGTATCCCAGGAATCCCATAAGATACATAGATCTCAACACCCCACATAATGACCCTATAAGTACCCGCGCTGCGATTCAAGGGAGGTAAGGGACAAAACCCCCACGCTCAAGCCCTTTCAACCCAAGTCTACCTGTTTGACTTAGGCATCGGAGGGTCCATAGTCATTATCAGCACCCTCATTGTTTGCTTCATCTTATCTTTACAGGTTCATTGGTGGACTCGCTTTTGTAGCTAATAACATCCATTCATCCAGATCTTTACGATAACAGGTGTCATTATCATCACCAATTCCTATGGTGTGGTCCACTTGAACTTTGGATCTGCCTTAGCTAATACCTTAAAATAATCTAGAAAAATGAATAGATGATGTGGATAAAATACATACATCACATTGGGGCCACAAAGGTCGGATGAGCAATTATCTTGATTAATGTTATGGTTCCATGCCAAAAAGATAATTTTAGTTTTACACACTCACACTCACACCATATTGGATTTTGACCACAATAGGTACTCAAACCCATGACCTCGTATTGAAATTCCTATGAGTCTATCAAGTGGGTGGGAGCCACCATAATGTATGTGTCTTATGTCTACTTAGTCAATTTGTCTTTAAAACTCATTTTACATCATGGTTCCAAAAATGAAGCAGATCCAAATCTCAGTTGGACCATAATACATAAAATAGTGTTAATCAACCATTAAAAACTTCTTGTTAGCCACAAAATTTTTGGATCAAGATGATATTTGTGTGGTCTCTTCATCTAGGTCTTTGTGACCTTATCAACGGGTTGGATGTCAAATAAATATTCTGGTGGCCCCCATGAAGTATTCAATGCTGAGGATTCAATCACGATTGTTTCATGTGGTATGGTCCCCTAAGATTTGGATCTGCTTAAAGTTTGGAATCACGTCCTAAAATGAGCTGCCAAAATCGATGGTGTGAATATAAACGACATACATGATAGTGGACCACATAGTTAGGATCCACCGACCTCAGTGGATCTGGTGATTGACCCAAACCAGGCCCAAAAATTAAGGTCTTCGCCCTTCCCTCTATATTTACAGAAAAACCGTACTTTCCTGTCATCTACAAATAAAAAGGGTAAGGCCCATATCTGTTTATAGCTCGCTCGCTCGCTCTCTGTCTCTCTCTCTCTCTCTCTCTCTCTCTCTCTCTCTCTCTCTCTGCATATATATATATATATATATATATATATATATAGTAGTCCAGAGATTAGGTATATCACACATACTCACACGCTAATAATAATTGAGATTAAATGACAGAGATTATATATATAACACATGCTCACATGCTAATAATAATTGAGATTAAATGACAGAGATTAGATATATCACACATGCTCACACGCTAATAATAATTGAGATTAAATGACTTTTAAGTGTCAACCAAACAGTGGCCTTCCAATTGCAACCAAAGGCTTGGATCCAACATCGGGTCGTCCCATTCTTGACGGTCCACCACAAAAGCACCATCTTCATCTTTTATTCCTTCAGCGTCTCCATCGTCAATGGTAGGAAGAAATATTGGCTCTCCCATTGCATCTCCATTTCCTAAGAGCCAATTCTCTCCTCCCTTTTGGAACAAACCTTTCCACCATATTGCATCATTGTCTGGATCCAACAGTGGCTCGCCACCCTCTTCTTGTCTTCTAGAGGCTTCAAGATTCCCAGAACTAATCAAACTCTTGGAGAGTCTACTAGGCTTTGGCTTTAGGACTTCGGAATCTTTTGCAGTCTCCTGGTTATCATGGAAAGTAACCTTTTTAACCTTTTTACTCAAATGTGAGTTCCAATAGTTCTTTATGTCATTGGCTGTCCTTCCTGGAATTCTACCTGCAATCAGCGTCCATCTGAGGAAAAAAAAAAAGGAAGATGGCATATTTTAGTTAACTGTCTTTCAAGGTGAAAAGTAGGTTTTGTGCAATGGAAACTTGTGGAAGATGGCAGATATTATAGTTGAATAACTTCTCGTGTATGAGATATACTCCGTCCATCAGGTACAACACTTGTTTGATGTTGATCCCAATCAGGCTCATTCAAAAATCAGATGGGCCACATCATAAGGAATTAGACCTAAAACCTCTAAATTCATGTGTTATGGCTTACCTCAGTTTTGGAATAGTTATGATCGGATGAAATAAACACACCACCTTTGGACCCCACACAAAACTAATCTGCAGGCATTCCTTCCCAAATGTTTGCTATGGTGTAGCCTACTTGCGTCATGGATATTCATGATTTCTAGGTTGCAGTTTGAGTCAGCGTACCTGATCAACGGTTTGGATTTCATGAAAGTTCCATGGCAGCAGGCACTCTCCCACCCATGTCAGGCTAGCCCAGTCCTTTTCATAAATATTTTTTACTTATCTTTTTTATATCTAAGATAAAAGGAAGATGGTTTTTATTACTTACCAACTTCAAGAAGAATATGAATTTTAACTTACCTATTACCCAAAAGCTTATGAAGCCTGATGATGAGATCAATTTCATCTGCACCAAACTCTCCACGCTTAATGTTTGGAGTGAGATAGTTAAACCATCTCAATCTGCAGCTCTTGCGACATCGATTGAGGCCTTAAAATTCAACAGAAGAGGAATCAAGTTACTATGTTACTCTACATAATCAAGAAAGTAAAATATGTACATAGTCACCTAACCTATATATGCAAAGATGGTGGCAGAACTTTGATTTCATTTCAAATGAGATTTTCAAAATACCCATTCAAAGTGGACTGGAATCCTCTACAGAACCTGTTTTAAGAAATCATGTAAAACGCTCTTTGAGGATTGTTTTATAGAAACTTTACTCTCCTTTTTTCCCATTAATGTTCACATAAGAGTTTCTTTTAGGGGCTAACAATTCTATGTCCGGTTCAAAATATTTCGACCTGATGAATGGAAAATGGAGTAGATTTTAAAACTACAAAACAACATGGTATGCCCCAAAAAGCTTTGGTAACCATTCTGGTAGATTCCCATTAATCATCTCCGAATGGTGGGGGATATGTGGAAACCAAAGGTGGGGTCTGCTATATTTTAATCTCTGCCTTAGTAATGAAACAAACTAGCAATTTTCTATCACTTAAAAGAATATAATGGGTAAGTAAGAATCAGTTATACCTGCCCTCTGAGGAACTAGATTCCACTTCCCTTCTCCATACTTCTCAATGCATTTCCTTAGCAGAAAATCTTCTTCTCGAGTCCATGAACCCTTTCGAACTCCTAACCGGCCCTTGAATTCTCGCCCCATTCTGTGTTTTTTTTTTTTCCTCCTTCTGGCAGACCCCAACCGGCGATATTTAAAATGAGCGTTTGTGATTTTCAGAAGCTTACTAACGTGGCAACATATTGCCCTTGGAAGTTTCATCCGATCTGATGTATTTTCGTCGCACTGGCCTACAGAAGTCATGCTAGCGTAATGATTGCCTTATGAGTGCGGATCCTCTGCCTCCCGGAGGCAGGAACTCCCTGCCTCCAGCGTTTTCATTGGTCAACGTCACTATAAGTGCCACGTCATCAGATTTTTTAAATATATTAAAAAAATACATTTAATAAGAAGTATAACGGACGTTAAACGGAAACGGACGTTAAACGGAAGCGGTTTGCGTGCTGCGTAACTCAGCAGGGTAAGCGTACTGAGTAAAGTCTGTGGAGCCCACCGTAGTCATTCATTCGTGCATTGCATCAAGTTCATCCATCTCTTTTATCATCTAATTTTAGGGCTTTACAACAAAAATTAATCATATCCAAAGATCAAGTGGACCACACCACCTAAAACAGTGTGAATTGAATTTTACCGTTGAAAAGTTGTTGGGGGCCCACAGAAGTTTTATTTCAAGACGATATTTGTTTTTTTCCATTCATCCATGTCTTTGTGATCTTACGAACAGTTTAGATGAAAAATAAATATCATTGGGGGCTTGGAAACATTTCAATGGTGAAAATCAATACTTCCACTGTTTCCTTTGGTATGGTCTACTTGAGCTTTTGATATACTTCAGTTTTGGACTCAACCCCATAATGATTTGAAAAAATGGATGAACGGCTTGGATAAACCACATGAATTCACAGTGGGCCTAACAGAGTTTACTCAGTGCGATAAGACTCGTACGCAATCCAATTTCACGTGTCCAACGGGGGATGCGGATTTCCAGCCAAAGCCTTTTGCAGTAGGATCCTGCGCAAGGATTCCAGATGGGCCCACTGCGACATTCACGATAAATCCAACCCGTTCATCCATTTTTAGATATCATTTTAGGACATAATACCAAAACTAAGGTGTATACAAAACTCAAATGGGCCACGCAAGAGGAAACAGTGGGGATTTAGTGTCCACCGTTGAAATATTTATATGGCCACAAAAGTTTTGCATCCATCTAATATTTTGGTATTTTCACTGCATCTTAGTAAAAATGACCTTATAAACAATTTGGATGGCATATAAACATCAAGACGCATAGGAAGGTTTTAACTGTAGGAATTTCTTTCTCCACTGTTTCATCTTGTTTGGCTAGTTGAGTTTTTGATCATCCTATTTTTTAGTTACATGTCTTAAAATGAGCTCTAAAAATGGATGAGTGGATTGAAATTCTTACAAACATCATGGTGGACCCACTATACATCCCGATGCTGGAACTTCATGCAAAAGGCTTTCCCTGGTGAATCCGCGTCCATGGTTTCCATTGGAAACGAACTAGCTAGTCCCCTGCCACTCGGTACTATGTGAGCCCACCATGATGTATGTGTTTCATCCATGCCGTCCATTTATTTTTCTAGATCATTTTATGGTCTAAGACCAAAAATGAGGTATAACCCAATCTTAAGTGGACCGCATTACATGAAATAGTGTTGAATGAACGTTGACCATTAACAACTTTTTAGGGGCCATAAAAGTTTTGGATCAAGCTTTTCCCTTCATCTAGGTCTTTATGACCAAACCAACGGATTGAATGTCAAATAAACAGTACGGTGGGCCTCTTAGGAGGACTTTAATGATGGATATCCAATCACCATTGTTTTCCTGTGGTGTGGTCCATATGAGATTTATATCCCTCTCATATGACACTAAATCCCCATTTTTTCCTCTCGTGTAGCCCATTTGAGTTTTGTATACACCTTAGTTTTGGTATTATGTCCTAAAATGATATCTAAAAATAGATAAACGGGTTGGATTTATCACAAACGTCGCAGTGAGCCCATCTGGAATCCTTGCGCAGGATCTTATTGCAAAAGGCTTTGGCTGGAAATCCGCATCTCTAACGTGAAATCGGATTGGTACGGGTCTTATCGTACTGAGTAAACTCTGTTAGGCCCACTGTGAATTCTTGTGGTTTATCCACACCGTCCATCCATTTTTTCAAATCATTTTAGCAATTGAGCCCAAAACTGAAGTATATCAAAAGCCCAAGTAGACCATACCAAAGGAAACAGTGAACTTTCGTGTTGACGTGTAGAGGATCGTTTTTTAATGTGCACCCACACATTGAATCGTTCCCCTACTAGTTTGCTTTTGTAGCAAGTGTATGTCCTAGTGCTATGAGTTGCACTTGAACATGAGGAACCCAATCAATTGTTTTGAATTTTATGTTATGACGAACCAGACTTTACAAGTGACCATGAAAAAATCATACTCCATCCAAACACCTGCCTCCTCAAATTATAATTGTCCATTCCCCAAGCCAGGATTATTGCTTAGGGTCATCTGATTGAAGTGATTCTTTAGGATTCTAAGCAATCTACCAAATGGATGGTTTAATAAATTATTTGACTTCCTCTGTAAATAATATTTTTTTTACAGTAAATGTTAAGAATATTGTATTACATGGGGCACCAAATGTACAAGGGTTTGAGCAAGGAGAAATACTAAGTGAAAAGAAATAAAGTTAAAAAAGATGAAGCAGAAAAAACCCGCCTGACTCAAACCTGAATCAAAACCCCTAAACATACCGCCTTTGTAGAGCTGTACACAGTCGAGTTAGCTCGGTCAGCTCGCTCGATTCGACTCGAACAAGCTCAACTCGCCTCAGCTCGAAGTTGGATTCGGACCAAGTCAAGCTTTTTTTTGAAGCTCGAAAAAAATTTGAGCCTGAGTTCAAGCTTGCTCGACTCGACTCGGATCGAACCTCAACTCAGATCGAATCAAATTGGTGACTTGGTTATTTTGTTATGGATGTTGCTCGCCGAGTGTTCGATGAAATGACTCATCAAAGTGTTGGTGAGAAAAGAATAGATATGTTGGGTGTTTGGTTTTGATGCTGCTCGTTAGGTGTTTGATTTTGATGCTATTTGTTGGGTGTTTGATTTTGATGTTGCATGTTAGGTGTTTGATGAAATACCTGTAAAGTGTCGTTACTGTTTTGCATTCTATGAGAAATTTAAGATGCATTTCAGGTGTTTGATAAAATGTCACACAGGCTCGAACTAGCCCGAGCTGCTGACCGATCTAAGTCGAGCAGGCCAGACAGGCTCAAGGATCAAGCCAAGCTGAGTTCGAGCTGAGGTTAGGTACCGGCCGAGCTCGACTCAGATCGACTCATGTACAGCTTTACGCCTTTGCATCCCCATTTTCCTCTTAGCCTAGTGTTACAGAACAGAGCCACACCATAATACCACTGTCTCACCCACGCCCAAAAGTAAAGAAAACAAGAAAAGAAGAGAAAAAATGCCTAGTGGCTGCCATTTCTCCCTGCGCTTTTTAGACAAGAGTTTTTGGAGCGTACACTTGGGCTTCTGCAGCAAACATCACAATACACAAACTATTGTACAATGAATCCAGCAACCTTACCACATTTGGCCGAGATTACCACTACTTTGAGCTGGTCCCAAACCGCACAAGATAGCACACGCACACCCACATACGCAAACAGCCACAACTCAAAACCATATAGAAAGCCAGCAATTTAAAAGGAAACTAACCCTTCAAAAGGGCTGGCCTCTTTCACTCTCTTCTGCTCAAAGGTCCGCTTTGCTTTCCCCATCAGCTTGAGACATCTGCCACTAGGAATTCTTTCTCCAACCACTTCAGACATCTGCCACTACAAATCCCTTGCACTATCGAGTTCAGACTCAACCACATCACTAGCTTCTGAACAGATTCAGAACCACTCCGAAGAACCATCCCAAGTGCACTGATTGGCTCCAACTCTTACCTCAAACCATTCTGAAATCTTCCACTTCCATCTAAACAACTATTCCCCGAAATCGCCTCCAAGTCTGCCCCAAGCGCGTCACCCTAACTTGCAACATCCAAGCTGCTGCTGCTGCCATCTTGGAACCTAGCCTCAGCAGTCTCTTCACTGTCTCACCAGCCCTAGTATCTACAATGTTGCCCACTGGAAAATCCACCACTTTAACCTCCTCAGCCAAGCTGGCCTGACATGACCCACCAGACCTGAGACTTCAGACATCGGATGGAGAAAGAGCTTGCTTATTTGGGCAAATAGAAGCCTGCTTTTCTGGTTTAGTTGTCGCCTGTCGGCCTCCTATAATCCTCAAGAATATTTTTTCCTCGTGAAATAATTATGACTGTCGTTTTTGTTTTGAGGCCCTTGATCTAATGAATAAAATTGTTTGGTCAGTATGATTTCTACTCGATGACCTACGAAGAGTGGTCAGATTTCATGAAAATTTCAGATCAATTGAATTGGCTTTTCAACATCTCTAGTTGCATGGCTAAAAGCAACTTGCAGAACTATAACTGTATCTAATATCTATCCAAATCAAAACTGCCAACAGAAGTAGATTTTCTGAAGGATACCATTGTATACTCTCTTCAAAAGTAGATTCTCTAAAGAATAGCCATTGCATTCCCTCTTCTCATTTGCTCCCTTATTTGAACCCCTGAGGGGTGAGTATAAATTTGTGCTAACATAGCAGTGAAGTTCAAGCAAGATCCATGTGGTTTGGCAGGTGGCCCCCACTGTGTATATGTCTTGGCCGTTATTAAATTGTCAAATCTTTCTTATACCATGCTAGTACTAGAAGAATTTCTGCTTTAATCCTCCGGACCACTGAAAAAACTCACTTTACATATGTGAGTTCGGATCAAATTTTATAAATCCCTTGTGTGCTCCTCAGCTATTTAGGGCCAACCTTATTAGTCCTGTTTTGCTAATCAATCTATCAAAGGCTCTATCCTTAGTAAGCAAACAAACCTTCATTCCTTTTCACCACTGCAAACCAAGTCATTTTGGGGTGTGAGTGTGTGTAAAAAAAAAAAAAAAAGTCCTTTTAGGTCTTCCTCTCTTCTTTTCAAACCCTTCAACCCTAATCAGTGTTCCTCTCCTTACAGGAACCCTCTCTGGGCTTCGTTGCACATTGATGGATCATCTCAATCTGCTCACTATCATTTTATCTTTGACTAATACTACTCCTGGTCTGTTTTAAATGACACCGTTCTTAATTCTATCCTCCCATACCTTCCTACACATCCATCTCAATATCCTCATATCTGCAATACTTAATCCATGCTCGAATTTCTTTCTACTTTTGTTTCTTTTTTTCTGTAATTATCTGCTTATGTTTCTTTCTAATTGCTCAACCGTCTAGCCCACAGAATAGCCGGTGAAATTACCGTCATATAAAATTTTCTATTGAGTTTCATAGGCACGTGGCAATTACGCAACACTACAAACATACATCTCCTATTCATCCACATAGCTATAATTATATTAAAACATCCTCATTAATCACCCCATCCTTCTAAATAATACAGCCAAAATAATGAAACATATCACTTTGTGAATCTCCTAACCATCAATTTTAACTAAAGCATCACCTCTACAATTGTTCCTGACAAATTTACATTTCAAATTTTCGTCCTGGTTCTGCTAACTTTAACCTCTATACCTAGATCCTTCCTCCAAAACTCTAATTTAGTATTTGCTCTCTCTCTCTCTCTAGTCTCATTGACCAACACAATGCCATCTGAAAACAACATGCACCAAGGAATCTCATCTTGGTCATTAGCAGTCAATTCATTTGTAACAAGTACGAAAAGGCAAGGGTTTAATGTCACTTGAAGAACACTAGTATGCCACTAAGATTCATCAATCTCACCATAAGTCGTTCTCACTCTTATGATGCCGCCCTCAGACATGTCTATAATGATGTCATATATCCAGTTCAGACACCTTGCTCATAACCTCCCTAGGAACTCTACCATGTGCTTTCTACCAATCAATAAAAACCACACAGATTCTTCCTCTTATTTTGTTGCTCCCTTTTATAAATCATAAATTTCCAAAAAAAACAAAAACAAAAACAAAACAAAACAAAACAAAACCTCATACTCCTATTTATTTAGTGAACCATCAATTGTCTAAGTAGAAATATAGCTTGAATCTTCTTGATCTCCCTAGCGTGGAGCCAAACTCATTTTCTGATATTCTTTATTTCTTATTTGATCCTTATTCCACCACCCCTCCCATATCTTTATAGCATGACTAATTACTTTGATCTCCTGACAGTCTCACAAACTTTATGCATCTCCTCTTTTCTTGTAAATGGGTATTACATTACTTCTCCTCCACTTACCTAGAATTTCTTTGTTTGTAAAATTCTATTGAAAAGGCTAGTTAACCTAATTAATTTGATTTTGTTCAGTCTCTTCAGAACTTATAGGTATGTCAGCTATCCCACAGTCTTTGCTTTCCTCATCCTTGTTAAAGCTACAAATGCTTCCAATACCTGAATCCTATGATAATACACATTCACTCCCAATCCCCCAAGGCCTGAGACTTTCACTCTGATCAATAGACTTTGAAGGAACACTACAAAACAGAACATGTCAGTGGTCAATGTTGATTGTATAAAAATGTAAGGAAACGGCAGGCTAGGATTGGGTGTAAGTGTGATTATGAAACATGGGCCATCAATGATTGACAGACTATACTGGAAATCCTCATTGACCCATAAACCTGTCACTTGTACTCTGGAGATATTTCCGCCTAATTCCGGTTCTTTGGGCTCAAACATATCTTCTTCCTTACCTGATATGTTCATCGATGAATCCATTAGATGCCCCACGTTAACGGTAAGTCAAGAACATGCTAATAACCAAAGAGAATGCTAATTGATTCCAGACAACCCATTTAAACAGAAAATACATGCACCGCACATGTGCCAACTTAGCACGTGCAGCATACTGGCAGTCCATCTATCAGCTGGGCTTCACGTGCAAGGAAAAGAAATAAAAATGGTGGTCTCCATCCAGTGTGCATGCAGTTCCACGTGACCAACCCACATCCTACAGTATCTTTGCATTTGGCACTTAAAGTCCGGAATGAGCATTCTAAATTAACAATACCCACGAAACCCCCGACTCATGAGACAACAATGATTGATTTCAGGGTTTCATAATACATCATCATCACGGCAATTTCATAACCCCACATTTCTGGGGGGAAAAGGGGTCATATGAATAACTACTTTGCTAAGCCCACAAGTGCATACGAGTACATCTATGCGCACCACATGTGCCAGCGAGGAGAACTGGTGTAATATCCAAGGCATCCATCAGGTGTGTCTGACAGTGTCGGTATTCTTGCCCAAAAATAATTCAGTTCCATCCAGAAGCCGGGCCACGGTGTTAGATGCAGTTGGACTGGTAAGAGAACTTCAAACAATTATGTTTCAGCCATTATTTGTTTCATAAGCTGTGGCCCACCGGACGAGTTGATTGACCTGATTCTTGGGTGAGAGCATCTACATACTGGAAACCTCTCCAATGAATGGATTGAATCTCATACCAATGTTCCACGCTGCCACTTGAGTGGCGTGCACATTAGCTGGTCTTGCCAAGCTCAAATAACTAACTACACACAGTCATTGAGTACAATATTCATCCATCTACTCCCTTTGCAAGATGTGCTATCACCTCGAGATGGATCTCAAGGCCATACGCTACCTGAAGGTCCTTTTGGGAATGTACTATTGATGGTTCTTATCATACACCTGATGTTTCATTTTCCCATCTAAAGCATAGATAACAGCAGCAAATCCAAATAAGCAGTTGATTACATGTATAAGAACATGAAGTTCCAAATTCACTGAATAAAAATTGATACAGAAACAGGAAAAGGAAACTACCTTTTCAAAATGAGGCCTAATGTGGTATCGCAGCTACACCTCAACCAAGAAAATCTGTAAAATACAAAGAAAAGAACTGAAAAAGACGCTTGATAGAATTGTAAAAAAAAATCGAGAACAATGGTTGGGACCAAATTGCATCTCTCTCTTCAGGGTAATGTTTTCTTTCTCATTCCCGGTAGCATGTATACTTCTATAAAGAAAAAGGGTGATTTTCATTTAAGGAGCTCTATCAAAAGGTTTTGTATCATTGTAACAAACATCCCAAACAGCCTCCATTGCATCTTTCGCGGCCGATTCTGAGCAGTATGGGTTGGCAATCACCGATTTCATCACTCTTCTCCGTACGCATTCCTTCAAATATCAAGGAGAAAAGAAAGTGTCTGGAAATTAAAACACTCGCTACACTCAAGACAGTTCACAAGGAGTAAAGGTCGACAACTTCAAATAAATATTGAAAAAAGAAACAACAGGATTCAAGGTGACAAAAGACGATAAAGAAGACACAAAACCAAAGTAAAAGAGAGAGCTGCATCCAAAACCAAACATGCAGTTTAACTCATCGCCGAGCTTATAAGATTCCTCAGCTATTGTCTGTTGTTTCTCACATTTATGGTCAGACCGGGCTGAGTTCAGATGAACATGCACACAGATTTCAAGGTAACTTGCCATGAGGAGACAAGTGAGAAAGATTAATGTGGCAGGGTATTAAAAATTAGGAAATTACCAATTTGGAGTCCGAACAAGCACGCAAACCACTCAATTTAATCGAAATTTAAAATTTAAAAAAAATTTAAAAAAAAAAAAAAACTGTTGTATTCCTCCCAAAGTCTTGGAGCTAATCATAGGGTAGGATAGATAAAGCAACACAAATTAAAACTAATCCACCCATGCTTAAACCCACAGTAACCCATTCTAGAAAAAAAAAAATCTCCCAAAATGCCAACCATTTTCACAGGGACTCTGGTCTTTTGATGGACCACATGCAGTCCTTTTTTACCAGATCTACGTCAATCTACAGAAAATGAACTTACCCAGAATATAAATGAATACTAGAGACGTTCATGCTAAAATCTGCAGATTCTTTCAATAATTCTGTTTAGGAGCAGATGGCCCCATAGTTCACATAATCTTCTAAAAAAATCAATCAACTGCTATTTGAGAAAACTACAGCTGTAGTGTTCATAAAACAGTTGCTGCTCTTTCCCAAAAATTGCGTGTTCTTTTTCTTCGAATAATACCATACAGATATGCAGTGGCCTATACAGCTCGGTGAGACTATTCCTGCTTCCAAAAGTAGTACCCAGAAGGATTACTCTTCTGTAAATAGACTGCAGTAGAGTGATAATAGGGCCACCTTTTGCTGTATACTGTTTCTTTCTATCTTTTTTTCTTTCTTTTTTTTCTCTTTTTTAGAGAGAGAGAACAGATTTTATTTTATTTTTTTGAGAGAGATGAGAAATAACAGAAATTTTATTAGAACACATGCCAAAAGGTGAGGAAAGGATACAACCCAACTCTACTTCTCAAAAAGAGAAGAGAGATTAGCAGACTGTTGCATTTATAAAAGGAGCCCAATCCAAAACAGAACTTTTAACTTTCCTGATGACTTCTTCAACAGAGGATCCCTTGTTCCAAAAGCATTGACTGTTATGATCACCCCAACTACACCAAAGGACTGCCATAATTAGAAGCCTCCAAATTGCCTTTCTAGATTTCCCTATCCCACCCCCATTCCAAGCCCAGAGAAGATCCTCAAATGAATTGGGCATAACCCTCTTTGCCACCACCTGATCTCCTCTTCTTTCAAATAGGAAGCATATTTTAAAGCTAGAGACGATCTCTCCTCCTCAACCGAAATCTGACCGACCTCCTTGATGCAGGACATGGAAAATTAAATATGATATGCAAGATTTCAGGCTTAGATCCTACCAATTCAGAAACAATCACACAAATTCCACGTCCCACATAAAAATCCAAACATACAATTAAAAAAAGGGGAATCTATGCGGGTCCAAGCCGACACAGGCTAGGACTGGACCAATAAAAATTATAAACCAAACGATGTCAAAGGGAAATAAAATCAACTACTCATGCATAAAAATCAGTCCCTAATCCAAGGGATTCCCTAATTTCAATTCAAGGAACCCTAAGGTGATAAAAAGGGGCAAATCAATTAGGGATCATGTAATCTAGGGTTAGGATTCATGAAAAACGGCTATGAGAGGATAAAAGAGGATAAAAACTTGAGCCAAAAGATGATCCCGCGTGTGGACAGCAACAATGGCCCAGACGGACGTGCGTGTGATCCCGGCCGCACGTGTGTGGGGCCCACTATTCAGAAAAAGGCCACCTTGGCCCTGGTCAGCCAGGGATAGACTTCAAAACCCCCAAATCTCAGCTCGATCCGATGTACGGTTTGTGCGTGGTGCTCCGCCGAAGTTGCAGCTCGCCTGTGGGCCAAAATCTGAAAACCTGCTGTAATAAAGAAATCTGATGCAACAAAAGGTCAAATTCGAAGTACGGATGGTGGAAGAAGATGGAAAAAAAGATAATGGAAGATGGGAGTGAATTGGGATCGATGTGGCTTCGCACCACGGTAGTTAGCCCTTCGAAAAGGGAGGGCTTCGCACCCACTTTTGAATTCTTCCACAACTCACGAAGAGAGCAGAAAAATAAAGTAGGAATTTTTTATTAACTTCAATGAATGAAAAGAACTACAAGGGGTGCCTATTTATAGGGAGAACCCTATACCCAAAAACTTGCACCACGTGCGACACTTATTATTTGGCAATGAAGTAAACTAAAATAAAAACCAAACAAAGAAATCTAAAGCGTTCACGATGTTCTAAATAATAACAATAAGCAAAACCTAAAATATAAAACCAATTCGACGAGTGGGCCACGATCATGAGATCCCATGGTGGGCTTTTCTTGACTATTGGGCCACTTTTCTGAACCAAAACTTGACTTCTAGCTAGAAGGCCATCCCTGGACGTCGTCATCGAGCCAGATCGATGGTGGGGTCAGCGTGAGTGCGCGTGTGCGCGTGATGTCCCCATCAATTCTCCCTGGCTGCAAAGATTTCGCCACTAGTGAAATAAAACTCCTGAACCACTTCAGGATGTCAGGATCAAGTCTCTGAAGCTCCTCCTCAGTGAGCCACATACTGTCTGAAGCTGGGCGTGACTTCCATTTAACCACGTACTTTTGAATCCCGCCGTCCGATATTGAAACTATCTGATGGTTCAGGATGTCCTCTATTTCCTTTTTGGGTGTGTGAAGGTTAGGTATGGGAGATAGAGGCTTGGAAAATGAGTCGGAAAGGATAGGTATGGGAGGTAGAGGCTGGGAAGATGGGTCAGGACGGGTAGGTATGGGAGGTAGAGGCTTGGAACATGGGTCAGGACGGGTAGATATGGTACGTAGAGGTTGAAAAAATGGGTTAGGAATGGTAGATATGGGAGGTAGAGGCTGGAAAAATGGGTCGGGACGGGTAGGTATGGGACGTAGAGGCTGAGAAAATGGGTCGGAAAGGGTAGGTATGGGAGGTAGAGGCTAGAAAGAAAGGTTATGAAAATTAGATATGGGAGGTAGAGACTGGGAAAATGGGTTGGGAAGGGGCCATGGTTCAAGGGATAAATATGGAGAATCAGGATGGGTGGTCGAAGGGCCGGACAAAATATCAGTGGTCCCCTGAAAAGTAACTAAATCCTCCACATCGGATGTGAAACTAATTCCCATGGAAGGTGGAAGATCTACCTCATACACATTGAGACTGTTTCGTTTTATAATTTTGACGGGTCTAGCGCTACACACGTGTAACTTACGAACAGCCCTCGAAGGATATCGCTCGGGCCTAATGCAGACCATCACAGAGTCCCCAATATGAATCCTTTGAAACATTTATACTGGTCTGTAGAAAATGTGCAATGTTCATTATTAGTCATGATCTTCTGCCTGATTTCTTGATGCCATGAATGAATGTGATGCGCAAAAGACTCTGCAGACTCTGACGGCCTATGGGACAGTGACATAGGGACAAGATCAATAAGTTTCCTAGGTTTATAATCAGTAACGACTTCACAAGGACTTAGACCTGTGGACCTATCGACAAAATTATTCAACGTAAACTCGGTTGTAGGTATTACGGTGTCCCATGTTCTGGTGTGCTCTATATCCCTCCTAGGGGACTCATCCGGTAGATCATCAGGACAAACATCACGAAACTCATCCACTACCGGAATGACCTCAATGAGTAACTCTACACTAACATTTGGTGCACTCTCTCCAGTCACAAGGCTGCACATGTTGTACCCCTCAAAATAGTGATCTTGATGTCCCTCATGGGGTGGGTACACGGGTGCACGCCCATAACTGATTCCTTGGCCAACTCCATTCATTGGTCTATCCTTCAGGCCACCTGCCTGAGATTGGACATCTACCCCAATGGTGGGGTTTGTCCTGGCAATGGTCTTTAGTCGGGCAATGCGTTCATCAAGCTGCTCAAAGCATTGGTTCATTTCCAAGCGCTTAATCATAAACTCCAACTTCTGGGACAACTTGTTTAGTGACTCTTGCAATTGTTCCATGTTTAGTGTAGGGTGCCAACCAAAATTCAGCAATATAGTTGTCAAAATATAAGAGATTTTTTTTTTTTTTTAAAGAATCGACCTAGTTTCTAAAAAACGAAAAAGGAAAGTTTCTAAAGAAACAAATTAGGAAAGCTTTTTTCTTTAAAAAAAAAAAACAAATTAGAAAAGTTTCTAAAAAAAACAACCTAGTTTCTAAAGAAAAAGAAAAAAGGAAAGTTGCTAAAAATAGAAAGTAAGTTAGTTTCTAAAAAAGAAAAAGGAAAGCAAATTAGTTTCTAAAAAAGAAAAAGGAAAGGAAATTAGTTTTTAAAAACAAATTAAGAGAGTTTCTAAAAAATTAGTTTATAAAAAAACAGAAAAGGAAAGTTTCTAAACCTAGAAATAGAAAATTAAGTTAATTTCTAAAATAATTCAAATAAGGGGATAACAGAAAATTTCAGCAGCTTATTTCAGGGTTTATGGACCTCTAAACAGCCATATATGATGAGAATTGATGCGTAATGGACATAAACAACCAAACCCTAAACATGTAATGAATTCCCCTACAAGAACCCTAGGCTCTGATACCAAATTTGATGTAGGACATGGAAAATTAAATATGATATGCAAGATTTCAGGCTTAGATCCTACCAATTCAGAAACAATCACACAAATTCCACGTCCCACATGAAAATCTAAACATACAATTAAAAAAAGGGGAATCTATGCGGGTCCAAGCCGACACAGGCTAGGACTGGACCAATAAAAATTATAAACCAAACGATGTCAAAAGGAAATAAAATCAACTACTCATGCATAAAAATCAGTCCCTAATCCAAGGGATTCCCTAATTTCAATTCAAGGAACCCTAAGGTGATAAAAAGGCGCAAATCAATTAGGGATCATGTAATCTATGGTTAGGATTCATGAAAAATGGCTATGAGAGGATAAAAGAGGATAAAAACCTGAGCCAAAAGATGATCCCGCGTGTGGACAGCAACAATGGCCCAGACGGACGTGTGTGATCCCGGCCGCACGTATGTGGGGCCCACTATTCAGAAAAAGGCCACCTTGACCCTGGTCGGCCATGGATGGACTCCAAAACCCCCAAATCTCAGCTCGATCCGATGTACGGTTTGTGCGTGGTGCTCCGCTGAAGTTTCAGCTCGCCTGCGGGCCGAAATCTGGAAACCTGCTGTAATGAAGAAATCTGATGCAACAAAAGGACAAATTCGAAGTACGGATGGTGGGGGAAGATGGAAAAAAAGATAATGGAAGATGGGGGTGAATTGGGATCGATGTGGCTTCGCACCACGGTAGTTAGCCCTTCGAAAACGGAAGACTTCGCACCCACTTTTGAATTCTTCCACAACTCACGAAGAGAGCAGAAAAATAAAGCAGGAATTTTTTATTACTTCAATGAATGAAATGAACTACAAGGGGTGCCTATTTATAGGGAGAACCCTATACCCAAAAACTCGCACCATGTGCGACACTATTACTTGGCAATGAAGTAAACTAAAATAAAAACCAAACAAGGAAATCTAAAGCGTTCACGATGTTCTAAATAATAACAATAAGCAAAACCTAAAATATAAAATCAATCTGACGAGTGGGCCACGATCATGAGATCCCATTATGGGCTTTTCTTGACTATCGGGCCACTTTTCTGAACCAAAACTTGACTTCTAGCTAGGAGGCCTTCCCTGGACGTCGTCATCGAGCCAGATCGATGGTGGGGTCCTCCTTCTACGTACGTACGTGCGTAGGGGGGGTGGCGTGAGTGCGCGTGTGCGCGTGATGTCCCCATCACTCCTCTTTTAGATTGAGCTCATGAATCTCCTTTAGAGTAGACTCAGATTCAGCCTCTGTCACACTTGGAACATTTTTCTTCACAGTTTGATTTTTTCTTTGAGCAGCTTGAGCTTGCGACTCAAGCTGAAGCCCGCATAACCGTTAACCTCAAAAGAATCCCACCAATCTGGAACTAGTTGCTTGAAACCTTCAATTTCCAAATAAGCTGATTCGAATCTGAACCGCCTTGAACCTCAATCCTCGGCAAACCTTTTTGGGAGACTAAGCAAAAATTTCTCAAGCCAATCCATGGAGACTAAGAATCTATCAAGACGTGAATGAATCGAATCAACTTGATTATTAGTTCAGGTATATTTAACCCCTCCCAATGGAAGATCAACTAACTAGTGCACTATTTGCCAACCCCAAGTGCAAGGTTGTGATGTTGTATAAACTCGAAAATCCGAGGTCGATCCACAGGGACTGTATGAACAACGATTCTCAAACACAACTAGATCTAAGCTAAACTAGAACTAAATAGCAATTAAGATGAAATTAGGGTTTCTAGGTTTTTAATCCATCGAAGAAAAGTGAAGTAAAAACAATAATTAAATGCAACTAAGGATCCAGGGTTCCACTTCTAATCAATTCACAATGTCTAGTTCATCGATTCAATTCTATATCGCAATTGGAGTCGAATGAAGGTTCTCTCCAATCAGAAGATTAAAACAATTAAAGCATAATTAATTCACCAATATAAGATATATGAACATCAATTGATCAGTTCTCTTATGAAGGCATCCACCATGCCCGTAGTCTACGATATATCGTAGGGAATCCAAGGCATCTACCGTGCCCGTAGTCTACGATAGATCGAGGGATTTTATATATCAACACTTTCCCAAAAGCCAAGGTAATCAATCTCAGAGAATTCTAAGCATCCAATGTGCCCGGAGTCGACAATGGATCACAGGATTAACTAAAATAAAAAGCTTTATTCAAACCTAATGAATCAAAAATCATCATTCAAACCATTGTCCTGGAATGCAAAAACTAGAATATCTAGAATTAATCAAAAGCTTCACACCTTAGCCTTAGCTAAGTGATTAGCTAAGCAAAGCCATCTCAAAAATAGAAAAACAGAAATCTAAAACTAAGGAAGCAAGAAATTCAGCATAGATCTACTCCACCCTCAAGTTCCTCTCTCTCCCCTTCGTCTCTAGATGCTCTGGAACATCCAGGGAAGGCCCTTTAAATAGGAAAATTCGAACCAACCTTGAGAAATCACAAAAGTTCGCAAAAAACGACATTGTCGATCGATGCATCGGTCAATCGATCAATAATTTCCAAAAACATCCAATGACCAAAATTCAAAAATCTATTAACTGTCGATCAATCGAACCCCATCCATCGGTCAATTAACAAGTTCAAAAATTGTCTAGCGAGTTTTCTGTGAAATTCAGCCATTTTTTATCGATCTGCCACATCTATCGATCGATCGATGGATCTGTCGATCGATTGGTAACTCTGTCGATTGATCGACAGGATATGTTTCTGACCTTGCAGTCTCAAGATTTCATTTCTTGGCCCTGAATTTTCAAGACTTCTTTTTGTTAGCTTTTTCACTTGTTTTTGAGCGTCGTTCAACATTCCTTGGTTCTTCCTTTGATATTCCACTTCCAAATGCTTTGTTCATCGTTTCTTAAGCCTCAAATCTTCAAATGCTCCATTCTTCAATTCTTCCATCCTAATTCTCTTAGGCTTTAATTTGACACTTTACGCGCAAATTCGTCTTAGACTGCAAAATCTTTTTGCAACTATAAAACATATTCAATTAAATATTTTTAACACTTAAATGCATAGGAAAATGATTTAATATAAGGGATAAATATGCAATATTTAGGTCTTATCATGCACAAACACCCAATTCAAGAAATCTTTCATGCTGAAGTAATTTTGCCCCCATTAGACTTCCCGAACGAAAACCGAGGGACATTGTACTCGCCTCCGATGCACCATGGCAAGGCCCATTTGTCTGACTAAATTCAGCTCAACCCAAAACTGTTCTCTCTTAAATGAATTGCACAGGCCATAAACAGAAGTAAAAACCCAAAGAAATCCAAAGAAAGGTGCTGAAGAACAATCGAAAGTGAATACATACCCAAGAAGCTATCTTCTTTTTTTCCAGTAGTCCGAATTCCATACCACAACGACACCCTCCCGCGGAGCCCACAACATTAATAACTTCCCAATCTTTGTTCTTCACACCCCAAATCAAGTCCATCAAGCATCTATCTATGCACTGGAGCTTGACTTCTTGCAACGTGACATCATCAGCTTTTGATTTCCTGCACAATTTCTTAATTTGGGCTCTTTTAACCTACAGCCAAGGCCTTTGATGTTCCAGGAGAGAATAATCATCCATCACTTGTTCTTCCCCCTATTGCCCTTTTTTCTCTCGCTTGATTTGCCTACAGAATCATAGTTGATTGAGCACTCAAGGCTGAGTAGCTCTCTCCAACCTTCTAGTGAATTCCTAAGTTTGGCTATCTGGGTTTCTTGCTATTGTTGCACTCCTTTCCTTTGAATGAACTGAAGAAATTCGAAAACATCTTACTCTCTAGCCTCGAAAGAGAGTCCCATCATACCTCCAACTCTTTCCAAGACATCTTTGGACCAGTTGATATGTTCTTCTGTCAAGCTGTTATTCCCTTTAGTTGCAACCTATCTTCGAGTAACCACCGTCGGCTGACAAATAGCTTTTGTTTCCTCCCTCATATTTTTGGCTCATAACGACGTGACAACAAGGGCCACTTCTAGCAAGTCTGCCTCTGAATCCACCGTTTCTACTACCACAATCCTTCCCTCTACACTGTTCTCCTTACCCTGATAAATGAGATTTAGATCCCTTACAAGAGTTAAGTAACCTTCCCATCTTTCTTCCTGAAAAGTGCTTATGTAGGGGTCGTCGTTACTGCAAACCATCATCCAATTATGCTGCAGAGGAACAGAGATTAAATGCCTTTCAATCAATGGAGAGCTGACATCCAGTTGGCGCTCTTTATATGGATCCTCCTAGCTTCCCTTTTGAACTTCTATGTCCCTTGCATCCCATAAGAAACATAATGTCTCATCTTCGAAGAAATATAAGGTAGCGAGTCCCATGAGTGCGAACTTACAACTCGTGCCGGAAAAACCATCTCGGGCACACACTTGGGAGAGATTATAAGAGCGCGAGAAGTGTCGAACCCACATTCTCCACGTTTAGGCCTCTCTAAGTATTCTCCGATGTCGACTTGAGAATTATTCTACCACGTGTCACAAAGAGAAGCATCTATGTCAACAGCATTGAAGAAAGCAATCGAAATCGTTGGCTCAAGAGGGTCTTGAGCTTCATCCTAACTCCCCAACACTCTTCGGATGGCACGTCCTAAAACAAAATCGCAACCACACCACAACTGCCACCTAAAGGGCTACACGTAGCATCAATTGAAGGATTCAGAGCCAAACTTACAGCAATGAGGCTCGAAGAGGAGTAAGCAATATTTGGTGTTCCCGCAAAGCATTCGAGGCCACATGTCCTAGCCATCGACGAATCATCCTCACCTACCCCCAAACCACCAAGAGGAGAGAAACACATATCGTTAAAAATTCCCAGTGGGCCACTAGAGCATGCAAATGGAGCACTTTCTTCTCGTCTTTGCCTACAAACCCTAGTTTCCTATGGTCCTTTGGCTCCTCTTCTAGACCAGATATCCCCCCACCTCAATGGGACTTCCCAAGCTTTCTCCCTCTCCACCCTCAGCTCCAACGATTCGTCCCCTACAAGCACTTTGACAAAAGCAGGGTGTGTCATGGCACATTTCTTCCTAACGCAGACCCGAGCTACCCCTAACTCGTCTCCATCTTCTATCACAGGATCAATCGCTAGTACCTCCCCAGACATGATCGAGTCACCAAAAATACATCACAAAACCAGAGCTCTAGCAGGATTCCCGTATCAAAAACCAGACTTCTTCTCGACCAAACTGAGATTTATCCGACCATCTACAGATATTTCTCATAGGCCCTTGTGTAAAACTCTTGTCATAAGAATATTGTCCAAGTTCGCCTCCGGTTTCACATGAATCCATACCTCAAACAAGCTAATAGGTTTAATAGTATAGTTCAAGTTACAACAATCATCCATGAATCTGCTATAAGGTAGCCTTTTCAGAAGTCTCAACTATCAAAGACCATTGATGGGTGAAAAGAGCTTTTTCAACAACCTTCGAACTGATGCGAACCACTTGATTCTCAATAGAACCTTCTGCATGAATCCACTTCTCATCCACCACCCCTTCTTCCGACATTTCCAGTTAGTGGTTGTCCTCCTTCCTTTGCGGTTGTTGCTGAAGATTTCTCTTAATCACTGTATCTTTGAAAGACACATTATGCAAGGGCATTTTCACACCGGGCTCGAGTGGAGTCGCCTGTGGGATGCAAGGGCGCACTCGGCGTAGGCAGCCTACGAAACCATGTGATTTGGGGCCCGGCCCATGTGAGGCGGGTGGCTTATATGAGGCGGAACCCATGGATTTGGGGCCCACGATGAGGGTTCGGCCAAGGACCTAACCCGTGGATGTGGGGCCTGAGCTCCGAGATAAAGGGATTAATTCACCATGCTCTATCAATTCGAGCTTTTAAAGCAAGTGGTTAATTGTCATGCATCAAATTAGTATCAGAGCAGGAGGTCTCGTGTTCGAGACTCCTCACTGGGGGTGATTAATGCAGGGGCATTTTCACACCAGGCTCGAGTGGGGTGGGCTATGGGATGTGGGGGCACACTCGGGGTGGAAAGCTTGTGGGATGCGGAGGGACACCCGGGGTGGGCGGCCTGCGGAACCCATGTGATTTGGGGTCGTGTGAGGCGGGTGGCTCATATGAGGCGAAACCCATGGATTTAGGGCCCACAAGGGAGCGGAACACATGAATTTGGGGCCCACGAGGAGGATTCAGCCGAAGAACTAACTCATGGATGTGAGGCCTGGGATATGAGATAAAGGGATGAGGCCTGGGATATGAGAAAAAGGATTCGTCATGCTCTATCAGTTCGAGCCTTTAGAGCAAGTGGTTAATTGTCCTGCATCAACACAAGTTTCTCCCCCCAATATTTACCAAACCCTTCCTTGTCATAGTCGTTAGAGACTTGCTTGTTACCCGTCACTACCCCTTTTTCCCCTCTTCCCTGTTATTACTCCTTTTTCCCCTTCTCTGTTTTTAACATCTAGGCCAAAGCGTGCCCTCTGGACCCTGAGCTTTTTCCCTCTAAAGCTTTCACCATGAAGAAACTTACAACTCTCTCAACCTCCTCCTCCAAGCTTATCTAGATGAAAGCAAACCCTCAGTATGAGTAATAATTTCGATCCCACGGGATTTTCATGTTTCTTGCTACTTGGTTGTAAAGAAATTGTTATAAATAGGGGGGAAAAGTTAAATGGACTGGAGCTATACTAGAAATGACCATCATAAAGAACATTGGCTAAATAGAACATATATCGCAGAAAGTAATAGGATTGGACATGTAGATCCCACAGGCTGAATGGAATGGCTTCTCTCTAGCACACTTATGTTAATTAGGATATAATTTGTACCTCCTGTACACACATCCCAAATGGCCTGGATGCATCAAAAAGATTTTGAAATAACCTTGAAATTTTGAAACCCGGTAGTTAGAGCTGATATGCATGACAATGTACCATGCAATGGATTGTAGTGTGACCATTCCTGTGTATATCATTGTGCTAATTCTTTGCCATAAACAATACACACGAAAACGGATCCCAACAGCAGTACATTGCCACCATGATCGTCATTGCCGTCATCAAATATATTTATTGATGTGGATAAGTACATCATTTCTACCTTTGTTTTTTTTTCGTTTTTAACAATCACATGTTGTACAATATACCCTTCTTGCATCAACATCCAGATTTTGGAGAAAAATGTTCTCTCACGTACATCATTTCTCCAAAACCACCTTTCTTGCATCAACACTGGGATTTTGGAGAAAAATGTTGTCATGTGTATATCATATCTCCATGTCCATACTCTCTTTGGGCATAACATAAGCTAGGAAAATGAACCATGTTAGGAGGTGACCCAAAATGTCTGGCCACTCTGTTATGCAGACAAATTTTTACAATCAACAAAATCTGCACGACAAACACATCACTCTAATTTTTATTACAGTTTGATGTTGCTTCACTGGCATGCATCATTGGCCAAGATCTAGAACCTTGATCATACCAAAAACAGTTAAACCACCAGGGGACAATAATGGACCATATGAAACTCATTGCCATTAATTCCGATAATTGAGTTAACAGAAAAGGAGCACCTAGATATGGGAACTGGCAGTTTCTCTCCCCAGCAGGCGGGCTTTCCCAATCTTGGCAGAGAAGTAGGAAATTTTCAATATGAGCACAAGCCTCTGTTTGGATATCAGCAGCCCTGCTATCCTTGGCAAGGCCCAAGGGCACCCATGCCTCTCAGCATGATTATCCAAATTACTAAGGCTTGGTGCCCCCCACATGTAGTTGATTTGATGAATTGTGTAGGGGAAGAGATGAGGATTATGGTGATAACCTTGACCCCAACCTTCCATGATCAGCCAGAAACTGTCGGTACCAGGTCAGGGTTGATTTAAGGCATAGCAGTCTTCCCCCAATGTCTACTTGGGGAGGAGATGAAAGCAAGGATGAAGAAGAGGTTCTACGAACTTCTTATGTTATGTTAAGGTATCTTACTATTAAAGAGTACGTTTAGCACTATGACTTGGGTACAATGTAAATTGACAGAAACCAACATGCAGTTGAATGCCAAGGTACGAGGAGAGATGGTAACTATGAACCTTAGCAGTGTCGATTAGAACCATCAGATTACACTAAAAACCTATGAATAGTAAAGGAAGGCTGCTGTTATACATGATGGCTTCCAATCAGAACAATATTCAGCATCCAAGCCGATATTGAGTAGCAACACACCTCACACCATAGTGCCACAAATGGAAAGTAGTCATGTCCTCCCATGATCACTAATGGTGAGAACCATGGACCTCGGAAACTAATGGTCCTGAGGTGTATAAGGAAGCATGAGAGACATTAACAAGAGTTTGCGGCAGTTTTTCTTGTTAAAAGTGTGGAGACAAGGACTATCTTCCAACTATGTGCCCGTCGAAGAATGTCAACTTCTATGAAGAGACCAAAGAGATAAGACGAGAAGAATGAACCAAACAACTGGGACATACTGAATGTGAGGGGATAACAGGCATTGAGCAACTTACATTGCTAACACATTGAATGGAATCCTAACAACCCATTTGGAAAATGAGAAAGACAACTAGTTGTGCACCAATGTCTTCCACCTGAAGGTCCTTTACAAAGGAAGACCATTAAGGTCATCGTCGATAATGCAGTAGCATGAACATCATTTCCCAAAGAATGGTAGATCAGCTAGAGATTACGGCAGAAAAACACCATAAACCTATAGGATTGCTAGGGTGAATGAGCATTTATGAGCAACCCATCTTTTCTTTTTCTTTTTTTTTATGATTTACTCATTGGGACCACATTATGCTGATTTTATATGTTGCATTGTTATTCCAATGACATTTGCTTTGACATACACAGTCCACAACGGATGTATGGTGGATGCTTGCAATATTGTGGTTACACTACCATTTACAATTCCATGTATGAAGGGAAGAAAAGCATCATCAAGCCAATGATAGATGATCCATCACAAGAAGACAACAAGACGAAGGCCATTGCTAAGACACAAGAGAATGTTAAGGACGGGCACTTGATGTACAGACCAAGAAGGAGACACAACCATCGCCAAAGGAGACCTCCCAAAACATGTGCTAGAGCAGAGCGCCCAAGAGAGAACACAGTCCAGTTGAAGTTGCGCCTATCCAACCAAAATGAATTCGCCATCAACTTCCACAATGGCAGAAGAAGACTAGCTATGGATGCCTATCAAATTTGAAGATTGATACCAGATTTCAACTCTAGGACGAGTTCTTCTCAAGCCAAGTGGAATTGACGCATCCAAACAACACCTTGTGGGTTGAGGGTCAATCTTCACTGCACATGTGATTTTTTTAATTGGAAAGGGCATGTGAGGAATATATATATATATAAAGGTCCTATTATCAGCCGGTTGCAATATTCGATGCGTATGGCAACCATACGGCTTGTTCCAGCTCTATGGTTGTATAACAACGCCAAATGACTTTTCTTTTTCTTTTTCTTTTTTTCTTTTTTTTGGCAAAAGGTGGGAGTACATCACCTATAATATTATAGAATCAAAAACCCATGTAGACCTATAGGGGCAGGGGATTTTCCTAACCCCGTAAAATGCTATACAAGCTATCACAAAAAAGTGTGCGTAAATGGGTCCAATCCATGACTATGTCAGCCCTCATGAATGTTGCCAATATCCACATTATCTAACACCAAACAACCTCTGATCTCCCTTGGAAGATCAGCCAAGAGAATGGAAAACCTGTTCTCCCTTCCACTACTCCCAAGTCCTGATTCTTGTGAATACATCTGCCACAGAATTGTTCTCTCGGTATGTGTGGGAGATTAATACTCTTTCAATTCCACCCATTTGTACCAAACATTCCATGGTGGATTCTTGCCAAGAGCAAGACATTGTACCAAAATGTTTGAGTCGCTCCCAAGCAGGACATTATTGAGGCCCATGCTTCAATAAAAATCTTATGGATTGGGGTCCTTGATCGAATCAGATAGCAGCAAAAGGTCCTATTATCAGCCGGTTGCAATATTCGATGCGTATGGCAACCATACAGCTTGTTCCAGCTCTATGGTTGTATAACAACGCCAAATGACTTTTCTTTTTCTTTTTCTTTTTTTTTTTTTGGCAAAAGGTGGGAGTACATCACCTATAATATTATAGAATCAAAAACCCATGTACACCTATAGGGGAAGGGGATTTTCCTAACCCCGTAAAATGCTATACAAGCTATCACAAAAAAGTGTGCATAAATGGGTCCAATCCATGACTATGTCAGCCCTCATGAATGTTGCCAATATCCACATTATCTAACACCAAACAACCTCTGATCTCCCTTGGAAGATCAGCCAAGAGAATGGAAAACCTGTTCTCCCTTCCACTACTCCCAAGTCCTGATTCTTGTGAATACATCTGCCACAGAATTGTTCTCTCGGTACGTGTGGGAGATTAATACTCTTTCAATTCCACCCATTTGTACCAAACATTCCATGGTGGATTCTTGCCAAGAGCAAGACATTGTACCAAAATGTTTGAGTCGCTCTCAAGCAGGACATTATTGAGGCCCATGCTTCTACAAAGCCTCAAACCATCCGCAAACACCCAGGTTGCCACCACCGTGTTCATTGCCCACCCGTAATGCTTGGGGAAAGCAAAAAATCATCCTCCCAATGTAATCAAGGCAAATACCTCCCCCACCACTCTCCTCTGGTTGCCTTTTGAAGGCCCATCAACATTCATTTTCACCCATCCACTGCATGGCTTTGGTCATTGGTGCAAACAATAACGTCAGATGGCTGATTTGTAGGGAAGTGATCAACACTTTGTAAGCTGGGTGGTAATTAATGGTTGTCCACATCAGCAAGATACTCTTTTCTATACCTTTCGTGCCAACCACAAGAATTGGGGGAGCTTTATACAACTGTACAGCCCATATCTGCCATATGTTTGGTATACACACTCCATACAGTTGTCTTTACAGAGTTAGAACTCAGTTTGGACTCTTTTATTGCTGATTTTAGGTTTTCTTATCGGTTACAACTCTTTTATAGCAACTAGAGTAGACAAGGTTACTTTAAGTGGACCAATGGATTAGCTTTGGATGGATTTTCATTATTAAATGGTGATTAATGTACAAGGAAATAAATCCATAGCCATGTATATGAACCATAGACATGTATTATTGATTGAAAATCATGCAGCCAGTACAGCCAGTAATGGGCAGACTATGTTTTTCACCTCATTTTGCAGGTTTCTGCCTAGTTTGAAGGTCACTAGAGAGTTTTTTAGCTTATCCACATCAGAGATGTTCTATGACTTCTGTCTTAGTTAACAAAATCATCTCCTCTTATAAGAAAATGAAAAATTAATGCATCAAGTTAATGATTTTACATTTAATCCATAAAAATGTTAACGACTTCCATTTAAATTTAACATATTAACTAGCCATGTTAGCAAAATCATGCAATTTGCGATATGAATTGCACACCACACAATATGAATTGTAGGTTCAAATTGCAAATCCCAGAAAATTGTAACTGAATTGTATCAAATCACAAGTTTACGTATTGACTGCTATGAATCATAAGATAAATGTTGAGTGCATAAATGGGGCCCAAATTTACATAAAATCATTTTCTTTTCTTTTTTATACATTTTTTCTTCTTGTTTTTTACCCTTTTGCTTTTATAACATGTAAAAAGCCCTCCCCTATTAAAAGTCCTCATTTCATTTGAGAGGAGATTTGGGGATTTTAATATTCCAAGACCCAAAACAAAGATCTCACAATATCATTTTATTTGGTCAATAGAATTGAATGCCACTTTTTCCAACATGAGTTTACACTTAGAAAGGTAGAATTACTAAAGGACTCTTGTATGTTTTTAAGGTAAAGTCTTTTAACACAAAACATTATCACAAAATTTATAAAAGTTCTCAATTGCCAAAATCATGACAGGTATTGCTTCTCTTTTTGCACATTGATGGGAAATGGATTGATGAGTTCTTTTTTTTCGAGTTATTTATATTTTTACTATTTTACTGTGAGAAAATCAGGAAAAAAAAAAAAAAAATCTTACGATTTACTATCCAATACGATTCAAGCCCTATTATAATTTGAGATATGAAAACAATTTTGACAACACTATAACCAGCTTGATAGAAATAAGCAATGCTACGATACCTCTAGAATTAATTACTTGTTCTCAACAATCCAAGGAACCGCTAAAGGTGTAAATAATCACAGAGTTATCATTGTCCTCATATGTAATCAAAGTTAAAAACAACACAATTTCCTATATATACCAAATCAAGAATGACAACACTTCAAATATTGGAAAGAATAGAACTCACTTGTTCATGACCTCGTATTTTCGAATATCCACGCAATAATTCACGTTTGTAGTGGCAATCACCACTTAGATGGCCAGCACGAATCTGAATGTGAAGAGAAGAAACGATATGGCATTAGTAGAGAAGCACGGAAACTCTAAACCAAAACTTGGGGATTTAAGAAAATGCAACAATAATGCACCGACCTAACACAAATTACCAAAAAAATAATAATAAATAAAAAGTAATTATGAACAATGTAAGGAATGTAGATCAATTGAAGGAAACAAGCTACAAGTTAGAAGAAAAGGTTCCACAAACCTCACTACAAGCATGATGGGCACAATTTGCCCAGTCCAAGTTTGCCGCTCGACAGTCATCATACGCATGGATTAGCTCATGGATAACAACTTGGTTTACCTCATCTTGGATTTTCATGTGATTGCTGCATACCAATATCTGATACAAAAGTTAAACAATTAAATACCAATTCATTATCCTGGAAATTGATGACAGTCAATTCCCACAGCTACTTTTACAGTACAAACAGCGAAAAACACCATATATACGGAAACCAATTTCATTTCCAACCATTTCCAGCTTCCAAAACAAGTTCATTCTCACTTGCTAGATTAGAATATAAATGACATTGCCCGCAAAGAGAGGAGAATGGATCTGATGAACGACACCGAGTATCTAACTTAGGTGACTCTAGTTACTGTAAGTCAGTTCGTTTTCAGTTCTCATTTATATGTTTATAGCATTTAGCTTTTGAGCAACCATACTTCCTGCACTTTCGCCTTGAGCTTTTTTTTTTTCATTTCATATGAGAGATTTAATGGATAGGATGTGCAGTGCTTTATGTTTGTTTACACAATATTTTGGCAGATTCTGATTAAGATGCACATCTGCAATATGGACAATAAATCCATGGATACTATGATAACTGGGAGCCATTCGTTATTCTGCACATTTTCTCGGTCAGATGTCATTCAGTAGGCCACTTGATTAAATGATGCTGTACATTGTGCAGAATGAAAATTTATGGATTGCCCATTTGTTTTTCCAATGAGAGGTTCACCTCAGAAAAGGGGATGTTCATCTCTTAGATTACAGATGGATCTTCGTAATTTGGGAAGATCGTTCTTCGATGAAAAGGTAGATTCCTAGATCATAACATTATCCTTCTAGCTATGAAGGTGTGGTCCTTGGGATTGTTGTGGATCACTAGGTAGACCTGGCACTAGGCCCACCAACTGTGGAACATGCATTCAATGGGGTGATTTCTAAAATGCTAGAGCTTAGGTATGATTGGGTGTTATATAGCCATTGCCTTTCCCCACAACATATTAATGTGGTTTGCCCTTGTCACGTTGTTTTGGTCTAGGTGAGATGTATGTGGGATACATGAAGAGTTGGTACCATCATTGGGTAAAACACTCAACAGCACATCAAGCCTATTTAGGGCACCACTAACAGTTGCATGAAGCATGGAGCGAAGCAGAAAAGATGTCAACGAGTATAAACAGCTAGGAAGCAGGAGGACGGGGATCCGAGGCGGAAGAGGCACTTGGTTTGAAGATCAGGCAACTAAGGTTCCACTTAATTCAGTTATGATTGTAACTACACTGACAAAGAAACAGTTGACATGTCGAGAATAAGCATCATCTTCAGTTATGTAGTTATGGGAACTATTTGCATTAAGTCTATTTTTTGTCCCATTTTTTCACCTTCCATGTATTGCATAACTCAGGGTCCCACATATCTAACTAGTCATGTTTATTAAAACCTTTTTGCATGAAAAAAATAAAATAAAATTTGCTTGTTTTGTAAAGCATATCTTACATTTATCTCTAAGCCAAATGATAGATGGTATCCTGGACATCATATCAATGAGTTTGGACCACAAGGATTTAGATCCACTGATCAAGGACTAAGATAGCTACATCATTAAGTAATTCTTGGATCTCGAGGAATCTTTACAATGGATCAAATATGCAATTAAGGATTCTTGTAGTTGGAACACCCATGTTTAGCAAACCAACAAGCTTGAGGAATGTGTCTCCAACTCAAACTAAATCGCAATAGGATATTTCATAGGTCTAATCGCAAGGTAAGAGAGATAAACAGCATATTACTAGAGAAACTCAGCCCCTAACCAATTATATACACAGCCTATATGTGTTTGGCTACTGAGAGAAGGGTATCTCACGGACTGTGAGTAATCTGCGTATATCTTTTTTGGAGCCCAATAATTAAGAATGCTAGGAAAGAGAACCCTTTTCTCTATTCATCAGTTGTATAGATTCTTCTCATCAAGTATCGGGCAATTCCAAGTAGGCTCTCTAGACCCCCACTTCAGCACAATCTCTAGCACACGCAAACATGTAGAAGAGGTATGAATCACAGAATTTTCCCTTCCATTTTATTGATCAATAGCAATAGATGGGTTAACAATTAAACTAGAATCAATGTTGTGAACTTCCAATAATCACACCCAGTGATCTTCATGATAGGGCCCACCTTTTGTAAAGATAGGATGTCCCTACACATTTGACATGGCTGATGGAACAGAGCATATAATGGTAGCCTTAGCATGCTAAGGCTATATCACATCTTATTATTTTCTAAAGTAAAAAGGTGGTGAGATGGATTTCACTTCTGGATTAAAAGGTAATTTAGGCTGAACAGAACTCTTTTTTTTTCTTTTTTTGGAGAATTGAATTGAACATTGCATACTTCCTTTGTGTGGCTAAGTCTATGATTCCATACCTGGTACAAATTACATCTATTACAAATTCAAAAACCACTTCAAAGTCAATCCTGCTTCTATATTTTCTTACTTTCCCCTCATAGAATCTTCAGATATACAAACTAAAAGAGAAGCAAGAGCATACATACCCCTTCCCCACGGACATAGCCACCGCTGATCTGTTTGTCGCAATCAACAGCCTTGATGAATTTCTCCCCAATGATGCACCCCGCTTTCTCCAAATGTTCTCTTAGGAATTTCACCGTTGGCGCTTTAAATGAAAAGTCACAGAAAATAAATAAATACAATAAATCCATGAAGAAGCCATTTAAGGGGAAAAATAGAGAGAGATTTGTTAAAAGAGGCTCTAATATTACTTCCAAGGCTTTTAGAGATCATGTCTTGGCATTCGTCAATCGTCATCCCACCATTTCCATATGATGAAAAGCTTTTTGAAACATTGGAAGGCTTTGATGTTGCCGTCTTCTTCCCGGTGGTTTCTTCTGCCATTTAACTGTGATAGAGATAGACGGAAGCGGATGGAGTTTTGAGATTTAAGTGCCCGTTTGGATGCCCGCAGGTTGGGTAAAATGTCAGTGACCTACAGGGAAGTCACTTACAGGTAGTGTTAGGGGGCGCGGATTGGATACTTACAAGGTCAGTCGCCAAGTTGCTACTGAAATGACGTCACCAAGCTCTGTAGACCCAACCGTGATGCATGTGTTGTATCCATACCGTCCAACCATTTGTAGATATCGTTTTATAGCATTATAAAGAGGATAAGATAGATCTAAATTTCAAGTGGACCCACCAAAGAAAACCATGGGAGCCGTCACACCCACCGTTGAAACATTTATACGGCCCATAGTGATGTATTTTTGAGATCCATCTTATTCATAATTTAACATAGAGATAGATGAAGTGAAAACAAAAATATCAGCTTCATCATAAACTACCGTGGCCCTTAAGAAGTTTTGAACGGTAGATGTCACTGTCCCCACTATTTTATATGGTGGGGTCCACTTGAACTTTAGATCTATCTAATTCTCTTTATAATTCCATAAAACGATCTCTAAAAATGGTTGGACGGTATGGATAAAACACATGCATCATGGTAGGGTCCATAGAGCTTGGTGACGTCACTTCAGTAGCAATTTGGCTACTGACCTTGTCGGTATCCAATCCGCGCCCAGTGTTAGGAGGGAGAAAATTGGACGCAGATTTCCTGCGAAACGCTTTCGCAGGAAGTTCCTGCGCTGGAAACTTAGGTGGGGCCTACCGTGATGCTTGTGAGAAATCCACCCCGTTCATCCGTTTTGTGAGATCAATTTAGTACTTGAAACCAAAATTTATCAGGATCCAAGATTCAAGTGGGCCGCACTAAGGGAAAATGTGTGCAGGGAAATTCCTGCCGTTGAAACGTTCCTAGCGTCGATGGTGATGTTTATATGACATCTATACCGTTTATAACGTCATTCATATTGGGATGAAATGAAAACACAAATATTATCCCGATTCAAAGCTCTCGTGGCCACACAATATTTCAACTATTGATGTTGGATACGGCTCATTCTTGGCCTTACATCCTGAAATGAGCTCACGAAACAGATGAATGGCATGGATTTCTCAAAAACATCACCTCGGGCGTCACCTAAGTTCCTGGCACGGGAACTTCCTACGAAAGGCTTTCGCAGGGAATCTACCTTTAAGTGAATTATAATCCGCAAGTCACTTACTGGCAAATCTTCACAAAATTTGTGGGGTTGGGTGAGAAGTCACTTTTAGAGGTGGGCATTTCTGACCTGATCCGATGGATCCGACCCATTCCGAACAGATCCAACGGCCTAGATCAGGCCGGATCAAGTGTATAAATCAAGATCCGATCGTTTTTCGGGTCGGGTCCGAATAGAGGTATATCCGGACCGATCCGACCCGGATACCCGAACCGAAAGGATCCGGCCTGAACCAACCAAAAAAATGTTAAGAGACCACACACAGGAATGGTGGAGATGTAAGCTAGTTGCGTACTGGGTAGGTCAGTTTGTTTTTACCCCATTTATTGAAGTAGATTGCGTCCTACCTCCACCCGGACGGTAATACATCCAGCACGGCTATGTGGGGCCCATTGAGATGTAAGTATTTTATCCACACCGACCATCGCTTTTATCAGATCATTTTACATAACTATCCTAAAAATAAGATAGATCCACATCTCCGGTTGACCACACTAGTCCATACCAAATAAAGATGCAGTGAGAATGACATCCACTGTTGAAACCTTTCCAAGGGCTACCGTAATGTTTTTTCACCATCCAACCTATTCATAAGGTAATGCATACCTGGATGAAGCGAAAATACAAATATCAACTTGATCCAAAACTTCTTCAGCTCCTTAGGAAGTTTTTAACGGTGGATGTTTAATCCCCACTTTGTAGTCCACTTAAGCTTGGGTTCCTCCTTGTTTTGGGGTTAATATCCTAGATTTATCTGTAAATATGGATGGACTGTGTGGATAAAATCTTTATATCACAATGGACCCCACATAGCCCTTTTCACGATGAATTAGCGTCCGGGTTGGGTAGGACGCAATCGGCTTCCATATCTACGCTTGGAAGTCACTTTGACAGTGATTTGATATTGACCATGCATTTAAAAAGAGGAAAGATGGGTTTTTTACCACTAAAACTTTTGGGGCCCATTATGATGCATGCTCTTGATCTTGCCGTCCATTTGTTTTTTCCTCTAATTTTAGAGGTGAACCCAAAAAATGAGTCAGATCCAATGCTAAGCTGGACCACACCACATCAAACAGTGGCAATAAAAGCTTATCTTTTATTTCTTTTCGAGGGCACAAAAGATTTGCGAAGATCTCCTCAAGCTTCGAGTTGTACAAATGGTTCGAAGGAGAATAAATGGTCCCCAAAATGATGTATTTATTATATCCACACCGTTTATCTAATTTTCAAGATCATTTTAGAACATGAGTCAAAAAATGAATTATATACTAAGTTGAAATGGACCACACCATAAATAGTATTGGGATTGTGATTTTCACCGTTAAAATATTTGTAGGGCCCACAATAATGTTTATTTTCCATCCAATCTGTTCATAAGGTCAAAAATACCTAGATGAATAGGAAAAAAAATATTATATTGATCCAAAACTTGTGTGACCCCAAAAGAGTTTCAACGGTAGACGTTCAGTATCTCGCTACTTTTTTTCAGCGTGGTCCACTTGATCTTTATATCTTTCTTATTTTTAGTCTCAGACGTTCAAACGAGCTCGCCAATCTTGCTGACGTCAGTACACAAGCTTTATAGCTGGTGTGAGGTACACTAGCCAATCCACTCTCGATAACAACGCATTTGCGACGTAATTTTAGCAGGATATTGAAAAACAAAAAGGCAGAATTTGAAAAACAAATAGGCCCATACGGAGCTCCGTGACTCGTGAGGTAAATCATCTCATCATTTATGTAGTTCATCTCCTCCGTCCAGCCATTTTATCAAATAGCTGGATAGCTAGCTCAATGACTGGATCCGAATAGGTGCCAACTCAATCCAACTCAGTGTTTTTGATCGGGCCGAACTCAGTTTGAATCAGCCCAACCCATACCCTGATCGGATCGAGTCAGGCATACTGGACTCGGTACCAAGTTGGATTGAGTTCGGGTTAGGCCCTTTTCAAAACTGGGTTAACTCGACTCGACTTGATGCCCACCTCTAATCACTTCCTTATAAGTGGCTCACAGGCCGGATTTTTGAAAAGAAGAAAAGGGAGAGAAATGCAGCAACAACCTACTGCAATCAGCTCCAATTTCTATCTTTATAATTGCATGCGGTGCACCTCTCAGGTTGCCAGGGTACAGGCTTCTTCTTTTCTCATGCTTTTCATTCAAGGATTGGGTGAGGCCATGACAGCGGGGCCTACTTTATGTATTGATATATCCACGCTGTTCATCAGTTTTACAACCTCATTTTAGGGCTTGGGCTAAAAAATTAATCAAATTCAAATATTACATGAGTCACATCACAGGAAAAAGCAGTAATTAAATGTCCACCATGAAACCATTTTAAAGACAAGGTATGCCCATTAGGGCTGAAAGTTGGGCGGGTTCAACCTGACCGACCCGTGACCGACCCGACATTGGGTTGGGCTCGGGCAAGATATATCGGGTCCGATTTCAAGCTTGGGCTATACAAACACCAGCCCGATAAAACTTGGGTTGGGCTTGAGTTGAGGTCTCGGGTTGCCCGACCCAACACAAACCCGATCAATATACAAGTTACTTATAAATTATAATTGAGTGTAGATCATTTGTGTCGAAGGCACACTAGTGATGACGGGTCTCATTTGTCCACGTCATTTCCAATGACTCAAGCTAACAAGATATGCTGGATTTCTCTCTCCCAAATAGATTGCTTGCTATGCTACATGACTTTTAAAGGAGTAGTTGTCCTATATTTTAGCTTTAAAAAAAAAAAGAGAAAAAATGAAGTGCTTTATGACAAATAATCACATATATAATTAATAAAATCATAGATACAAAAAATAAATCTTATATTGAAATATAATAAACTAATATAATAACGAAAATATTAACATGTATACCCGATCAACCCGATCGAGCCCGTTTGGGTTGGGCTTGGGTTGAGAATTCTCAACCCGAGGTTGGGTTGGGTTGGGTTGGGTTAGGGTTGAGGTATAGGAACCGCGGGTTGGGTTAAGGTTGAGCACCTAAAACCCGCCGGACTTTCAGCCCTAATGCCCATTGATAGGTTTATTTGCCAATCAACCCGCTGATAAAATCACACAAACGTACGTACAAGAAAACATAAATATAAGCTTGATCCAACTCTTTTACAGCCCAAACAGCATTAAGGACCTGCTGGAGCGAAAAGCCTGCTGGCTACAACAGCACAAATTGTTTTCTGCACGGTAGAAAGCATAGGGGAACCTGACATGAGAATGTATGCACCTGTGTTTTATCCACGCGGTTCATCCATTTTCCCAGATCATCTTAAGGTATGATCCAAAAAATGAGACAGATCTAAGTCTCAACTACACCATAGGAAACAGTGGGGATTGAATGCTTGCCGTTGAAAACTTTTACGGCCTCACAGAAGTTTTGGATCAAGCTGATATTTGTTTTTACCCTTCATCTAGATTTGTGTGACCTTTTCAATGGGTTGGATGGAAAATAAACATAAAAGCAGACCCCATTAAATTTTTAATAGGACAGTCGGGCAACACTGTTTTTTTGCTGTGTGGTCCAGCGGAATTTTGGATCTGCCAAATTTTTGAGCTTGTCCCATAGAATGAGCTGTAAAAATGGATGGACCGCATGGAAAACACAGATACATCATGGTGGGGCAACAGACCAGCACGCTGGCCAGTGTTGGGTTCACTAAGCCAAACCGCGTCCCAAATGTAGGGTTGCATTTATTGCTCTGGCAGCGAATGACGCTTCATGCACCGGCACTCAAAAATTATACACGTGGCACACAATAACTCAAATTAAATAGACGAAATTGTAGAACCAATGGATAAGTCACCGATTGCAAACTAGGGCGAGTTGAGGAACCATGACCTCAAATTCCTGGAAACCTGTTTGTTAAAACTGGACGATTGGGTTTTTTTCATTTAACCTTCCAACAAATGCCCTCCAATCAATGTGTGCAATATCTGAGCCATTCATCAAGTGCGGCCCATGAACATGCCATGGCCCAAAATCAGGCAGGTGCGCTCATCTGCTGGCTGCACTTAGATGAGAAAAGTGGTGGTAAAAATATAAGGACGCATATCTATACTTAAAGCACACAGGTGGCCCATCCAAAGAATCACCTAATCTAATTTTGGCGGGCATTTGATGAATGGCGTAGATTGCACATAAATTCAAGGTGCTGGTGTATTTCAATTGATGGAACCGACTATGGGAATGCTTGGGCTTGGATTTCACACATAGGAAGGTGCACACATCATAAGTGGACTAGGAACGGACAAGGAGAGACTAGCAAGCCATTGCAGTCACCTTTTTGCTCCACGATTGGAGCAGCAGGCACAACTTATAACATTCAAAGTGTATGAAAAGACATTTTAAATTAATTGAGGAGAACGTTGGCTGTGTAAGGATCGTTGATTTCTCCGTATGGTTTAAATTTCATAGCTTTTTGATTCTTTTCACGAGTAGTCTATTTATCTTCTCCTCGTCTTTGCATGTAGCACACGTATCATGATAACAAGGAAACCATGCAACAAAAGGCTCTGTGGAGCCTACCGCAATGATCATGTTAAATTCAAACCCTACATAAGTTGTGTCAATTGATGCTAAGAGTAAACCAAAATGCAAGGCGGATCATAAGTTGGAGTGGCCGACAACATATGAAAACATGGGAATAAGTTATCAAATATCGAAACTATTTATGCTAATATCTAAATGTCCTCCTCAGACTGCTTATGGACCTACGGAAAGAGATAACAATGGAGACCATGGCTACAGCAAGAGACCCTCCGATGTCAAAGTCAGTGTGGGCAAACTAGATCTAGTAGAACGTGGGGTTTCTGATGTATATTTGTAAGTATCTTTCGCCGTAGGTGGGGTTCTTATTTATAGTTGCTTGGTACTAGTTGCATAAACGGTAATTTTCTTACTTGGTAGGTGCGTATTGTAGAGGGGATCTACTCTAAGACTTGAGGCGTTATCCTCGGCGACGATCTCGGTGAGTTGGTCCTCATATAAGAAGGAGATCTCCCAGTGGTCGGGTCCCGAGGAGACCATGGTCGACAGTCGATGCCGACATCCAAGTCGGGGTGGTCGGCTTCTGAGATCATCTTGGTCGATGGTCGATACCGACCTCTGAATCAAGTGGGTCGACTTCCAGGTCGAAGGGTCGGGATCCTACAGACCGAGCCGAATTGTTGATTGCGGTTGGAGCCTTTCTTCGAGACAGGTCGGGTCAATGCTGACAGTAGGTTATTGGTCGCAATAGTAAGAGGTCGACTAGAGTCGAACCCTCCGCTAGTGGTCGAGTAGTCAAACTCAGTGTTTTAAATAGCGGCAGCGTGATGCGTAGCGCTTAATCCTCTATAGCAAATAGCGTAAATACGTAGCGTGTAGCGTAAGTTACACGATACTTCTATTTTTTAATTTAAAATTAGGACAAATATAATAAATGTTGGAAAAAAGGAAAAGAAAATTATAAAAATGCCTAAAAGATGATTCATTTTATCAATTATAAGCATATTTAAAGGATTTATTAGTTATCATTTATCAAAGTCAATCCACGTATATAAGTCAAATCAAATAATTATCACATCAACAATTTTCTAAGCAAACCACTTTAATTAATAATGTATAATGGAAACCATAAGTTACAATTATGAAAAGAAATAAAATTCACATAGGTTAAAAGTATCAATACAATACAAGTGTTACATTCCTCAACATTAGATACAAAGAAAATATGAAAAAAGTAATAAAAAAATAAAATAGTAAACAATACACTGTAGCTTACACTACGCGCTATGTAGCTGTAGCGTACGCTATAGGGAATTTGCGTTATTTAGGACGCTACGTAGCGCTACAACCACGTTACGCTACATAGCATACACTATGGGCGCTATTTGAAACACTGGTCAAATTGCTTGCAAAGGTCACAATCGATTGTCAGAGCCGAACTACTTTCCTCGAAGAGTTGTGCTCTCTCTCATATCAGTCGACTTGGTCAGTCCATTTCTATCCATAATAGAAACCATGAGCACCATTTTCCCTTTACCTAGTTGTATGTGGCTCACACTTTGCAATAATTTCTCAAGTTTTTATCCGAATTTTTGTTCTCATAAAGATCGTTGGGCAGCATGGGTTTGGAGGGATTGGAGGGTATTTTGAATCCAATATTAGTATTTTGAATTATAGGGTATTCTGAATTTAGGGATTTTAAATCCTCACTTTTTAGTTTTGTAATCATTCTGTTTTACTTGGATTACCAATTCTCTCTCTCTCTCTCTCTCTCTCTCTCTCTCTCTCTCTCACACACACACACTTTTAAAACTCATTTTTAAAGGCAAAAGAGTCACACGTGTAACAAATATATGATGTTAAGCAGGTCACAGACACTTTTACTGCAAAGATGGACCAGAGAAGGCCGAATCAAAGGTTGAAACGATCCGGACCTTCAGAACCTTAAATCAGTCGTATCTCACAAACTAGGATGAGTTTTCGACATATTATATATGATATTGGGGTAGGAGAACATGCTTAAGCCAACCAACCCGGTTATGGCAGGTTGCGCATGCCATATTTGCAATATTCCATTTGATCAATGGTCAAAAGTACCGTTTAATTTTGTTTTTACTATAAATAGTAAGTTTTAGTTCGAGTGTAACTTTTGATCCTTTGAGTTGTAGAAGTCCTGACCAACATGAAAATGGCTTAGAAAAGTTAAGAGAATAACGTGGTTGGGCTAAATTGAACAGTTATTATTTTTGCCAAAAACCACAGAGTCTGGTAGGAATAGGGTCGTCTATGAATAGTAAGTTTACTATTTATAGTAAGTCAACATTTTTAGGTTGTTTGAGTTGGAGTCTTAAGTCTAAAACTCCTTCTTAGGTTTGAGTTCCTTATTTGAAGAGTTGTAATTTCATTTTATTTTTATCATAAATCAGATTATTTTGAATTTATTAAGAATTATTCCTACTTTTTTCCCTCATGGATTTGAGGATGCTCCATGAGGAGTCCAAGAGCTTCGTGAATTCAGAGTAGTTATCCCCTGAGGAAGACGGTGATCAACCTCATCACATCCCTCCATATGCCAAGTGGTATCAGAACAAGGACTCCCCTCAGGCCGGTGGTAACTAATAACGAAATGGACAAATTTTATGGATGGTGATCTAGAGATTTGTTATCTATCGGAAAGAGTGGAAGTTTTCCATCAGAAGAGTCAGTTGATTATGTATGGGTTGTAGGTAACCCTCGACCGTATTGCAGATACGCTAATTATGCCTTGAGCCTAAGGCAACGCTTAGCCACCCGTGCTCGTTGTATGGCATAACCCCGTTTTTCATAGAGTGCGTCCGGAGGCAAATTGCAGGGCTATCCCAGATGAGTCGAATTCAAGCAATGAGGATGTCGATAGCATCGTTGCTCGACGACCGCTTCATGGAGACGATCAACTAGATCCTGTTGAAAGAGACTATTAAGGTAAGGCTGAACTTTTCAGTTTTAATGACTTATTCCATATAGAAGACCTCCTTGATTGGTTAGCCAAAATAAAGAGATATTTTGATTACATGGACATGCCGAAAGTAAAATTGGTTGCGATCAAATTGAAATCCAGTGTTTCTGCATGGTGAGAATAATTACAACTCTCACGTGGCCAACAAAACGAGGCGCTCATCCGATCATGGCCATAGACAAGATGCCTTCTTCGATCACGATTCATCCCTAGTGATTATGAGCATGTGTTGTCGCAGCAATACCAAAATTGTCGGCAGAGAAATCAGACCAGCACATATTACACCAAATAATTCCAGTGGTTGGCAACGCATAATGATTTGTTAGAGAACGAATTGCAGAAGGTAGCGCAGTTCATAGGCAGTTTACGATTGATAATTTAAGATCGAGTTCAGATGCACCTAGTCGGGACTGTGGATGAAGTGGTTTAATTGGCGGGTAGGGTAGAAACACAGCTTGTAGGAGTCCCTACTCAACCTTATCCCAAATTGATAAACAAAGTGGATTTTGCATATACAACACACCCAGTAGACTTGGGTGTTTTACAAACTGTGTAAAAATCAAGGACTTGGACTAACAAGTCTAGTCTTAAGTTGAGTTGAGACGAGCCACCCTTGTCCCTCAATTTAGCCAATTGTGAGGCTAACTTGGATGTATGTATCATATTCACTCCATTCATTTATTGTGCACACTTATGCTAGGACATGGGCTAAAAAATTATACAAATTCAAAACTCAAGTGGACCACACCACACAGTGGAGGGTTGAACACCCACCATTGAAATCTTCTTAGTCCCACGGAGGTATATGGCTGAAATTGTGTTTTCCCTTCATTCTGGTTGGAAGGGCCTTATGAACGGGTTAGATGACATAGATTCTACATCTTATGAACATGTTAGATTTTATATTAAAAGGAGAGAGGTCCTTTTATAGAAGAAATACAATCTATATTTAGCAATCTCTTAATCTAAGAGGATAAGGCTAATCACAAATCCTAAAATCTAGTTAATATCAATTAAAGATTTTATATATTTACAATCTAATATATAAACATCAGAGTAAATGGTATAAAGTTTTAATTGTGGTGTTTCCATTTCTACCATTGGTGTGGCCACTTGTGTTTTAGATCTATTTCATTTTTTGGCTCATGACTCAAAATGATTGTGCAAAATTGATGGATGGATCAAATGACTCACACAAGCATAACAATGGGCCCCACTAAGTTTTTTGGTTACATAGTCATTGTAACCGTTGGAACTTAGGCCTTGTTTGATTTTATGCGTTGACCTTAATTGCCACGTAAATGGGTAATAATTATTTACTTGGGTAATTATTGCATCTTTCTTGATATTGACAATGACGATTACTTTTTTAGATCTAAAAACTAAATGTAGGGCCTACTGTGATGTATGTGGCTTATCCACACCATTCATCCACTATGCCACAGTTGAATTTAGAGCATGAACCAAAAAATGAGGCCGATCCAAAGCTCAAGTGGACCACACCACAAGAAACAGTGGGAAGTGTGACTACTGTTAATAACTTCTTGGGGTCCCCATAAGTTTTGGATCAAGTTGAAGTTGGTGTTTTCTCCTTATCCATGTTTATGTGACCTTATAAATTGGTTAAATGACAAATAAACATCCATGCGGGCCTTGTGAAGGAAATAACTTTCAATGGTGGAATTATTGTGGCCACGGATTTCGTTGGTGCGGGCCACTTGAGCATTGGATTGCTTCATTTTTTAGTTCATCCCCAAAATGGTCTGATAAAACGGATGGACAACATGGATATGTCATATACATCACGGTAGGACCCACAAATTTAAGCTACCACTTTTGGATCGATTTTCGAAGCATAAATACACGGGCACTTTTAGACTGGGAGAAAAATTAGTAATTATTTATTTACAAATATTCACATGTAACGTGGAAAATCAAATTAGCACTTAGGGAAAAAGGGAATTTGGGATGTTCTCTTCTCTTTTTTTAGTGGGGAGAGATATCTTCTCTCCACCTTTTCTTCCATTTTAAAATCTATTCTATCCATAAGGTGAGAAGCTCTAAACGGACCATACCTACAAAAGATCAATGGGGCCAGCTACAATGTATGTGTTATATCCATGTAGTGAAGTGATCTGTGGGCCTCATTGTTGTTCAATTTGGACATGTGGCCACACGTATAACGAACGTCCTGATTTTAGTTAAACATTTATGAATAAAATAGGCGTTGGGCATGCCTGAGTTGTGTTCAACTTAAATCAAATTCAATGCTTGTGACCTCAAGTGCCAAATTAGGACCAGTTCTATAAAGATTAGCCTGATTATTCAGCCACTGATTGTGAAAAGGGATCAAGCGATTTGTGAAAGGGAGGGTTAGTCGTTTTGAATGAATCATTTTTATCTTAAAGTCAGTGACCTTTCTTTTAACAATGATACCTTGGATCATGTTTCTTAATAAAAATAATAAGAGACTGACAAAAAAAATAATAATGGCTTGATCGTTGATTTTATTCATCAGAATATCAATGTGGTATAACTCGTAAAAAAAAAGTAATTAAAAAAGCAAAGGAGATTACCTGACAACAATCTATGCTAGTGAAACGGCCGTGGTCTTAACAATGCTCTAGGGCTAGTCGATCATGAGATGGTGTTGGAAAATACCAGACGATCTCGAGATAGTTGTGATATGAGGTTAGTAGGATGTGGCCATAGATATACCATGTAAGAACTCAGTCATTCAGGGATCTAATGACAAGGTTGTGGATATTTCTATTAACCCATCAACGTATTACAACAGTACGTAGGATAGAGCAAAACTAAGCCAAGAAACTAAAGGCTCTGGACTTGCTGTAGCATGACGTTGGACATAAGTGGAGGAAACTAAGATTAAATTAATAAATATCTATGAAAGACGAAAGAAATAAGCAACATAAAGATGAAAGTTTGTGTGTGATTGTATTGACATGGAGCCGTAAGCTCATTGTTGAGTATTGCTTTTATAGTTTTTTGAAAGGTGGTGGTCGTGCGTAAGATCCTACAACTTACACAAGAGTCTTCTGATGATCATGTAATGGTTGTATCTTACTTGATTCTAGAGCCCTTGTTGTATTGTGCCATTATAAGCAATATGTTTTTAACTTCGGATGGATTACCGCTATTTTCTCCAGTGTTCTCGTGGCTTTTGGAAATATCTTGGATCTTTTGCAAAGTAATTTTTCTTTTGCATTAAATCCAGGATCGACCATACCGTATGATTATTGGCTATAGTTTCTAGCAAACGCAAGCTAGTGAAACTTCCTTTACATGCTGAAGATCATATGTGTCACGCCCTGAAAATCAGATACAGAGTGAGCACCCTCATACCCGAGTTGCGGTCCATGACTCATACACCAAGTGTACATAATTCCACTTATTATATAGCTGATAGGAGGCGTAATGTAATGCATTCTAAATTCTCACCATCATTTAACATTCAAACATCCACATAAACTATATGAACTCTCTTATTTTCATTATCACAATTATCATATTAGTAAATTATAGTACTGAATCTAAAATTTAACTACGTCCACCTATTTAGGACTTTATTCAACTAATATATCAAGTATTATTCAATAAAAGCATAATTATAAACAATATAGATGTAATCTAATCATTAATGACTACAAATAAGGGAAACTAAATCTTTTATAAATCCCTTGCATAAACAAATCATTCATCCAGTGTGGCAAGTTCATCTTCCACCACATACGACTATTCGTACTATGTTTCATCTGCTAACCCCTTATTCTCCGGCACTTGATTCGGTTTACTTGTCTTGTTTGTTTCTATACGGATGTTAATCTACAACATTAGCATATCAAGCTAGTGAGTGAATCCAGCATGGTTCATACATAGCATAATAAAATATAATTGTATATATACAACATGAGTATGGGCGCTAAGATGTTATGAGATGTATGTCAAGTGAGATGATTGTCCACTTGCTTGGGTTGGATATCTGTCAAATCGAATCTATACCATTCAAACAACCACCTAGGTAGGCATGGGCAATTTGTACCTGTCAAACATTCACCTAGGTAAGCATGAGCAATTTATACATCTATTCCATGAGTAGGCTTCCACTGATGTGGGCATTTGACAATAAATTTACCAGGAAAACCATCCATCCCCCAAGAACCTAAGCATGAGGTGTGCATATAGTCATTTAGAGTGTGCCTTTAGAAATCAACGTAGGAACACTATGGATGCATGCAATGCATGCTTAATATCTATGTATCAATTTGTGTAGTCAACGGATACATCACTCTCTGAGAGAAAACAATGGATTCATAATATCAATGTTTAGCATGCTCACATATTCAATATACATCAAGAATCTTTCAGAACATGTATCATACAACAAAGATCATGAATACAATAATAATATCAGCCATAACAATCATATCAATTATAATAGTCACAACAATCATACCATCTGTTGTAATCGTACATATATGAAATACGTTAGGATTCACTCACCTATTCGTGATAAAGTTGAATTCGTTGAATAATCAGACGCTTTGAGATCTAAACTCTGGATCTTTATTAAGATTATTTAACATACTTCACTTTAATTAAACTATTCCATTAGGTGGGGTCCACTTTGATCAAACCAAGATAATCCATCATTACTCCTTTAAATTAATTTTGAAAACCAACAGAGGACTATCGATCAATGCAGTTGATTGATCGAGATAGCTCGATAGCCTTCGATCGATTGGCTATAGATCGATGAAATTCGGGATTTAACATCTCAAGTCTTTAATAGATCAAACCTACCCATCGATCGATCAAAACAAGTTAGATTAATTTAATTTAGTTGCTGGACAGTTTTGGCCACTCTCGATCGATACTCTCGATCGATCGAGCCTGCTCAAGGAGACCCTCGATCGATCATGGAAGTCAATCAATTGAAGCATGGTATGAATTTTCGACTTTGGTTGCTAGACAAAAATCGACACGTTCGATCGATTGAACCTCAACTTCAATCGATCGACTGAAGTGACTGAAGTCAGCTAGGTGCTAATACACAATCCAAAATTTCAAAAATCTTTGGATTTCTCCTATACTTTCTTTGCTTTTGTCAATTCAATCAATTCTTGGACTGGATTCGACCCATCCAATGGTTTTCTCATCGTTAAAATCAGAATAACCAAAAGATTGCTCAGATCTGAAATATCTAGAATATAAAATCATTGGTTAAAACTGTTTTCAGTATAGTTTAACATCATCTACACTATTTGTATATCATTGTGAGAAATCCCTCCGTCGGATCACCCTAAGATTCAAGGTCTTGAGACGATTCGGCTTTTAGATCATTTTATTCGATTCTTCCTAGACTGATACAGTTGGATTTGTCAAAGTTGATCTCCTACAATACGAGGTTTCACATAAAACCATTCTTTTTTCTTCAAAACTTCTCTATATCCACATTCATTGGTTAGATATAGAGTTTTTAGAAAAAAAATCAGAATAAAATAATAGGAATTGATAAAAGACTTATTGGCAGAGGCTTCTCCTTCACAAGAAAAATAGAGAAAGAGCCCCTATGGAAGATTTCATTACAGTTTTGTGAAATTTGGAAAAAATTATAAATAATAAAGTGTTAGAAATCAATCCTGTAACTTATCCTTTCATTAAAAGTATCCCTACCAATTACACCAAGTACTTAGTCTTGTGGTTCAAAAAATCAGGGGCATTACAATATGTGCCTTGTGTCTGTTAACCAAGTGTCCCGTGAAAAATGACCACCTTTTTAATTAAGACTGTGCATGCCACCTTTTTTTAATTAAGACTGTGCATGCCAAATAGGCAACCTAGTCTTTTCCTACTACCAGTGTTGTTTCTCCTCTTCCATGTGAGTGCATCAACACATGGCAACTTCTCGTTTACAAACCTGGGCTATGTCCTAGCACGATGTATGTGTTATATACACACCGTCCATCCATTTTTCGGATGATTTTAGGGCCAAACGTGTCGAAAGCTCGAGTTAACCACGAAAGGATTGAAACTACTGAGAACTTCGCTACAGAAGTTTTGGATCAAACTATTTGCGTTTCGTTAGGTAGGTGTGTGACCTTCGGAACAGGTTGGATGGCAGATAAACATCGAGGCAGGAAGGTTTCAACGGAGGCCATGCCTTGGATCTGCCTCATTTTGAAGCTCACGCTCTAAAATTATATTGAAAAATGGATGGACAGCGTGGATATAACACAAACATTATGATGGGCTCACGTAACTTTACCACGTCAACACAATACCGACCTGGGTGTTGTGTGTTCTACACTACGGAATCCGAGTCCGCCGTTTGTTGTTATAGCTGCTGCTGCTGCTTGGTATTGGGCGGGTGAGGGATGGCGAAGACGGCAGCGCTTGGATGCGAGCCGGTGGTGGGGACGCTGGTTGCAAATAAGAAGAGAGAATACAAGGTCAGCAACAGGGTGGCAGAAGGCAAGCGCCCTCTCTACGCCATCGCCTTCAACTTCGTCGATTCCCGCTACTACAACGTCTTCGCCACTGTCGGTGGCAATCGAGTCAGTACTCTCTCTCTCTCTCTCTACCTCTCCTTTTTTCTTTTCCGAAAATTCCATTTCTCTCCATTTCCGTCTCGTTGTTGCCGGGAATTCAAACACGACATCGCGTTTCGGATGGTTTTGATGATATGTTGTAAGAGGAACCCTAACAGGATTAGGGCATATCATGTGGTGAACGCAAACGTGTCTGTTGAGCATCTCAGTTTCTCCTCTTCCCCCAAAATGCCCTCTCTGTTTCCATCTTATTACGAAGGCGAATTCGAGCTCCGCGTTGTGTTTTGGATGGATTTGGTGTTAAGAGGGAGCTGGAAGCTGTGGGCCCCACAGCGGATTAGGGCGTATCATGTGGTGAACACGAACGTTTCTCTTGATTGTCTCGGCTTCTCATTTCCCCCCAAAATGCCCTTTCCGTTTCTACCTGATTACGAAGGTTAATTCAAACTCGGAACTGCTTTTCGGATGGTTATGGTGATCTGGTGTAAGGGGAAAACCTATGCTCTTTATCCAGCACAGGGTTCATGTGGTGACTGCGAGCGCGTCTCTTGAGCATCTCGGTTTCCCCAAAATACCCTCTCCACTTCCATCTTATTACGATGGCGATTTCAAACACAGTACTGCGTTTTGGATGGTTTTGGTGATTTGGAGTAAGGGGAAGCTGTGTGCCCTGCACAGGATTAGGGCGTTTCATGTGGTTAATGCGAATATGTTGCTTGAGCATCTTGGTTTTTCCCTTTTCCCCGAAATGCCCTCGCTGTTTCCATCTTATTACAAAGGCGAATTAGGCATCGTGTTTTGGATGGTTTTGAATGATTTCATGTTAGGGGAACCCTAAATTGAATCCTTTACATAGGATTAGGTCAAATCATGTGGTGAATGCATACCTGTCTCCTGAGCATCTTTGTTTTTGCTCTTTTTCTCAAAATGCACTCTCCATTTCCATCTTATTACAAAGGGGAATTCGGCATCATGTTTCGGATGGTTTTGGTGATTTGGTGTTAGGGGAAACCGTAAATTTAAGCTGTGCATCTCGCATAGGGTTAGGGCTTGCCGTGTGCTCTCCCCGTATGCCCTTAAGGACGCAAAAGTGTCTCTCTGAGTATCTCAGATTCTCTTTCCCCAAAATGCCATATGCATTAGTGTGCGTCAATCATCATCATCATCATTGTCATCATCATATAAGCCTTATCCCAGCTAATTGGGGTCAGCTACATGAATCTTGTTTCGGCAATCCACTCTATCAAGGGCTATATCCTCAGTTAAACCATAGGCCATCAAATCTTTTCGTACTACAGTCACCCATGTCCTTTTGGGCCTTCCCCTTGCCCTTTTAGAGCCTTCAACTTGAACCAATTCACTCCTAACCTGTGCAGTTATTAGTCTCTGCTGAACATGGTCAAACCATCCAAGTCTGCTTCACTCATCTTATTACCTATTTGGTGCAACTCTTAAATTCCCTCGAATGTATTCATTTGTACTTCTACCATCTCGACATCCTTATTTTTGGCATGTGTCAATCCAAACTCATGTTTTAGAATCAATGTTTGGGATTATTTTTCAATAGAGAAATGATCATGTACACCATTTTTATTTCCTGCTCACGCGGTGCTTTTACATAACATCCATGTTGTGCTAAAGATGGGTTGCATTAGAGGCTGTTCGACAACCTGGAATATGAAAAGTACTTAAGAATTCAATTCTAGGAATTGGATTCCTTGGAATTTCATTATATTAGTTGTGTCTGGCATCTTGTTATGGAACTTGATCTCTAGAGATTTGCAAGCTAGCATTTTAGAAAGAATCATAAATATTCAGGAATTGAATTACTATTTAAATTGATTGTGACCACATTTCAGGTTGCTAAACATAAGAATTTGCCCTTCGGAATAGTTGCAGCCCCAGCCTCACCCAACATGGTGCGACCATGACTGTGGGCCCCACCTTGATGTATGTGTGGTATGTACACGGTGTCCATTTGTTTCGCCAACTCATTTTAGGGCATGAGCCCAAAAATGAAGCGGATCCAAATCTCAGGTGGACCACACTATAGGAAATAGTGGTGATTCTTCACCATTAAAAACTTCCTAGGACCAACCGTAATGTTTATTTTCCATTCCGAAGGTACATTCTCACATTTAGCTACCAGAAATATGGTCACAATCAATTCAAATAGTAATTCAATTCCTGATTATTTATGATTCTTTTTGAAATTGCTAGCTTGCAAGTTTCTAGGGATCGAGTTCCATTCAAGATGCCAAACACAATTGATATAATGAAATTCTAAGGAATCAAATTCCTGTAATTGAATTCTTAAGTAATTTTCATATTCCAGGTTGTCAAACAACCTCTAATGCAACCCACCTTTTACACAACCAATCTGTTGTATTTGGCAAATTCCAAGTTGCCAAACAATTCGTTGACCGCCTGGGACAAAAACCAGGTTGGTCCATTCATTGGGACAGCTACATTGTTGAAGTCAATGTACAACGTGGTGGTCTGACTTGCTCAATGTATGCAAAAACAGACGGTGGGCATTGTTACGCATTACAAGGTTGTAACGGCCGTTATGGAAAAATGATCCATTACCGGCTGATATAGGTTTTTTGAGAAAAAAAAGGCCATAACAACCATTACGGTCCATATTGTGATAGCGGTGGCCGTTACGGCCACCGTTACCACTATTGAATACCTTGGGCTCAATGTCACACAACGAAGATCACGTGGAGTAATGTATCATACCCTTGGGATACAGATACGTATTGGTTATCGCACGGGATATATCATTTGTATCAGGTAATTTATCGCACTTTTGGGAAACATGGGGAAAATGGTTAAAATTTTCACTGAAACTTCAGGGATTGTTAAAATAGACCTTAACACACTTTTAAATCATAACATCTAAAAAAGAAGTGCACATAATAGGTTTCCTTTGTATAGGGTCCTGAGCTATACGTCGTTTGACTGAACTACTGCAGTATATTCAAATTAAAAGCATAACATTTAGAGTGTATGCGATGATCATTTCATCAAACACTCCTAAATACTTCGAAGTTCTAAATTAGTCTCAATTGACAGCTTATTTAAGGGAAAATTTGAAAAAAATTATATTTTAATAATTTTTAATTTAAAATGATTTTTATTTTCTAAAAATTGACAAGGACTTAACAAATCAGTAGATCAGCCCTTATAGATGCTTGATTTAATGTTTGGAGTGCAACATTACAAGCAATTTGGAAGAAATTGGGGAAATTTAAAAAAAAACCGCAAATTTCCCCAAATCGGACCACCAACACTCAAAATTTGAAATTAGAGTGTATGTGATGATCATTTCATCAAATACTCCTCAATACTTAGAAATTAGTCTCAATAAATAGCTGGTTGAAGGAAAATTTCGAAAAAAAACATAGAGAACATGAAGAACCAATGGATATTGCAATCAAAGTTCCAACTCCATGACTTTTCTTGTAAAACATGAAGAACCAATGGATATCGCAATCAAAGCTCGAACTCCATGGCTTTTCATGTAAAACATGAAGAACCAATGGATATCGCAATCAAAGCTCCAACTCCATGACTTCTCATGTAAAACATGAAGAACCAATGGATTTGTAACCATTTGACATTGATTTAACATAATTTCAACAAAAAAGGGATCGAAAATTCAAAATGCTCACCGAATCGAACATGTGGGATATATCGGCACTACTTGTGCATTTCATATCGCACAAGTGGGATACAAGATATATCGTGGGATATATCGGCCAATATTTAGAGCATTGGTTGTATGTTAACATACAACATTGTATGTAGTCTTCTCTTTACAACATTTGTAACATTTCTTGTTTCTGTGAAACAGAAGTAATCATAGCATCTTCTTTGGGGTTTTCCCTTATTTTTACTTCCGTAATTTGTAATTCTATTTTCACTTCCGTAATTTGTAATTCTATTTTCACATTTAGCAACTATGAAAAATGATGTGATTTTTCTCAGGTGACTATTTACCAATGCCTTGAAGGAGGTGTTATTGCAGTGTTGCAAACATACATTGATGAAGATGTAAGCAAGAGCCTCTTCCCGTGATCTAATTTTCATGTATCACAAATAAGTTTTTCTAATAGCTTATGACGATTTTCATGTGCTTTATAGTTCAGAAGGATGAGTCATTCTACACTTTAAGCTGGGCATGTAATGTTGACGGGGCTCCTTTCTTGGTTGCGGGTGGAATCAACGGTATAATTCGTGTCATTGATGCTGGCAGTGAAAAGATACATAAGGTAATGTGTAGGATGTGGAGAGTTTTGGACACCCATAGAGATGGCAAAAAACTCTTAATCCACGTTTTATATTTTTCTGGTTTAGAACCTGATCAACTTGATCAAAACTAAGTTGATTGGGTTTCAACATGAGCTCATGGGTTCGAGTACCCATTGTGGTGAAATCCCATTGGTGTGAGTGCGTGGGTGTGTGTGGGGTGTGAATGCGTGCGTAAAAAAAAAGTTGATTCAACTGAGTCAACTCTGTTTTTGTGAAGAATTAAAGAGTCAACCCCCTAAACACATTCACCATTTTACCAAGTTGGTATGAGTGGCACCAGTTTCAGCCCTTGGGCAGGGCGCACTCTGGAACTGAGTTTTGATTCCTTGTTTTTTAGCAAGGTATTTAATAATGGTAATGGTAGCCATAAGGCCAGCCTTATGGGTGTTAAGATATGGGCCATAATGGCCGTTACGACCCTGTAAAAGTCAAATTTTTAAAGAGTAAAATCTGAATAAGCCTGCTATGGCCCGTATCTGCCCGTTATGAGCATTAAAAAAAAAGGGGCATTACTGACCTGTATCACATAACAGGGATCACCGTTACTTTTAGTCTGTTACGTAATGGTCGTTACACCTGTAATGTAACCATTTTTTAATACCATGTTTATTAGACAAAAACAACCATGCCTATCTTCATAGCCTTCATCATGTTACATGGAAAACGCATGACAAACCTCTAAGATAACCCACATTTTAATTTCATTTTTGCATGCAATAAATTACAAAGGTATTTTCATACCCATGGCAATCCATGCAATTTTTGTTCCGCATCCAACCTAAAATTTATTGAATATCCATTCTTTTGATTGCTTATAAACATGCAGAGTTTTGTTGGCCATGGGGAATCGATAAACGAAATCAGGACTCAAGCTCTGAAACCTTCACTTGTAGTGTCTGCAAGCAAGGTAGATACCCCTACTTGTCTCGGCTACCTGTGAGACAACACCCTTTCAGTTGGTATTTCTGATACCTAGATGGGTCTTCAAACAGGATGAATCAGTTCGGCTATGGAACGTACATACTGGCATATGCATTTTGATATTTGCTGGAGCTGGTGGCCATCGGAATGAAGTTTTGAGTGTTGTAAGTGTAGTGAGAGATGGATAGTTCTTCATTCCTCTGTACTTCTATCATGGATTGTAATACAAGCGAAAGATTGTAGAACATTAACCATTTAAGGGAGTTTGGGGTTTTGTAGGACTTCCATCCTTCTGACATATACCGCATTGCAAGTTGTGGAATGGATAACACTGTTAAGATTTGGTCAATGAAAGGTGGGCAATACATGTTATAGTGTTCTCTTGCATTTTATTTTTATTTTTTGTTTTCCCATCTTGTGACACCCACAAATATTTTCAGAGTTCTGGACGTATGTTGAGAAGTCTTTTACATGGACCGACCTTCCATCCAAATTCCCCACAAAATATGTACAGTTCCCCGTAAGTTCTTTCCTTTTATTGGTACAGTTTCCTGTAAGTGCCAGTTATTTATTCTGTTTAAATAAGTGCTAGCTATGTAACAAGCACACACCTCTTTGGCATTTGCTCAATCAATTGAACTTTCCTGAAATCTTGCCATTTTGCATGTGTCATTGGCATAGACATGCCACTTGCTACATTGTCTAGAATGGTGGTAGAGACTAGAGACATCACAGCATGTGTCAGATACCAACATGTATCCACATCAAAGTTGCATGAGGTGCTATTTTTTAAGTATTAATCTGATTATTTTCACTTTAGCTGAGATGAGTTTTGTTATTTCAGGTTTTCATTGCTTCCGTTCATTCCAACTATGTTGACTGCAATAGGTGGCTTGGAGATTTCATTCTATCAAAGGTGAATTAGTACTTCTGTAATTTCATTCAATGCGAGCAGATCGCATCGTTTATTGACTACTTGTCTAGTTTGTAAGTAGATTCTGTTCTGCTAAACTTATCTGAAACTGGGGGTGATTGTGCTCGTCTATCGCTCACCTTATTGCGTGCAATGGGCAGATATTTAGTCAATGGCTGTCTAAGTCCAGATGTAAAAGATGGATGGTGTACAAATGTAATTTCGTCCTCCTAGGTTTATATTGTGTGGCATGAATATGACGATTTGAAATGTTCATTCATCATAGGGCTTCATTAATGGACCATAGACCTAAAATCACCACGATCGGACAATCTTAATTGGGTAAAAGATTTGTATGAAGTCATTGACTGGATTTTACTATTTTGCATTACATTTTTTAAATGGTTAGGAATGTTTGATTGCTATGATTTTTGGTTTATGACCCTTTATGATTGTTTGAATTATCTTTGATATTATCGAAATATCTCCAATATTATTGTTATCTCCAGCTTTGCGATTCCGATAACACCGGATACCGATAACAACGGTAGTACTAGAAATTCCAAGCATCAACAATGTATTGCTAAGTACCGCCAATGAATCGATATCGCCAATATTTTCATTTGTATAAATTCTAGGTGCCGCTTGTATTGCTAATGTATCGACATTGTCAATATTTTCGACCGTGTAAATTCTAGTTGATGCTTGTATCACAAGTGCATTGACGATATTTCAATAATATTGCTAACGTACATATATCACAAAAAGTTTGTTTATTAAAATAAATCTATTTTAATTTTTTTACGAGCGCATTGTTGTATGCAGTTTTCAATTTGTCGTTACTAATATTGATAATATCTCAATATTATTGTTATCGCAACATGCGCGATATCAAGACCACAATCTTTTGTTTCCTTTCCTGTTGTTGATGATTTCTTTGCAAAATATCATGATTTGTCGATATTCTGCAATATCAATGAATGTTTGGATGGATGATTGGATGGTTAAATGGGATGGATGGGATGGTTTGACTGTTTCTTACGACGACACATCCTTTTAAGCCCCCACCATTGAATGGAAACTTATTGTGTATACATTCTTTTTGTAATTTTTTAATTAATAAATATACAAATATGTATATTTTAGCATCTCCTGAAGTTTCACTGAAAATTCTACTGTTTTTCCCGTTTTTTCTCACATTTCTGGTTATCAGTGATATTATTGGTGATATCAATAATGTTTCCTTATCCCCGACCAACGAAACTTGTAGTGACACCGATACTACCAGGAACTTACCTATAAGTGCCCGTTTGGCCGGGTGGATTGGAAGGGATTGAATGGTATTAGGGTGGATGGCATGGATTTCTAGGTAATGATGGTGTAGTCAGTGGATTGTCTTGAGATCCATGGGATTGCTATATCCCTGGATTGCTATATCCAGTTTGTTTGGCACTCCTGGCTAATCCTGGGATTAAACCTTCCCATCTCTTCCAATCCCTCTAACCAAACACGTCCCAGGCAAATTTGAATGGATTAGGGTGGATTGGATGGGATTTAAAGGTAATGATGGTGTTGTCAGTGAATTGTCTTAAGATCCACGAGATTGGGATCAGATCACCGACTCTGTTTGGCATGCTCGGCCAATCCTGGGATTTAACTTCCAATCCCTTCCAATACCATCCAGTCCCTTCCAATCCGTTCGGCCAAGCGGGCCCTAAAGGGTCTTGACACCCGGGTCATCACTCTCATAAGCGTACTCGGAGCGTTTGTCAAGCCAAAAGGCATGACAAACCACTCATATAGCCAATCTTTCATCTTGAAGGTTGTCTCCCATTCATCTCTTGGGCGAATATGTATATGATAATACCCACTTTTGTGGTCAGTCTTGGAATAGATCGTGGCATTGGCCATCATGTTCAATAGGCTGTCAAGACGCGGTATAGGCAATCGATACTCGTCTGTGATATTGTTGATGGCTTGACTGTTTACGCACATGCGCAAAGTGCCATCTTTCTTAGGCATGAGGAGGGCCGGCATGACACATGGACTCAAACTCTCCTGACTGAACCATTTCCTAAGAAGCTCATCAACTTGTCTTTTCAACTCCGCATGCTTCATAGTGTTCATTCGGTAGTGAGGAAGGTATGTTAGAGTCGACCGGGGACAAGTTCTATGGCATGTTGAATCTCCCGCATGGGTGGAAGCTCATTCGATGCATACTACGACAACACACCACAATGTGTCTTTGTAGGAAGTAAACAGAATGAGAATAGGACATTGCTGAGAAATTGTTATCGAGGACGCATCAACCTATGAAACTCGATAGGGCTGAGGGTGAGGAACGAGTTTCAAATCCAAACGAGACACAATGCTAGTGGGAGGAGACTACGTTGGTGCAACTGCCACTATCAATTATCACCTTCTTTTGCCACCACACTTGATGTTAAGTTTGAAAATTTGAATTCCTGTACCAATCATCACTTTCTTTAGCCCGGGCTAAGGCGCATCTAACAACCGCAAGTGACATAGTCTCAACTCATTCAGCTTCTTCATTACTAGCACCAATTTTGGGCTAATATTCTTCTTCTTCACAATCGCTCCGACCATCCGCATCCTCATCACAATCACCAATCACAAGGGCCTTATTTCGCTGTTTCGTGGGGCACTGGGTGTGAAATGGCCAAATCCTTGGCAATTGTAACATCGTGTATGCTCACAACCCCTCGAACTAGTACTAGTTAAACCTTTGCCCTTAACATCCCTATTGTTGGATTGAGTACTAGGGGCTTTGGATTGACTTCCAAAATTAGGCTTAACTCCCTAGTGTGTGGTCTTGCCATTGGATTCACAAGAGTCGAATCACCTCATGAATTACAATTTCAGATACCGCTCAAGTTCTTGCACCACTTGATAAGCATGCTCTAGGGTGCTAACGTCACGAGGAATGAGCTCACATTGAAGCTCGGGTCGGAGGCCCACCTTAAAACGGGAAAAAGGGTCATTAACGGGTCCTCGATATTACAACGTATCATGTACTCATCAAACTTGGCGATGTAATCAGCCACGGGCATTGTTCCCTGATGAAAAGATTGTCACTGATCCAAAAGTCTCTAGCGGTAAGAGAGAGGAAGGTACTCCTTTAAAATCTCTTTCATCTCGGCCCATAGTGAGAGTGGGTCATGTCTAGACCTTTCCACCTTCCGCTCGACATTCGTCCAAAATAACTTGGCTTGACCCAAGCAGGTTTTAAAAGTTAGGAAAATAGGAGGAATGGAAGTGAGAAGATCATTGTTCACGACACTATTTATAGGCGGGGGAAAAAGAAAGTGTTGGTTTAGGTTAGGGTTTTATGTGGTCTGGTTTAGGTTAGTGAGAAATCTCATTCATAATAATCACATCATCCCCAAATTAGGGTTCCCATAACCTTTAAATAGTCTCAACTAGAGACTTTTACAAAGGGACACCTCTCAATATGGAAAAGTCCTAAGTAGTGTTTGAAATATCGGTATCACGTTACGTATCACATCCAATGTTTGAATTGTCGACGAGAAATCGATAATATCGGTGATACTATCGGTGTCGCTGAACCGGCGATACCGTAACCCCAAGTTTTCGTTTCTCTTCCAAATGTCGACGAAATATCGGCGATATTTTCGATTTTATCAAAAAAAAAAAGCTATCGTTCTCCTTATTATTGAAAAAAATTTGAAATAAATGTAAAAAATATATACAAAAAAGATCTCTTACCTTCTTTTTCTCCCGATTTACCTGCGGAAGTGGATTTCGAATAGATTTAGTGGGCCAATCATTGTTGATAGCTCTGAATTTTCCGAGATAAGAAAACCCTTTTAAAAAACCCTTTTGTTTTGTTCAAAGAAAGAGATTTGAAAGAGAACTTGATTTCACGGAGAGTTACGGAGATTTTGGTTCGGATTTGAAAAAGAAAAAGATAAATTTCTGGAAAGATTTTTTACGGAAGATGAGATTAATTGCGATTTTCCGGAGAAGAGAGAATTTCGTAAAAATGAAATCTCTCTCGCGTCCGGGAGGGGATTTGCTACTGACGGGTTGAGTATACTCACAGGTTGAGTCGCTAGACTAGCTATTGAAGTGACGTCGTCAAGTTCCGTGGGCCCCCCCATGATGTATGTTTTGCATCCACACCTTCCATCCATTTGGAGAGATCATTTTAGGGCAATATCCAAAGAACGAGTTAAATCCAAAGCTCCAGTGGACCCCAGCACAGAAAATAGTGGGACAATGACACCCACCGTTAAAAACTTCTAAAGGCCACAAAAGTTTTAGATCAAGCTGATATTTGTGTTTTCCCTTATTTAATGTCTTTTTAAACTTTTGAACAGGTTGGATTTCAAATAAACATTATGATGGGCCTTAGGATAGTTTCAACGGTGGGAATCACTCTCCCTGCTGTTTTCTTTGGTCCACAATAGATTTTTATTTGATTCATTCTTTGGTTCATACCCTAAAATGATATCTAAAAATGGATGGACGGTGTGGATATAACATATACATCATAGTGGGGCCACAAAACTTGGTGACGTCACTTCAGTAGCTGAGTGGCTACTCAACTTGCTAGTATCTATCTAATCCGCGTCCTCTCACACCAGCTGTATAGTTGCTGTATACGTAAGCAAGTTCTGTGGGTCTGAGCACAAGGTATTTGTTATATCAAAACCGTCCATCAATTTGGCGAGCTCTCGTAAGGCTTGAGACAAAAAATAAGATAGATCTAACTATCAAGTGGACTACACTGCAAAAAGCAGTGGGATATTGAACGTCTACCATTGAAACCCTTTTTGGGGTCACAGAAGTTTTAGATCAATATGAAATTTGTTTTTCCTCTTCATTTAGGTCTTTGTGACCTTATGAATAGATTGGATGGAAAATGAACATTATGGTGGGCCCTATGAGTTTTTTAACGGTGAAAATCATTATCTTCGTTGCTATTTGTGGTGTGGTCCAGATGATCTTTGGACATGATTCATTTTTTGGATAATGCTCTAAAATGATCTCTAAAAATAGATGAACGATGTAGATATAATAAATACATCACTGTGGGGCCCATGTAACTTTGATCTCCTCTGAACCGTTCGTACAACTTAGAGCTCGAGTAGTGTCAGTGCACGTCTTCTCACAACACGAACCTGCAGCAGCTATATAGCTGGTGTGTGGTACACCAACCAATCTGCTTCCAGTTTTAAGGTAATGGAATCCGCTTCCAATTTAATGTTGGGATTTAATCGCTATTGTTTCCTTTGATGTGGTCCACTTGAGATTTGGAACTACCGCATTTTTTGACCATGTACTAAAATGATATGCTAAAATGGATTAATGGAGTTGATTTCTCGTATATATCGTGGTGGGCCCACAGAACACTCTCCAGTAGCCACCTAGTCATTCACAGCATCATAAAACACATGGGATACGGTGGGTACTACAAAGTCCTTACGCCACCTGGAGGACTTGATTTGGCTAGTGACGTTGCCACTGTTAAGATAGCTAGTGGTTGGTGCTATGTGGGCCTAATCATGATGTATTTATTTGATCCATGCTGTCCATCTATTTTTTCAGATCATTTTAGTTCTTGATCCAAAACATTAGGCATATATAACTCTCAGGTGGACCACACCACAAGAAATAGTAGCAATTGAATGTCTACCATTAAAAACCTCCCAGGGTTCAATGTAATGTTTATTTGACATCCAACCTGTTAATTAGGTTATACAAACTAGTTTGATACAAAATTTGTGGCCCTTTAGAAGTTTTTAATGGTGTGCATTCAATCAACACTGTCCTATGATGTGGTTCACTTGAGATTTGGATCTATCTATTTTTTGAGCTTATACCATAAAATGATCTGGAAAATTGAATGGATGTGTCAATATGTCAAACAAGTGCCATATCCAAGCCATCAATCACCAAGTATACCAATATATAGATTCTATGTCCCAAGAAAGGTGTATGTTTTTAGTTCATCAACTTTTACATATCCTAATTATTATGTGTTAACTACATTTGTATTATATGAATTCATTTTGATTACAATTGGAGCGATTTCTTATGGCAACATATGCTTTTTGGGTCCCATTAAACGAAAACTTATTATTTAATGTATTTTTTTGTAATTTTTTTATTCCTAAATATGCAAATATGTGTATTTAGGCATGCCCTGAAGTTTTACTGAAAAATTCCATCATTTTCCCCATTATTCGTCATTTTTTTTTTTTTTTCGCATTTTCGGTTATCGGTGATATTATCGGCGATAACGATAATATATCTTTATCTCTAGTTAGCGAAACTTGTAGCAATACCGACAACTCGAACACTGATCACATCCTTGAGATATAGATACGTATCGGTTATCGCACAGGATATATTGTTTGTATTAGGTAATTTATCGCACTTTTTAGGGAACATTGGGAAAATAGTTGAATTTTTTAATGGAACTTCAGGGATTGTTAAAAAAGACCTTAATACACGCTTTTACTCATAACATCTCAAAAAAGAACTGCGCATAATAAGTTTCCTTTGTATAGTGTCCTAAGCTATGCGTTGTTTGACTTAACTAATGCAACTATATTCATATTGAATGCAGAACATTTAGAGTGTGTGTGATGATCATTTCATCAAATGCTCCCAAGTACTTTGAAATTAGTCTTAATTATAGAATGCTTTGTTACTTAAGTGCTTTCCTATTTCATAGATTTTTAGATTTTATATATTTTATTACATATTGTAAGGTTGATTATAAATAGGACCTATGTCCTATGGAATAAGACAAGTTGATTAATATTCTCTTTATGAAATTTTTTATTCTCTACGGTACTTGTTTGGGGGGGGGGGGGGGGGGAGAGTGATCTCTAGTTCTAGACTAGAGGATTGTCGTGCTTGCTCACAATCTTGCATTTGTGATCTTTAGCATCCAGCTAGAGGATTGTTGGATCTTTCCCACAATCTCTTTCTTTTCTTATTGATTTATTTGCTTTCCTTTTCGGGTTTGCATCAAATTGGTATCAAAGCAAGTTTTGCTCTTGGGAAAATTAGAAGGTAATTTTTTCCCATCTCAATCTAACTTTCATCCTTCCCCTCCATCCATCCATCATCTTTCTCTTTTCTTTCAAATTTTTTTTTTTTTTTTTCCAAATCACCAAACCCTAACTCTAGAAAAAAAAAAAAAAAAACTCTTCCATCCTACCACACCAAAATCCCATCCCAACATATCAATTCCTTGCCCTTCCTCTCCTTCCTTACCACAAAAAAAGAAGAAGAAGAAGAAGAAGAAGAAGAAGAAGGAAAGAAAAAAAAAGAAAAAAAAGGAAAAAAAGGAGAGAAAAAGAAAATTTTATTTTGTTTGCTTGCCAAAGCCTAATCGGAGTGGACATCTAGAAATGAAGTGGTAGATTTGCTCATGGATGTGGTGAAGTTCACATGGTCAAATGGGCAAACCCCTCCTATTCAGTCCAAGATGGATAGATTCATTCTCTCTCCAAAATTGCTAGACAAGTTCCTATTGGTGTTCCAAGGGGGTTTGTTGAGACTAGTGTCCGATCATTGTCCAATTTCATTGGAAACAGAGGAGGACTGGGGCCCAAGGCCTTTCAGATTTGAGTTCTCGTGGCTAAAAGTAGAGGGTTTCACAGATCTACTTAAAGAGTGGTAGGCATCTTTTTTTTTTTGAAAGATAAGAGTGGTAGGCATCTTTTTCGGACTGAGGGGGAGCAGGTTTTAATTTGTTTAAAAAATTAAAGCTGTTAAAAGGCAAGATCAACATGTGGAGAAAAGAAGTTTTGAGCGTTTAGGAAGAGGAATCTTCGGCCACTCTAGTAGAAATTCAGCGCCTAAATTTAAAGGAAGAAAATAGTGAGCTGACGGAGGAAGAAAGATCCTGGAGGGAAGTTCATTTGTTGAAATACTATGCTAGACTGAGAGAAGATGAGATTAAATGGAGGAAGCGGTCGAGGGCTTTATGGTTAAAAGAGGGGAACAAGAATACTAAGTTCTTCCACAATATGGCTAGTGTGCGAGCAAGAGTCATAAAATAAAGTCAATTGTGGTGGAGGGGGAAAGACTAGAAGGAAAGCCCTATGTTTGTGCGGTTATAGTAAACTTCTATAAGAATTTATTAAAAAGGGAAGGGTGGTCTCGGCTGAATCTAGACTACCTTCCTTTTGACTTGATTTCAAGGGATGTGGTTGAGAATCTAGAAAAAAGCTTTTTTGGAAGAATAAATCAAATGTGCTATTTTTGAGTTGGGAAGTGAAAAGGCGCCTGGGCCGGACAGTTTTCCATCTTGTTCTTTCTAAACTTTAGGAGATTGTGAAGAAGGAAGTGGTGGGTTTAATTAAAGAATTTTTCCTTTTAGGTAAAACTTCTCCGGAGTAGGTGCGATATTCATAGTGTTGATTCCGAAGGAAGGTGCGAAAAGTCTAAAGGACTACATACCTATAAACCTTGTGGGAGGGCAGTACAAAATCCTGGCAAAGATGTTGGCGACAAGATTCAAAGTAGCAATCGGTGGGGTCATATCCAGGTCTCAAGGAGCTTTTGTAGCTGGGAGGTAGATTGCGAATACTGTGCTAGTGGCTAATGAAAGTATCGATGTATGCCATAGGAGAAAGGAAAGAGGGGTTTGTAAGTTGGATATCGAAAAGGCGTACGATCATGTGGGCTGGGACTTTTTGGATTACATGCCAAGTCGTTTGGGTTGTTGAGTGAGATGGCGCTCTTGGATTAGGGAGTGCACCTCCTCGGCAAAGTTCTTGGTTTTGCTGAATGTCTCGATGAATTGTTTTTTCTCTTCATCTAGAGGGTTCTGGCAAGGAGATCCCTTATCTCCATATTTGTTTGTAGTTGTAATGGAAGCATTGAGTAGAATGATCGACAAAGGGGCCAAGGAAAACTTGGTGAGGGGTTTAGCTATTTATAACTCCGAGTTTCGCTTGACGTGCCTTCAGTACGTGAACAAAACATTAGTGTTCTGTGAGGTGGATGAAGACTTGGAGAATCTGCGACTGATTTTAGTAGGTTTTGAAGTAGTGTCGGGGCTTCGATTCAATATTCCAAAGAGTGAACTCTTGGGAGTGGGAATTTCTAATGAAGAACTGGCCTATTTTGCTAGCTTGTTTGGGTGCAAAGCCAGCTTCTTTCCATCTACTTATCTCGGGCTCCCATTGTGTATAGGCAAGCCCCCCCAAGTTTGTATGGGACAAGGTGATTGAATGTTTTTAGAAAAAGCTTTGGCAATGGCGGACTAGAGCTTTGTTTTTTTTTTTTGGGGGGGGGGAGGGGATCACCCTCATCAAGGAAACAATGTCAAATTTACCGGTACACTGTCTCTTTTTAAATGCCTGAAGTTGATTGTGGAGAAGCTAGAAAGAATTAGGAGAGATTTCCCGTGGAAGGGAGCGGAAGACAAACAGAAGTTTCATCTTATGAAGTGGGACGATGTCTGAAAGCCACGGGACCAGAGGGGGCCGGTTTGAGAAGTCTGGAGAAGATAAATGATGCATTGATAGATAAATGGATGTGGAGGTTCAAGGTGGAAAAAGAGTCTTTATGGAGGGAGGTAGTGGGTAGAAAGTATGGGGTTGATGAAAGGGGATGGTGGACTCGCTCTTCTTCATTGTATAGGGCCTCTTCGATATGGGAAGGGGTAGCCCGAACTAGAAGCAAGGTGTGGTAAGGCATTGGTTACTCGTTAGGTAACGGCTTGAGGATCAAGTTTTGGGAGGATATTTGGGTGGGGGATCAGTTATTGGGGGAGGCTTTCCCGTTGGTTGCAAGGGTGGCATCAGAGGACGGTATTGTGGTGGCTACCTACTGCTCGATCATAGGCGATGAGGTGATTTGGCTCCGCCTTGTAGGAGGAATTTAGCCAATGAAGAGGTCGAGGAATTTGTTAGATTGCTGTTACTTCTTGCTCATGTGAGGCCAGTGTTATCAGAATCAGATTCGTTGGTGTGGCAGAAAGAGAAATCCGGAAAATTTTTGGTTAGATCCTTTTATAAGAGTTTGGAGGGAGTTGATTTTAGTGGCGGCATAAGCCCGATGGCCTATGCTTGGGGCTATGGAGCACATTTAAAGTTGGCGGCCTTTGTGTGGTTAGCAGGGTGTAAGAAAGTCTTTAAAAGTGGATAATCTCAGGAAAAGGAAGATGATTCTCCCGAATGTGTGTGTAATGTGCTTTCAAGATGGGGAGTCGGTCGACCACTTCCTCATTCACTGTGAGTTGCAATGCAGCTGTGGCAAAAGTTCTTCAACCTGTTTGGAGTATTGTGGGTCTCGCCAAACTCCATTGCTCAGTTTTTCCTGTTGTCTCACGAAGGGATGCACATGAGTGCGGGTAGAAAAGTTTGGTGCCTTGTGATGTTGGCCAGTCTATGGTTCCTATGGAAGGAAAGGAATAATAGATGTTTCAGGAACTGGGAGGGGCAGGTAGAGGAGGTTTTTCAGATAGCGAAAATGTATGTAATAGAAAGGGCTGTGGTCTTGAAGGGTGTTGCTTGGTTCTCGGAAAGCTGGGCCGAGTTGTAAGTCATTCCGGGTTTTTGTATAGTTTTCTGTTGTTGTTTTTTCTGGCTTCGGCCTCTCCTAATTTTTTTTTTCTCATCGCTTCAAAAGAAAAAAAGAAAAAATCGTAAGTCCTACTGATCTTCATTCAACTAGAATTTAGAAGACCCCAGTTTGTGCAAGAACAATGAACAAATGTTCCTCTTTTCACATTAATTGGTGTGTGATTTGGTGTTGGATACAAATGGTGAATCTTTGATATTGGTGACTCATATGGCAAGTAATGATCCTCACTTGATTGCACCACCTCCTAAAATGTCAGTTGTCACCACCAATGTTTTAAATATCGATAATATCAGCTTGTATTATTGGTATTGCACCTCACCAATACAATATACCGGGAGGAATTTTGCAGTTCCCCCGTGTGGACGATAATATCAACGATAGTGTCGATATTCATGATATATTGTGGGTTCCCCTTTATAAAGATTACTTGGTATCGTTGATGTGTGCAACATGTATCGACAATACACCGATAGTGTATGAGGAAGAAAATTTAAAAAAAAAAAAAACATTTTTCCACACTTTTTTTGGGGGATATGTTCATGGGGGGATTTATGCAAAATTCATTTGAGTTGTTTTGGGAGAAACCAAGGTTTGGGTGGAGAAATTGTGATCCAAGAGTGGGAACAGGGCGGAATCCATTTGGTGAGATTTTTGTTTTTCTGTTTTCTTGGTTTTTTATGGTCGATCCTTTAATACATATTTGGTAGAAATGACTTAGAAATCCATTTCTATGCATGTTTTGCATGCATTGACATGAATTTTACGCTTGTATTATCGAATCTGGGGACAATAGAAGATTTTGGGAAGATTTTAGAGTACATGGTTTGGACTGTTCAAAAAAAGAAAAGAAAAAGAGTATGTGGCTTGGTACCATTCTGTTATGTCTGCCATAGTAGTGCCGATATGTGGAGCAACAGTACTATGGCTGCCTTGATGGGACAGAATTTCGAGCCACTTGGTAACTTCATGGGATTTGAGGGAAAGGTATATATTTGTTCTGTTTACTGTGGTTGTATATTTATATTTTATTACGTGTATTGTAGGATATTTGAATGACATGAACTCATTTTGGATATAATTGTATCACTGCTATCAAATAGCGCATAGTTTAAGCCCCTGTACAATGGAAACTTATTATGCATACTTGTGTTTCGTAATGTTTTAAGTGTCTAATTGTGTCTCTTAACATTTCCCGAAGGTTTTTCATTGAAAAATTCCATCATTTTCCAAATGTTTCCCCAATGCTCCCCTCAGACCGCGATATATTCCCTAATACATGCAATATTTGATATTTCCCATGTGATACTGATATGTTTTCGTATACCAAGGGTGCAACCTGGGTGACGTTATTGACACTTAAAACATTGCTCACCAGTTTTGTCAAATTTCTATCTTCAATCTGATGGTGATATCTGATAAGGATAGCCAATAACCAAGTACCAGTGTTGGTGCTTGATACTAGGCTGTTTCCTTTATCGATATGTTCATTACCAAATACCAATGGCATATCAGACTTGGGTATTGTATGTAAATGGCCAACTGCTGCTAGCTAGTTCAAATCTTTCTGCAACTGTATTCTACCTGTTTGTGTACTAAATTTACAAGCAGAATAACTGTTGATCTGGGATTTGCTTTTGTTAATTTCAGCAGTATTTTGTTGCCAAATGCAGAGTGTTGACAATGAAATCGTTTTGTGGGAACCAAAAACCAAGGAACAAAGTCCTGGAGAGGTGAGAATTTCTTCTGCCCTCAGTTCTCTTTTGGCATTTGAAGAGTTCATAGCTTTATTCTGATTTTTTTTTTTCTTTCACAGATTCGTGTATGACATTTATTTGTATAGACTAACAGCTATACCTTTGAGTCATTTATCTTTCCACATCTTTAACAATGTTTATGTTATTTTCCTCTTAGGGCGTTGTTGACATTCTTCAGAAATACCCTGTGCCAGAATGTGATATTTGGTTTATCAAGTTTTCATGTGATTTTCATTACAATGCGGCAGCAATAGGTAAAGGCAATTGAGATACAGTTCTTGTACTTGTTACCCTCACAACTGCATTGGATCTGTTCTATAATTCAACCTTTTGAACTTGGTCTGATGCTCGAGATTGAAAGATTGCAAACATAGGCTGTGTTTGGATGCACATTCGAATTGAATTGCGGACATCCCGTTTAATTAATAGGAAATGACAAAACATAATGTTGTAACTAGTATTCATAGGAGAGGTGGCCCTTAAATTGAAGTTATATTTCTCTCTCCAACTTGAAAGTAACTTAATTGGAATTGGTGCCCCCACCTTGATATGAATGCTAGGGAAGGAAATTTCGATATCCATGCACACTCAGTGTTTTAAATGAGATGTTCGAAAATTTCATTTTTTAAACCCTGAAATTGATTTTCGACATCCAAGTTTGAGTCATTCAGTTGATGAAAATTGCTGATTTTATTGAAATAAAAAAAATCGGTGTATGATTTTTATAAGATTGTTCGAGTATGTCAGTGGGATTTTGAACATAAAATTCAGCAATGGTCCTTTTTCCCAACATTTTTCTATTGACCTATAAGAGAATGATTTTTTTATTTTTATTTTTTTATTTTTTTGAAACCCAAAGAATAAGGAAAAACGAAATCATGTCTATATAACACAAGTTTGGGAAGTTTAGGCTTTTTACTTAGTCTAGATGATATCTGTTACTGCTAATGCTAGATACCACTCGCATGATGCAATTCTTCCACCAGACATGCAGCTTTACATGCACACTGAATCCAGACCCTCAAGTTTACCAGTCCCCACTGCCGATAGGCATAACCTGAAGATCATTCTGATCGGATGATCAAAACTGTCTGATTCCGCTGCTAAATGTGATGTTGCCAATGATTTCATTTGGCGGACACCAGTTGAAAGCGTTGTTCTAAATATCACCTGCTATCTAGTTGACTTGGTATTTAGGGGCATTGGGCAATGAAATGAGTCACCAGGGGTGTCACACTCCCATACAAGATCAAGTCAGAACAATTCCAAGCTAGTCACACCCAAAAAAGTTGATTGTCCAATCCATGTGATTATCAGGTTATCATATGCATGACAACAATTTGATTGGTCTAGATTGGCATGCATGCATGCTGCATTTATGCTGGATAAGATGCAGCATCCTAGTCAGTGTGCCTTGCCCAGATTTCAGTGTTTCACCTTCCTGCTTTGTTTTGTAATGACTTATGAATTGACACCTTGGGTCATGAGAATGCAATCTAATCAATCCGATAACAGAACGCGATGATTCTAAAAAGACGAGCATTGCCCAAAAGCAGTGTTCTCCAAACATTAGATCATATTGTTCTCGCATCTGATTGTGGTGTTTAACAGGGAACAGGGAAGGCAAGATTTACGTTTGGGAACTCCAATCCAGCCCACCTGTGCTCATAGCCAGGTTTGTCTGATACATCAAATGGTAGTATAGTGGTCAGTATCCTAATTTCTGTTGTTGATGTTGGGTATTGACTTTTGTCTCTTTCTGCCATGCTTGCTTCAATTTCAGGTTATCTCATATTCAATGTAAATCTCCTATTAGACAGACGGCCATGTCCTTCGATGGAAGGTACGGAAGTCTGATCCAAGACAATATTCTGCATGTAGGCTTGATCCTTGGAAAATTGTTTTCTGCGAGTGCCCTTCTTTGGCCACTCATGAAGAGTAGTGTCTGCTGTCCTACTCTTCCTACTTGTGGCTGTTCATCGGGCAGGCCCCACCATGACATGTGTGTGCCAATGCCCTAAATCAGGCTAGTTTGGTCATCAGTTGGGCCCCACCTGAATGTGTTTTCTTTCTTCCATTTTTTTTCTAACTTGTGACTGTGAACCAGCTGATGATCTGACCTGCTTGATTCCTTGGTCATGGAACATGACGGGGCCCACCATAAGAATCATATATATTACGCACTAGGGATGCAACTCAACCCAACCCCGACTTGACCTCAAGAGGACCCAACCCTCAACCTGACCTGAGGTGCCCAACTCGAAACCAATCGTAATTCTCTATACTCAACCTGACCCAGCCCGACCCAAGCTGACCCGAATTTGCTCAATCCAAACAAATCGCATTGCATTTTCCAACCTGAACCCGAACCTGACCCGAGGACCTTGACAACCTGACCCATACTTGGGAAGTCAAGCAGGTTTGGGTTGACCCTAACCCAAGTTGCAGCCCTATCATGACGTTCCATTTGGCACATGAAGGGAGACTCGCCAGTAGGCCACATCCACATTTCTCAACTAGCTATAAAATGCAGTAAGTGTGGTTTTTGTGTTACATGGTCTATTGCAGTACCATACTCAGCTGTTGTGAGGATGGCACAATCTGGAGGTGGGATGTAGTCGCCTCCTAAACACACCGAGTTACAACATGAGGATGTCTCTTATCCATATTATTCTCAGACGAGAAATGTCTGGGCAGGAAACTGAAAGTTGGGATCAGAAGGGCAGAAATGCTCACACAACATTTCCTTTCCAACGCTGTTTCTCCCCTTTGCATATGGAGACTTGAAGTTTGCTTTCTTCCTTCAAAAGAATTATATATGTATTTTTGCAAGATTTGGCGCAAAGCTGCTGGTGGTGAACTTATTTGTTAAAATGTTGTAGGACTTTTTTTTTAAAAAGTTGGAGGTGTAGTTTGAAAACTCGACTTGTTTCGGGTTGACTTGATCACTCGATCGAGTCTTTACTTGATGTTTTATAACTAAATTAAATACATTTATGATTGCAAGTCTTTGGAAGTATTTATATTGTGGTTAGGCAAATAAACAGTCCTTGGCTTAAATCTGACTGAGGGTTATTTCCCAGCCATCTTAGTTCATTCTCAAATTTGCATTTTGCTTTTTAACTGTTCACCGTGCGTGTGACTCGGCTCAAGCCACTGCAAGTTACTGCACGAGTTGACTAGTCTTTGCTGAGTTGAGGCCGAGTCAAGCTCAGGAGTGAATTTCCTGTTTACTCGTCCCAAAATTTCACTAAGTCAGGTTTGACTCAGACAAGTCTCAGAGTCTTTAACTCACTTGAGTTTGGGAAGCATGGCAGAAACTTCTGCCAAATGAAGCCCAATTCTCTGGATGCCAACTTAGCATTGTGTGAGATCCAGGCCACTGATCAAATGGGGGCATCATGGACAAATCCTACCCTGAAGCTTAAGGACCTGTTTTCTCACACTCATCCAGTGGGTGGGCCACAACAGTAGATTCATTATGGATCATTTGTAATATTTTTGTAACCATCAATTTTTTCTCATGTATGTACACGATTGGATGGCCAGATAAGCCTTAATTTTGGGCCAGCTCATGTTTTCTACGGCTGTCACCTGATGATTGGAGCTGATCTGGCACAACGTGCCATATGAATGCAAATGGCCTTTCTTTCTCAAATTACTTTGGCACTTTTTTCTTTCAAATTCAAATTCTGATGAATGTCTTGGGCAGATACTTTGTTTCCTGAATTTTCCATTCTTCTGCTCTATTTCAGGCAGAGGTTATCTGGGTTACAGTGTGGATATTATGGTATCCAGACTGTTGATCAGATGGACCCCACTGTGGATGGGGTACAACGCAAATATCTCCTAGATTGATTTTCTAATCATTCTAGGCAAATAAGAAAAAATTACTTTCCCCGTCTAATTCCAACTGAAATTAGGCCAGATACTGAAGTGTGAGGATCTTTCAATGCAAGAGATTCATGAGGCATCCTCAATCCATGGTGGGGCACATGAAATGAACAGTCCTGATTGCCAATTGGGAGCATCTTCACTGCTGTACATTTGTTGAGACTTGGGAAGGCCTATAAATTCTAAAGAACTCCATCCTACTAAACAAATTGTTGATTGGTGAATTTTGATTGTCTGGATCGTTCGATTAGCAGACTGCCTTTACAGCAAAGGGTAACAGTCTTGAATGCTTGTGACTCCAAGCATCAAACCAGCCATATTAAGATCAAACCTATGAAGGTTGATCATACTATTTAACCATCAAAATTACAACGATCAGACAATTTAGAAGGGAACAATTGGTCCTTCAATGAAATCTTCATGCCTTGTGTTAAGAACTTTTCTTTGAATAGTGATAACAGTTTCGTGTTTCTTAGTAATGTGATGATGAACGAATAATATTAAAAAAATAAATTGGACCATCGATTTTATTGATTTGTATATAAGGACAGTACAATCAACAAAATTAAATTAAACTAAGTTCCACCAATGATATTGCTTTACCGAGAAATGCCAAAAATAACATACTCAGTTCCACTGAGTAGGCCAAAAAATAGTATTGTTGTTTAATCAAACAGGAGGCTCCACGTGTAGTGAACAGCCCGTATTCTATCAAACATGTGTGATTAAGAATAGTGTCGGGCGTGCCGGATTCATACTTGAATTAATTGAATGCTTGTGACCATAGGCACCAAACTAGCTGAATTAGGGAAAGATATGTGAAAGTTTATTTGATTGTTCAGCCACTGATGTTACAACAATCAGGTAATTTAGAAGGTGAGGGTTAGTCCTTCAATAGAACATTTTTACGTCGCGCCAAGGATTTTTATTTCAATGGTGATAGTGGTTTCAAGTTTCTCAGTAATGCGATGGACGAATAAAGTTTTTAAAAAAGGCTAGCTACTGATTTTATTGATTTGCATGTAAGTAAAGTACAATCAACGAAATCAAATTACAATCAACGAAATCAAATTAAACTAAGCAGAGAAAATAAAGAAGATTACCTATGACTGCCTGAGTTGACAGAACAACCAAGGTGTACAATATGCAAGACGTGATTGGTGTGATTCGGTGATGGAGGTCGTTGATATTTAATCTATTCAGATCTAAACTAAATGAAAGATTTCAAACTTGCGGCAGTGTGGTTGGATAGAAGTAGAATATTTAAGCTAAAATTAAGATAGGCAATGTTGCGCTACAAAGTGATTGATTGTGTAGGGTTGTCAATGGGCTGGGTCTGGGTAGGTCTCGGACTGGATTTTGAACTTTTGGGCTGGGCCGTCAGGCCTACCCTATTCAAAATTCTGAGTTTTCAGGCCCAAGCTAAGCCCATTGACACCCCTAATTGTGTGTGCAAGGGCCTAGATCTCTTCATCGACTACTGCTTATATAGATTTTTGAGAGGCAGTGGTCATGCGTGATACTCAACATTGTGAAAATTTTGGATGATTAGATGTGCAAATATCCTTACTATTCCGATAGAGCGATATCCATTGGAGGCTTTGCTAGAGAGCTTCCATTACTGGAATCTTTATTTTGCAAAGACTTGCTGTTGGTAAATTCTTTGGTTTGCTCCGTAGAGACTTGGTTTTGTTGGACTCTTTTATGGAACTCTTGCTTTGTAGAGAATTGCTTCCCAACATAAATAGTCTTTGGTTCTCGATATTCATCTTGACCACGTGTGCATGGCTTCCAGGTGGCACCTCCTGAACCATTTAATCTTGTCATGATCGCCCTGTGTAAACAATTTCCTGCAAGTACGGCTTATTGAGTACGTCCGAGCCATGCAAAAGATGGGCCACAGCATGGTGATTGCACAGGGTAAAAATAAAGCTGGTCCACTCATCAAGCAGGTTACACCATCAAAATCAGTGGACAGACTATCTGATCCAACATTCAAATGAATCCCACATAATGACTGGACCGACCCAATTGTGACAGCAGGTGATCTTCATAGCACTACACACCTTTTGCATAGCTTTTATGTCCTTCGCACTTAACACTTTGTTGGGAAAGATGGGACTATTTGTAAAAAGTCATCTATAATGATCATTCTAATCTTGCACACACCAGTTCTTCTGGGTGTCAGTATCTGCTGTGAGAGGCAGCCCCAAAACCATTACCTTTCACTGCCTGTACCTAGGCCAACTTCGAGTTCGGATCATCCCTACTGCCCAAAACAAGTGCATCCAAACAGCCCCCCCTCCCAAAATATGTTTTCAAATCCATCTTCTAAAAATCATAACAGATGAAGATTTTGAACCGAACCAGCCACCGGAATGAGTTGGGTTAGCTAGAAACTCTTTTTGGGAAAGAAACCGTTCAAACCATCTTTAGTCCAACTGGTCTCCACACCACAGTCAGGTGAATTAGCAGGTTCAACCTCTGTGCTCATAAATTTGAAAATTAGCCGTGGGGTTCTAACCCATGACTAAATTCATCCAAACCAAACCAGACTAACTGCACTACATGCAATATATTCACCTATTCCAAATCATTTATCTATTTATTTATCATGATCGGGATCATTTATCTATCTTGACAATAGTTCTAAAACTCACTAACTCAACTCGAAACTCAAGCTGAGACAACATGATGAGATTTCCAGCAATCTTTGACAAACTTGGTCACAACAAGCATGACAAGATTCATTGAGTTGGCTTGACAACATAGCTGAATTGACCAAACCAAACAAAAAAACAAAGGGTTCGAGGCTAGGTCCCGGTTTTCAAAATCTTGTTTAAACAGAACATTCCAACAGGAAGGAACAGAGAACCAAGCATCTACTCTTTACTTGTCCAAATGATACAATGGGGGCACACCTCAAAGGGCACAAAATTTCTGAAGGATACACAACCTCTACTTATTGCAGCCTGTTGCAACATACTCAACATATATTTATATTTATACATACAAAAAGAATGGCCAATTACATGGGCAGAAAATCTTAATTTCCAACTGTGTATGTTTGGCAACGATTAAATTTGAGTCCGTAACTGTGTTAATAACATCTGCATGCTTTCAAGCTTCTGATTGAGCTGTTTTATGTCTGCAAGCTGTATGGTAGATTCAGGACTACTGAATTCTGTAATGAGGGCCAAGCACTTGGCTTGTGATTCTGAAACTGTTGCCTCAAGGGATGCCACCGTCGACTCCAAGCTTTGGCTTGGACTCCCAAAAGCTGTGTTTGACCTTGGGGTGAACCCCATACTGCTGACGCTACTGCGTGTGCTGAGTTTCTCAGGTGTGAAGATTTTGTCTAAGCCCCCACTTCCTGCAATTCGTAAAATGGACTCGTAAAGAATTTATGCTCTTGAAATGATACTGTGAAGGGGTATGAAATCGTATAAAATCTTAAGACTATAACATAAGGATCCAGGCTAGGAGCTAATAAATTAGTTATTCAGTACTCAATCTTCGTTCATGTGGCACACATGTATGGGATCCAGATCACTATGGGCCCTGTCATGGATGGGAAGTAACCCTAAAATCACCATGAGATGTTCCAGAAAACCAAGGACGATGATGGTCATTGAATGTTGACTGTTGGTTCGACTTTTTTCATTTTTCTTTTTAATTTCAGAATGCCGGTTTGTAACCCTCAAAAGTAGGCCAATCTGTGAATAGGATTAGCCAACCAGTGTAATTTTTGGGGTACAACCATTCCAAGGTAGGGCCCAAAAGAAGAACCGTCTGGGTCTCTACATGTGTGCCACAATGATACACCCAATGAATGTTGAAGATTGGTTGGACTAGGACTTTATCAAAATGCACAATTTTGTAATCTCCAAACATCGGTCAATCAGTGGATATCCGACCAGAGATATTCTTGGGTACCGCTCATTAACAGTAGGACCCACCAAATGGGCAGTCTTGATCTCGTACACTCATGAGACATGAACAGAGAGTATGCTTGATAACTTAGACACCTGTACAGAGACTGTAATGAGGGACATATGATTCTTTTTTTAATGGTTTGAGTTTGTGGGTCAGCTATGGTACTTTTCCGGAGTTGATGAGTGGATGAAGGGTGGGTCCCTTGCAGCATAAAAGAACATTCTTTGGTAGATGCTCCCCTATGGTGTGATTTTGGGGAGAGGGGAGGGAAAGACTGATTCTGTGAAGTACACTGCCTTGTTGATTGTGGAGCAGATGCTTGCTTCTTCGTAGTTTAGGGGTTTCTCGTTTGTTGATGTTATGGGTAATATTTGGGAGGAAAACTTCCAGGGTTTTTTATGGGCTTGGAGCTCTTGTTTTGCTTGTGTTTTCCTTTTGAACCTTGGTCTACTATTTTAGCTGTTTGAAGTTTGTAATTGGGCTTGATTAAAAGATGTGAGTTGGTCACTTGCTTGGGCTGTTTCTCTGTATGTTTTTTTGCTTAGTTTTTAATATAATTTCGTTGCTATTTAAAAAAGACATTTAACACCACACAAAATCTCATTTAAAAAAGAAAGAAAAAAAAGAAAGAAAGAAAAGAAAAGCAGATTCTTATAATAAGCATGATAGGTTCCTCAACTTTTCCCCTCTTCTTCTTCTAATAAAATTGTGTTACCATTCAGAAAACAAAACAAAATAAGAAGAAGAAGGGGAAGAAAAGAAAAAGAAAAAGACAAGGCGAACTCCCCAGGGTTTGGAAAATTGGGCTAGAACACCTATAATAGTTCACCACCATTTTAAAAAAATGGTGGCAACTCATCTACCATGAACATGGGATAGTGGTATGGCGAGCCAAACCAATTTCTGATCGTACTCTGGATGGAGCATAACCTGAAAATCACATTGAGTAGATGACAGTATCCATCTGATTTTCGGCAGTGGATTTCAACAACTAACTATTTTACTTTTATCCATCGTCTTGATATCCACCAATTGGATGGTTATTGGATTGTTTGATTGGTGTGGTTTTCGAGATTGGTACATCTACAAGCTGCGCCGCAATTTGGATGGTCTAGATAGTCATACATGTGTGCACCATGTATGCAGGATGAGTAGCCACCATTTCTGAAATGGTAGTGAACCATAAACTAGACTCCTATCCCAAAAAGTACTGAACAATTGGTAGCAACAAAAGTCGTTTCCTACACAGACCTCTCTAGACATGTTCAGGAGACAACCTATCTAGGCACATTGTCCTGGACATAACATATCTAGATACATCTATCTTGGACAGGCCTGTATATTGTCCTATGTGCTATTTATTAGATGCCTTGGAATAAGTCCACCACAAGAGAAATTAATCAACAGCCAAGGCATAAGTACACCTTGAGAGAAATTAATCAACAGCCAAATTCTTTGTAAAATTTGGCTCTAGTGGTTGACACATGCTGGGTGTGTGATGATGGACAGTGGCACATGTGGTGTACAAGCACATTGGCCAATGTGGAACATGTGTGACGCTTGAAGATTGACAGGAGCACATGTCGCACGTGTGGGGTGCTTGAATATGGACAGTGGCACATGTGAAATGTGCCACATTTGCCCATTGGCACCATGGCAAATGTGGGGTGATCGAAGACTGATAGCAGTACATGTGACGCATGTGGGGTGCTTGAAATGGACGGGTGGCACACATGGCATATTCACACATTGGCACGTATCACATGTGAGGTACTTGTGTACTGAAAGAAGGTAAGGAAATGGTTTGGTGCAACTTTTTCGTAGTTCCTTGGAGACAAGGTTCTCCCAGCGCCAGCGGTCATATGTCGGACAGCCCTCTCTTCATTTATTTTATTTTATTTCTTATTTGTTTGCATTTGTGCCAAAAAGAGCTTAGACAAATAACGGCACCTACCAACAGTCACTGTCAAAGTTAGGCTCGTCCAGGACAGCTTTATTCACTAACAGACAGGCCTTCAAAGATCAGGTTGGTTCCAGAACCCCGCAGATTAACCGAGTCTAAGACTTGGAGCTAAAATCAAGCATCCTTAAATTGGAAAACAGATTTTAAAGTGGTTTAGATATTAAAACAAAAAAAGAAAAAAATGAAAAAAAAAGAAGGAAATAAAAACAACACTGTACTTCTAAAACAAAGGCATTTGTTTTGATTGGGTGTTCCCTCTTTATTTGAGTCCCCACTGAAAGACATGGATCCCATTGTTCCCACCAATCATTTCAGTGGGGACCAATTGATAATTCAGCAGTCCAGCAGACCAAAGCTGACCTATTTCATTTTGATATTAGCAATATTTGGTTAATTTGCAAGTAAAAGAATTTTTTCTATAAGCTGTAAAACATACCAAGGTTGCTGAGCTGATCTATGGTGGCCTGGCCGATGGATTCATCAAGTTTCAATACCCGCAGAATCCCAGCAGCAATTCTACCCATTGAGTCAACTTCAGAACTGCAGAGAATTGCAAGTTGTTCTAGTTCCTCCTTGGTTGCAACTGCCTCAATCTGCAAGCACAACTCAGTTAGGCTTGACTATTTAAGCTTCAGATGCCCTCACATAATAAGAGGAATTATACAATGCTCGCCCCTTTGCTTGGGCTTTCAGTTTGTACAAGTGGTGCCAATGATCAAGTGATTTAAAACAGTAGATATGATAGGCCCTGCTGAGGCTGGCCCATGTTGATGCATACTTATGTGGGCCATACTGCTGTACAGCACACCTAGCCCTTTCCTTCTACATGATATTATGTTAGAGTAGGATTTTGTCTCTTATTATTCATGTTGGAGTAGGTTTTTAGTTTAGGACTAATTGGGGATTTTTAATTTTGTTACTTAAGTATAAATTGGTCTTTTCAACTCTTATTAAATTAATATAAGGAAAATGGGGGATGTCTGGCCCTATGTCCCAAATTCTAGCCCTACCACCACCCACCCAAATGGACTTTTGGCCTTTTCTAGTTGAATGTGGACTGTTGCTGTCACCAATTGAAGAAGTTGGGGGCGGGGGGGGGGGGGGGTGGGCGCCATAATGTCAATGGTTTAGATACTGAACCGCATGGACCCCACTTGTACATGTATATGTTCTCAGGTGAGCATTGCATTATTCATAACTCAAAACAAAAGCAAAGTGGAATAACAAAGTTGGGAGATTGTTACCGGCTGTGTAACTGAAAACTTCACATTTTCAACCACCCATTTAACAATCTCAATATCTTCGTCCTCGGATATCACCATGCGGGCTTCAAGGTTTACCCCTCCACAGTTTCCAGGAGCACTTTTGGTCCATTCTGTGTCTTTCTTGGTGTGATCGACTTCCATCAAAGAAACACCAGCTTGAAGGATGTCATTCCTGGATTGAGGCTTCATGGCCTGCAAGCCCTCCACACTCACCTGCAACCATTACCAAATAGCATTCCTGTTACTACACAAATAATCAACAAAGAGCCTATAAAAAACTGACCAATTTATGCATTCTAATCAATTCAGGAATTCATCTTTGACGGTTTTGCCATCTTTAAAGTACATTGAATTGAATAATTCAGTGGCTAAGATTTTCTTTGATAAGTGACAGGAAAATTCTATCAAGGGCATGTTTGAATACATGGATTCCAAGGGAAAGAAAAAGGAAAAAAAAAAAAAGAAAGAAAAGAAAAGAAAGAAAACAGTAACAATCATCCAATGATTATTTCCAAAACATGGATTTCAATTTTAGGGTTCTTGTTTGCAAAACAAGTGGAATTCTTATTTCCTCTCTGGTAGAGACTCTGTAGAGTGTGTGAGTGATCCAGGGTTCAATCCCTGGTAGTGTTACCTTTCAAAAACAGTAGTGACCTAGTTTTTTGTGCCATGGAATCCAAACAATGGAAAAGTGTAACAGTTCCTTGTGGAACCCATCCTTTTCTTTGCTATCCAAACATCTCAAAAGTGTCATTTCAAAGGAAACCCTTTTCCTTTTCCATTTCACTTAATATCCAAACATGCCCTAAGAGGGCAACAAGAAAGATAATGCCAAGATCTGCTTTGGAAAAAAACACAGAAAATACATTGAGGTGAGGCCATAAATCCCCAATACAATGATCTGCAAATAGGCAGATTTCCATGAGAAGCTCTTCAATGCAATTCACAGCTCTGCAACATGGTCAAATAAAATATTTAACCAAGTTCACAGTATGCAAATCATTGATTAGACCGTATCACTAAAGAGATGTTCCCCAGAAACATGTTCTTGGAAATGTTTTGTTATATGTAGTAATTATGCTTGATTGTTTAAGGAAAAAGAAAACGAGTGATATGGGCTTGGTCTGAGCTTCTATTCAAGCCCAATGAGAAAACATGCCAGGCCCAGACCTAGTTTCAAACCCAACAGACAAATGAGGCAGTCTTCGGTTCAGCCTTGATAGCTAATTCATCGAGGTCAGGCTTGAGCCTGAGTACAAGACCACTGATGACTGTCACCAGTAGGGCCTGGGCCTGATTTAAGGCCTGCATGCCAGAACTAATTTCAGGCCTGAAAAAAAATAAAAGGAATAAATGAGCCAGGCACCTTGAATTTTCTGTATTTGTGCATGTAGATAATCTATTTTCTGGCCTCCATAAATTAAAGAACATCTAATATCATGTATGCTATGAAGAGAGAATCTAAATGCTCACTGTGACTACTTCGACCGGATACTTGTGTGTCATGGACAGTATTCTCGAGCTATTAACACTGTGCTTTGGACTACTTTTTGCCTTCACTTGTAAACAGTGGAATGCCGTATGCCAACATCTTGCTTCCCTACTGATATCTTCACGGTTGTAAGACCACCATCCCACTGTCATCTCATCTGTGCCTTCAAGGGCAAATAACCAATCTTTCAGTTCTACGGATATGTCAACATCATCAGGCCTCCCCAACTCCAAAAACCCACCACTATCCACATCTTCAGAACTTTCATCTGAGATCAGAAATAATAGCCACCAAAATTATTAGAAAGAAAAAAGCTAACACGAAATCAATGAGAAAACAAGAAATTATGCAGAAACGGGAAGTTACTGTTTCTCATGAAACGGTAGGATTATTTCCAAAAGAACAAAATCGTTCATGTATCTTTGCCAAACGATAAAATTTCTTGTGGAAAGTATTATCTGCAGTGTGCATAGAGAATTAATGCACATCTCCAATGGTCTGACTGTAATGCGGGGGCATTATAGCACCGGGCTCAAGTGGGGTCGGGGTGGGTGGCCCGCATAACCCTTGCATTTGGGGCCCGTGGAGGCGGGTGGCTCATGTGAGGTAGAGCCCATAGATTTGGGGCCCACGAGGAAGTTTCGGCAAAGGACCTAACCCATGGATTTGGGGCCTGGGCTATGAGATCAAAGGATTAATTCGCCATGCTCTAACAGTTCGAGCTTTTAGAGCAAGTGGTTAATTGTCCTACATCAAATTGGTATCAAAGCCAAAGGTCTCATGTTTGAGACTCCTCACCAGAGGTGATTAATGCCGGGGCATTTTCACACCGGGCTCGAGTGGGGTGGCCTTTGGGATGCAGGAGCACACTCGGGGTGGGTGGCCCGCATAACCCATGGATTTGGGACCGTAGAGGCGGGTGACTCGTGTGAGGCAGAGCCCATGGATTTGGGGGCCCACGAGAGGACGAAACCCATGGGTTTGGAGTCCATGAGAGGACGGAACCCATGGATTTGGGGCCTGGGCTATGAGATAAAGGGATTAATTCGCCATGCTCTAACAGTTCAAGCTTTTAGAACAAGTGGTTAATTGTCCTGCATTAGACTGTGATGGTCCGGATTCATAATGCATTCTACAATGGGATTTTTAAATGGCGTTTTGAAATACTTTTTGGATTCATCATCATAATCATCATCAGCATCTAAGCCTTATAGCAAAATATCACAAATCATGTTCTGGCATTCCCACTCTATCAACAACCAACTTTTGGATTCACTCCCGTCGTATTTTGATGGTAGAAGATATGTATGCCCCAAATCTTGGTGTGGGTGCAAAATGTGTTTTAAGCTGTGCCCTTTTATTTCTATGAAGTAAAAAATCTAAGCTGAATATGCAGATATAGATTTGAATAAAAAATCCACGTAAGCACACAAGTATACTTCCACACATGCATAAAAATAGAAATAACAACAGTAACATGTTATGCAATACCAAAATGTTACCAAGGAATACCACTTATTAACATGGATTCATAGAATCATGACTGACCAGAGGACATTTCTCCTAATATTGAAGTATTTGAGGCAGTGAAGATGTTCAGCAGGAGAATATAATGCTTTCATTAACTGGGAGATGGAGCTAGCTACCAAGATATATGTAAAGGACATAATTTGTCAAAATAACAGAGATGTCCATGCAAATCTCATTTGTGCAGACAAAGCTGCTGATATTTGCATGGGTGTTTTGCAATTCTCAAATATTTAAAGCTTTTAGCAAATTCAAGAACAACAAGCTAGTGACTTTTTCATATTAAAGCTTCAAGGGTACTCATCATTTGGAAAATATCAGCAAATATTAGGAGATTATATGTAAAATTCAGAAATTTATGGTTCCATACTCTCTTCGTCATCAACCTCAACAAGAGTTGATGCTCTCAGTAGCTTTGACAGTGGCCCAGAAGATAAATTCTTCAATCCTTTCGATAGGCCCTCCCCAGGACCACCATCAGGCCCCAGTATACCGAAACGATGCAGCAGAGCTTCTGTATAATTCATCCCACCACCAAGACGTATGCCTGCTACCTTGGCTGACACACTCAAGCTGTGGCACTCCATATCTTGTGAATGGTAAGGCATCACATGCACAATGCTGATCTCTAGAAATGGAAACGGTGCGGCAATGCCATTTAGCTGATGTTTCTTTCTGTTATCAATCCAAAAAACTGCTCTCATCTGTGGATATCCATTCCCTGCCACGAAAAAACCATTTTCAGTAGGTTGCCCAGTACCGTTCTCATGCAGTGGTATCTCATCTGCATCCACACAGTCCACCCGAACACTCTCCCAACGCAAGCTGGATGAGACTGCTATAGCGCCACCTAAGGTCTGATGAGTGACTTTGACAAACAGATCATCTCCACCAAATTGAACTAAAGGCATTCCTTGAATATTCACAGAAGAAGTCTCTAGAAAATTAAGCTGGAGGTCATTTACTGCTAAAGTGACTGCTGTGTCGCTTGGAACCTTTTCCATTATCCTTCCACCCAGGGGTTCTCTACTTCTCGGTTGGTCGCTCTTTTGGATTTTTGCTACTTTTTCACCAACTTTACCAAAGTAGGTGTAGAGATCCAAAACAAAGAACAGCTGCTCGACGGAAGTGTTTGACAGGTATTGCTGGCAAGAAACTCCTATTCTGACGATACCTCCTGGAGGGGGGATGCTGATCAGTGGACCACCGTCTGCAGTTGCCATGGCTGCCTCAAAGCAGGCTTCTTGCAGTTCGACACATTTCCACAAACCGGCAGACCAGTCAGGAGAAGTTTTATGTTCTGTTACACCACCGCATGTTTCAAGAGACAGACTAAGATGAGAAGCTCGAGTGGTCCATTTCATCTGGCTGGCATCAACTGGCTGACCTTCCCAGAGACAGAAGCAAGCGGCATCTTTGTCCAGGTTCAATAGCCTGAATTTTATTTTTGGGGACTTCGAGAAGAATAGGTCCTCGACATGAAGCCTTGCACCAGCAAAGGAGCTCTGGAATGGGTTGTCGCCATTGCCAGCACGATTATCTGATTTTCGTATATCCAAAGGAACCGTGAGATCAAACTCTTTAAGAGTGAATACAAGGGAGTTTATTGAGAAATCTGGCAAAACAGCACCACGATTGACCACAACTCCATCGGCTAAGAAGGAAGAGATCCTCAAACAAGTTTCCTCCTGAAGACTAATCTATGGAAAAGAATGGAACACAAAAGAGTTAGGGACATGGGATCTTTTTTCTTTTTTTCTTTTTTCTTCCAAGAAAGGATCTGCTGCTATCCTTTACATCTACATTGTCATCAAGCACTATCGCCTGATGTGTGGCACACATGTACATGATCTGGACCACTCATCTGTTGGGCCCTGCCAATGGACAGACCGCACCCCAAAATATCACATCAGTCAGACGATCCTAGACACCAGACGTAGGATTTTTTTTTCCCAATGATTACAGATAGATGGTTCGATAAACATCCCAATGAGGAAAAAAAACCTCCAATCAGAAGTTAAGATTATCCAACATTTTGATTATTGGCTTATGGCCAATCGACAGTAGGACTGACAGAAACAGTCCAGATGTCATACATGTTACAAAATCAACAGTGATGGATTGCTTGAAAACAAAAATAGATATAGGTGTTCTGCACCAGATCTCTTCCCTTTTCTGGTGAAGAAATATAGTTTGATGTACCATAAGAGGCTGGCAGTCGATGACTGTCTGTGAATCAAAAGAAGGGGGAGCAGGTGAAGGCTTGATCTGGAGAGAATGGAGGCAAACTAGAGGGACACCGATGTTGAATTGCCACTGATGGTCTCCTAATGGATAGATTGGAGGACAAAAATCCTTAGCTGCATGCATATCAAACCACATGAACAAATCAGCTTCCAAATGAATAAAAAACCATCTACAATCAATAGTAGCATCTTATGTAAAATAATCACAGTGACATTTGAAGCAAAAGAAAGATAGATAAGAAATACCAAACTCCGGAACATGCAGAGTGTCCTTTGTAATGGCCTGCATGGATGGTTGCACCAAGGTGCATGGAGGATGCGAAAAAGTGTCCCTGCATTCCAACCAACCACCAAGTAACCAACTAAGTTCCTACTATCTGAAAATGTAGTAGAAGAACCATTCAAGAAAGCTCAAAAGACAAATTTTAAGTCAATATGTTGCCAAGTATGAAATATACATTTTAGCATTTTATCTTCAACAAATAAAAGAAAAGTGTACAATAGGTATTCCGGGACTATATCATTAATCAAGGGCAATGTGTCTTACCAAATTTGATAACGACCAAGATTATTAATTTATTAAGGTCATGAAGAGCCAATATTGAACATTTTAAGGCAACAAATCAAGAACTAGTTATTTACTGCAACTGGAACTGGTTGCAACCCATTGATCAATGGATTACTATATGGTTTCATCAAAATCTATTAAAACAAAACACACAAATAGTAAATATTTTGTCAAAAGTAAGGTTCTTAATATCCGTTTTTGGGGGTGTATCAAAATCCCAAAAAGCCGATACATATGGCCATAACAGCTCCATATCAGCTGGAAAAAAAATTTGGCTAGAAAGAAAAAGAATATATATATATATATATATATATATATAAAAGGAAAACAGGAAAATGTAAAACACCATAATCTTTAAAATTAAAAAAAAAAAAAGTCGTCATCATCATCATTAGAGCCTTATACCAACTACTTGGGGTTGGTTGCACAAATCATATTCCGCCATTCCACTTCATCAAGAGCCATATCCTTAGTTAAACATAGGCCATCAAGTCTTTTCTTACCCCCTCCATGTCCTTTCAGGCCTTCCCTTACCCTTTTCGAGCCTTCAACTTGAACCCACTCCTAAATGGTGCAGTTCTTGGTCTCCATTGAAAATGGCCAAACTGTCCAAGTCTGCTTCATCTAATTACCGATTGGCACTACTCCTAAGTTCCCATGAATGCATTCCTTTCTAATTCTATCCTTCCTGGCCTTGCCACTCATCCATCTCAACATCCTCATTCCAGCTATAAGCCTATACTCATCCTATGAACATGTTGTTCCTTGACAGCCCAACAATTTGTACAATAAAGCATGGCTGGTCCTATAGCAATCCTATAAAGTTTTCCCTCCAGTTTGATTGGTATGCTATGATCACATAAAACTCGATAGGCACATCTCCATTTTTTTTTTTTTTTTTTTAAAGCATGTATTCAATCGTATTCGGACTATTCTTTGACAAGAATGTTGCCTGTCAGCCTGACCCGCTAGAAGTCGGTCAAATAGGCCATAATCATACACACATCAAGCAGGATTTTGTGGATTATGGCCCCTTACATTAGACAGCAACAAGAAGATGAATATTGAAAAAAAAAAAACAAAAAAAAACATGATGGTTTTCACCGTTTTCTGTTTTCCAGAACGATCCATTCAGTTCAATTCATCAAAATTTTTTTTTTTTTTTTTGGGAACAGGAGTAAGTTTATTAAAAAGAAGCCAAAAAGGCAGAAACAACAACTACATCACAACCATTATGAAGCAATTGCTCCCCCAAAATAGGCCAAAATGTAGTCTACAATGACTTTGTAAGCTTCCTTTGGGGTTGAAATGAAGAAAAAAAGTGTAAAAAACTGAGAGAACATTGGGGGAAAAAACAAACAAACAAAAGGGAGCCTTTATCGTCATTGGCTGATATGAGTATGATATTAGATCTATTCCACCCTTGCATGAATAAGCACACGAATTTTCAATATTTACAAAGTAGAAAAATTAATGAAGAATTGTTGACACATCAAATTGGAAAAGCTAAGGTGCGAGTTCTTCTGGAGAGGGGCATAAGTTCCACCTTCACAAGTGGGAAGAGGTTTGCAAACCGATTCATGAAAGTGGAGTGGGGATAAAGGTGTTGGGTTACGAATGAGGCTTTGTTGGGAAAGTGGTAATAGAGATTTTTCTCTAGAGCTGTACACGAACCAAGATAGCTCAAAAAGCTCACTCGGCTTAGCTCGATCTAGCTCGGCTTGAATGGTGACTCGATGCGAGTCAAGCTTCATATGACCTAGTTCGTTTAAAAAGAGCCGAGGTCGAGTAGAGTGGACCTTGAGTCGGCTCGGCTCAATTCCAAGCTTGGTTAACTTGAGCTCGGCTTGAATATAAATATAAATACACACACACACACACAAAAAACCTACCCTACCGTACCGTTCCCATCCCTTTCTTTACTTTTCCCTATACAAACCCAACCCGTTGTGCCTGCCCGAGCCTCTCTCTCTCTCTCTCTCTCTCTCTCTCGCCCGAGCTCCACTCTCCCAATCTCTCTCTCCTTCCCCTCCCCACTTGCTCAAGCTCGACTCAGCGTCGTAGTCGCATTGCCCGCACCCACTAGACTCACTCACTCTCTCTCTCTCTCTCTCTCTCTCTCTCAACAACAAGGTACCTCTAAATCTAATCTTTGATTATTTTTTTTAAAAATTATTTATGTAATTGTTTAAAAATAGGAAAACCCCTAATCCCAAAATTGAGATTTGAAGTTTTGAATATATGATTTGTAAATTGAAAGGTTTAGGGGTCGAGAACTCGAATGGTAAGCTCGAGTGCATCGAGTGCAAGCTCGAGCTCAAGGAGAACACGGACGAGTCAACCTAAGCTCTAGTGGTAAGCTCGGGGAGAGCATAGACGAGTTAAGCCAAGCTTAGCCCACCTTAACTCGACTAAGCTCAATGTACAACCCTATTTTTCTCTAAAGAGGGTCGGTTATGGTGAGAGATCATTGCTTATAAATATGGAACAAACAAGGTATTCTGTAATAGTAATAGTGGCCATAACGACCACCACCATTACCTTTACAATATAGGTCGTAAAGGCTGTTACGACCCTCATAATGATCGTTATGGTCTCTCTATTTTTTTCTTTCTTTTTTTTTTTTTAAAATTATTATTGAAAGAAAAAACTTGAAAATCTTATATTTGCCTTGTAACATTGAAAAGAAAATATCCAAAAAACTAGTATTTGTCCTGTAATAGACCATGATGACCTTTATAGGGGGTGTAACGGACTGTTAACGATAGTTACGAGTCATTTTTTCCCATAGCGGTTGCTACGGCCGTTACAATCCCATAACGTATAATAGTTGCCACTATTACCTTTACGTAGCATCATCTATGGCACACCATACGTGTAATGGTTGCCACTGTTACCTTTACGTAACAACTTTTATGGCACACCGAGGCAAAATCATCACTTTATCGAGCTTCGGCATTTGGAAGGTCGTTGTATCTATTAGAAATACATTCAAGGTTTGGTTTTTCTATCTTAGCGACAAAACGCATGTTCGTTTTTGGGAAGACTCATGGTGTGGGGACAAGCCTTTGGAGGTCAATTTTCCTTCTTTGGCAAGACTAGCACCATATAAAAACACCTCTAGCCAATTGCTTTTCCTTTATTGGAGCCACAAGTGTTTGGTGCTCTCCATGTCGTAGGGATCTATCGGACAAGGAGGCGTGTGACTTTGGAAGATTTTTGGGGCAGCTGCAGAACATTCATACTTCTTCGACTTCTAAGGCTCTCTAGTTTGGAGTGCTTCTTCATCGGGGAAGTTCATGGTTAAATCATTCTACCCTCTGATCCGAAAATCATCGTCTCTCCCAAGTTAGGAATTTTTTCATGGGTTTTGGTTATATGGAGCTCCAACAAAGATGACAACATTTACATGGTTGGTTGGGAGGAAGAGAGTGTTAACCATAGACAACCTCCAAAAAAGATTCCTGGTCCTCCCCAACATGTCTCATGCTTAGATGCAGAATTGATAGAACATTTGTTCATTCATTGCCCTTTTGCAAAGCAGGTGTGGATCGAGGTTATGACCATATTTTAAGCTAATTGGGTCATGCCTTCATTAGTAGTTCTTCTGTAGGCGTGGCATGGTGGGATTCGAGCTAAGGAGTAATTAGTCATTTGACTTTTTTTTATTTTACAACATAGGGTGTCCCCGCCCCATTTAAGGCGAGACTATTTCCTGCGGATGCACACAATCATCTGCAACCATGTGCATTGGGTAATGCCGGGGAGGGGAGTCGAACACACACCCGTAGGGAGCATTGGGTGTACTCACAACCACGTGCATCAGGTAATGCTGGGGAGGGCAGTCGAACCATGCCTGTAGGGAGCATCGGGTGTACCCGCAACCACGTGCATCCGGTAATGCCACCCATTTGGCATATGTTGTTGTTAGCAATTCTATTGAATAGTTGAGTTGAACGGAATAAGGTGTTTAAAGGACAAAAAAGGTCCTTGGGAAGAGGTGGTTTGGAGGCCTAAATGGGATGTGCTAAAATGGGTGTCTGGGACAAAGAAAATAGAAGATTGCAAAAATTTATCTTTGCTCAGGTGGTAATGTTTTTAGGCTATATTATGTTCCACTTCAACTTTTGTCGTAGTGTTTTATCAATAAAAAATCATTATCCTTGAGAAAAAAGATGGACATACGATAGTCGAGATCTTGTGGCACATCTATTAGGTCAGCATGGGATTATGATCAAAAGTGGATGCCACTGGTCAGGAGGGATTGGGTTAATTTGGGTGCAGAGATGAGGCGTGTATATTGACTTTTGTTGGGATAACACATACTAAAGTCTATAGTGCTGAGGTACACCATAACTGATGTCCCCTTTAAAACAAAGATTCCTTATAAATAGATCCAATCTTGAGGGGGATGGAGCAAGAGAGAGTCTTAGATATCCCCACCCTAAGGACATCTAGTAGAGATGGAGAGAAAAGAAGAAGAAGAAGAAGAAGAAGAGAGACATCTCTCTCCTCCATCACAAGGCCACACGGGGGGCCCACCTTGGGTGCCTCTCAAGTGCACACACCTAGAGCTACCTTGAATGTGTAGCCGCTCATTGGTCTCCTCTTTTTTGGAATAGATCATGACGAGACTTCCAACGTTGGAAGATCAAAATCAACTTTTCTACACGGGATCAATGGACAACAAATTCAAGGTAAGATCTTAATCTTTGATTTGTTTCTTTTCTAAGGATTTGATAATATCGACACGGAGATCCTAAGGCTAACATTTGGAATTTTGAAAAGTTTTATGTTTCCGCATCTTTTAAAATTCACCAACAATGTGTGGGTCGAGCCAATGTCCACCCAAGCCTGACTCATTTAAACGGTCCATCTAATCTAATCCATGCCTAACTCAAACCCGGTAAACTCAACTTGGACCCTTCTTTTTTAGCATGTCAGGTAAATTGGTGTATGAGTCAACCCAACCCATTGCCATTTCTACACATAACCAATTGAGATTTGCCACTGCATCCCCGCTTGGAGGCTTGAAAAGGCTAAAACCTAAGCCTGGCATTGCTCACAAAAGGTAAAATGGCCAAAAGAATCCACCCGAAATATCCAATCGCAAACCAATTGTGCATGAAGAGGTTATTAACCATCTCCTAGTTACTAAGGCACATAATTAGGGTGTTACATCAAGCCGAGTCAAGTCGAGTTGGGCCAAGCTTGTCTTGACTCGTCCGTGCTCTCCTTGAGCTCGAGCTTACCATTGGAGCTTGGCTTGATTTGTCTGTCCTCCCCTTGAGCTTGAGCTCGCCATCGAGCTTACTATTCGAGCTCCCAGCCCCAACCTGACCCAACCCGATCCCCAAACCGTTCAATTTGCAAATCATAGATTCAAAACCCAAAATCTCAATTTTAAAATATGAGAATTTTCTATTTTCAAACAATTACATAAAAAAATAAATCAAATATTAGATTTAGAGGTACCTTGTTGTTGAGAGAGAGAGAGAGAGAGAGAGAGAGAGAGAGAGAGAGGAGCTCAGGCGGGCACAACAGGTTGGGTTTGTAAAGCAAAAGTTTTGATATATATATATATATATATATATATATATATATATTCGAGCCAAGTTGAGCTCGAGTTAACCAAGCTTGGAGTCGAGCAGAGTCAAGCTCTACTATACTCGACCTCGACTCATTTTCAAACGAGTTGGGTCATATGAAGCTTGGCTCACCTCGAGTCGCCGTTCAAGCAAGTTCAAACTGAGGTAAATCAAGCCAAGCTGAGAGAGCTTTTTGAGCTAGCTTGGCTCATGCACAGCTCTACACACAATGCATCCATTCATGACATGCATGCCCCTATTGTTGTGGTGGTCAATAGTCAATGCCTAATCTCTTTCAACAAGACAACTAAACACCACTACTCTAGGAGGACCCTGATAAAAACAACCTTTGCCAATTTCAAATCTCATTCACCAAGGCTGTCAATGGGCTGGGTAGTCCCAATGGGACTTCGGGCTTGGCCCGTTTTGGGCCAGGTTTGGGGTGGTGTATCAGGCCCGGCAGTCGGGCTCGAGCTTAAATCAGGAGCCCGATTGGCCAGACTTGGGCTTAGCACCTCAAAAGCCCATAAACCTGACCTGACCCAATAGGTCTTTCTAAACCTAATTTTCCCCCGTTTCTTTCATTTCTCCCTCTCTCTCACACATGAGGCACACCAAAATATTATTTATCCATAGAGATATTTAAGGCTCCGGCGGACTTGGGTCAAGCTTTGTGTAAATGTCCCGGGCCGGACTATTTCAGCCCGTCACAACCTGGGCTGGATTTGGGCTTAGGTTCAAAATTGCAGGCCGGGCTTGGACAGAGCTTAGCCTGGCCCATTGACAGCCCTACATTCATCCCTTTCAAAAGGATATGGCCAATTGCTTTGGATGTCTTGCACTTTGAAATAGTTTTCCATATGGACTCATCACCCCTAATCAGCAGACTAATGACCCGACCTCTCTTTGTAACAATAATTGTTTGCAATAACTCTTCTCCATAAAGACCCTTGTCCACGACCATTTACAAAGAAACACCCAACTTCCTCACTTAGTTCTCCCTATTCTTGTCCAACCTTCTGCCTTTGATATATCATATATGGAAACCATACCATCTAATGATTTTCAACTTTTCAGCACATTGCCACATACACAATGTTCATATGAAAGTCCATGCCATCCTCATTCACTCATTTCCTAGTTTCAACTTTTCAGCACATACACAATGTTCATCTGAAAGTTCATGCAAACCTTGTTCATTCATTTCCCATTATCGTAAAAGGTGACAACAAAAGCCTTAATTCATAATATAATGAGTTGTTTCGGTTTCATGGGGATGGATAAGAATGTGCTTGGCACAACACAACTTAGTAAAATTTTATTGCATCCCCCAGAAAATTTGTAGACACTAATCCCTTCTTTGAGGCAATCAGTTCACAAGATCAGTCAACCTGGCCAGAAAACTTATGCAGAACCTACGCGTCATATGCCACCAAGTTAAAATTTTATCATGTTCCCCGAAAGTTCATAGATTTTTTAAAAGGTAACGAAACTTTTATGAAGAAAAACTGCTCGAGAAAACCTCAGGCAGTAACAACAACTACAACCGAAACTTGGAAATTAAATTACAAGCATCAACAGCCTTTAAACAAAAGGCCCATTCAGCCATTCAAACACATCCCACTTAAGCCTTCACACCACCTCTAGCACCAACACACTCAAGTTCCGGAAATACCGATTGCTCCTCTGCACCCAAGGCCCATAACACTGCCATAAGAATCAGCCGCCACAACATCCTGCCCTCTTTTCCTACCCCACCCCATGCCAAGCCAATAAGAGGACTTCAATTGCCCTGACATCACCCATGTGGTTTTAAAGAAATTGAGGAAGCTATCCCACATTCTGACCAAACTGGCAATGAATGAAAATGTGATTAACTGACCCCGCATTATTCATGCACATTAAGCAGACATTGGGAAGCACCATCGATCTTCTTTGAAGGTTATCCATTGTGAGTGCCACATTCCTACCCGCCAACTACACAAATGTTGCTACTTTTTTTTTTTGTGCGTGCTCCATTCCTACCCGCCAACTACACAAATGTTGCTACTTTGGGAGGGGCACCATAGAAAAGGAGACCCAACTTATTACATCTAGATGCAATCAATTCTGAAAATGAGTCAATGATCCAGCCTGAAAATTTAATACAACAAATGTCATATGTGACCAAATATAACTTGCGATAATGTGTACAAGAGGGCTAAATTAATGATCATACATGAAGCTAGAGGAACTATGGTTTACTAACTATTTATTCCTTGTTTAGAGCAATATTCTGAAAAACAAAATTGGACCATAAATTGCAATATTGGTTAAATCATATCAAATTGGTAAACATATTGTAAATTGTATGATTTATTCAAATTACAATAGATTTTTTTTGAAAGGTAGCGGAACTTTTATTAAAGAGGAGCAACAAAAGGGCTCAAGGGATTTTTAAAAAAAAAAAAAGGCCATACAACAAAGACCAATCACTTTGGTCAAAGTCCATAGAACAGGAGACCCAACTTTTTACATCTAGCTTTGCTCTCTTATAGACTTCCAGCTCCAATCCACTTTTGTTTCGGAAACTCCAATTATTCCTCTCCCCCTAAATGGCCCAGATTACAACCATTAAAAGTAGCCTCCATATTCTTTTTTTCCCAACCCCTCCCCCATGCCAAGCAAAGAAAAGGCCACAATAGAATATTTTAAAAGAAAATTATGAAAAATCCAGAAAAAAAAAAATCAGTCATATTAATTAAATATCCATTTCCAACTTGCATCCATTACATAAGTAGAAACTAATTTACTTATTGAGTGATGAGTTTAGGAGTAGATCCACCCACATAAATGGAGTTAAAAACAAAAACAAAAAGGCAAGTTCACAATGAAGGAAACATCTTGATGTGTGGATGAGCATAAGTTATGATAACATCATTGTTGTCATCCTCCTTAAGCGGCATTGTCTCATTTTGTTATTGGAGTACGTGCGACTGTTGCAAGTTAACTCCTCTCACCATTTTCTTTATGCCAAAAGGTAAATATAATGAGATAAATGACATAATAGAAGGATATGGCTTTCTACAGGATTGCAAACTTCAATCATTGCCATCAAAATTCTCGAAAGATAGTCAAAGTGACCCTTTGGCTTAAATGAACATCAATACAGCTTAAGCGGCATTAAATCTCATTTCATTATTGGAGTATTTGGTAGTGCGACGATTGCAAGTAATTTCATAAATGAACATCAATCTTATCATATATGGTATCATCATTTTTATCATCCTCCTTGCTTAAGTGGCATTAAGTCTCATTTTGTTATTGGAGTACTTATTGGTGCGACGGTTGCAACTTGCAAGTGATGTTAACTTCTGTCAAGCCAAAAGGTGAAGACAATGCGACAGATAAAATAATACAAGGATATGGCTTTCCACGGAATTACAAACTTCAAATATTGCCATCAAACTTATCAAAACATACGTTGAGGTGACCCTTGAGATTTCTTCCTTTCATTGTTTCGTGTTCAGAAAATTTCTGAACTAAAAAATCCCACGATAAGCACAAAATGCAAGTGAGAAAGATGTTATTTGACACTCAAAAGACCAAAGATTACTTTAGAAAGAAAAGCAAAAAAATAAAAGTCTAATTACTTTAGCCATGGTTCAGCCCACAACCATGATCGTTGTTTACTTTTTCTTCGCTGATAGAGAATGAAAATGGTTGGAAAAGCAAGAAACAAAGATGGGGACTAACTCACAAGTCACAACCATTACCACTGTTTATTCATTGAATCATTAGATTTGTGTGAAATCATAAGATTCAAATCATGAATTGAAAGATTTAGCCAAAATTTGTTAGATTCAATTAAGAATCCAGAGGGATTAGAACATAAGAGTGAAATGGTCTTCCATATGATTTGATTTGAATCATAAGAAATCGTAAGATTTTAATAACCATGATGGTATAGAGAATTCTCTCAAGCCCATTTGAGAGCCTTATTCATCTTGGCTTATGGAATATTATTGCAAAGAGTACAAGCCCAATTTTTTCAATCAAGGATGCATCTAAGACCTGTTCTTTTGTTGATATGAAAATTCATTAAAGAAAAAGGTTATAGCACTACATCCATCGTGATTGTGATAAGAGGAACCAATAGAGAATATCAATGCAATATCCCTTTTCCTTGGGAGTCTGCAGAAGGTCTAATCTCATTTACAATGAAAGGGAATCTCCAAGGTTCGAAAGCTTAACCTCAAACCCCAATATATAAAAAATTTGGTTTCAATTTCCACTTTGGTAGTCTCCTTCTCCAAAGGGACCAGAGAATAGGAGCTTGATTTTATTCCTTATTGACAGTCTTGTTAGGTATTAGACCAGCAGTGCTTTATTGCGCAGAATGTTGGGCACTTAAGGAACTCTAACTGAAATGAGGATGCTGAGATGGATAAGTGGCAAGACAAGGGAAGGATAGAATTAGAAATGAATGCATTCGATGGAACTTGGGAGTAACACCAGTAGGTAATAAGATGAGGAAAAGTAGATTTAGATGGTTTGGTAATGTGCAATGGTGACCAAGAACTACACCGGTTAGCAAGGAGTGAGTCGGTTCAAGTTGAAGGCTCTACAAGGGCAAGGGGAAGGCCCAAAAGGATGTGGGTGGAAGTAGTACGAAAAGACCTGATGACCTCTGGTTTAACAGAGGAATGGCGTAAAAGGATTCATGTAGCTGACTGCAATAAGTTGGTATAAGGCTTAGAAGATGATCATGATTGACAGATTTCTTAGATATCAATTTTGCTTGCAATTGCATACTTACATCCATTCCTGAAATGTGGTATCAGAATGTTCTAGGTAACTTGCATCCATCCATCCACATGAGCATGTGCACATACACACGACACACACATGGATGCATGAGGGCACACACGTACATAAACACATACATGCAAGCACAAACAAACAAAAAAGGAGAGTTAACAGTTGCTAATATCAATTCATGCCTGCAAAGGGCATGTGCTCAAGCATTCAAACATAAGACCATATGCCACGTAATTATGTGGATGATAAATTCATTTAAGAGTTAAAGAAAAAATCTCTTAGATGTTAAAACTAAAACTGGAATCCTAAACATGTTCTTGACTTATCAAGAGCTGGAAAGATGGGAACAAACTGGAGTTTACCTAAAAAACAATCCAGCGACCATAATACGAGACAAGTTTTTGGTATTTCCTCCATCATTTACACTCGCCTACAAGAAAAGTGCGTCCAAGTCAAATGTGTGGTGGATAATAAACTTTAGATAAAATTGAATCAGAACCAAGACAAGGAGCATAAATTGCATGAGACAATCATACAGGGATCATCAGCATCACTGAGCATGGATGTTACTTAAAAAAATACCTGAATAGGGCCAAAGTGAATGAAAAGACAACAAAGTATTTAGAGCTCAATACAGAACTCGGTCATAATTGTCACCTTCACAGTTCTTGTTTAGGTTTGCAGTTCACAGTACCTAGGGTGGGTAGTTAGTCCAACTGGCCATTTCAATTCCCCAGTAAGTTGTCCAATGCACAGCATTCATTTGGTGAGTTCCTGGCAGAGTTCATTCAATCATTCACTCTTGGTCTACTGTTCAAATCTTCTAAAGCTCATATTTTCATCACATATGGCATACTTCTAAAGCAGCATGTTTTGTTAACCTAAATCAAAAGGGTAGAGAGATAACGAGGATGTTTTCAAGAGCATTTGATCTGGGTGGATGGAGTGGGGATGCGCCTCTATTGTGCTATGTAAGCATCATGCCAATGAAACTCAATAGGAAATTTTATAATAGTGAATTTGATCAACTATACTGTATTGTGCGGATGTTGAGAAGTCAGGAGGCAACATGAGCAGAGGATGAGAATTATAGAAATCTGAATCTGGGAGATAAAATGAGGGGAGAATATTGAAATTGTTCTGCCACATGCTATGAAATCTGGTGATGGTCCGATAAAGATGAAGGTTGGGGAGTCCAAGATTAATCTCAAGTTTGATCACAACATTGATGAGGAAGACTGGTAAGAAAGACATACCAGGGAAGAGTCATTAAAAGCTGCAAATTATTATTATTATTATTATTATTATTTTGGGTAACCAATGTTGTCAAATCGCATATGTGATCATGTGCGATCGCATATGCCTATGCACATATGCGATCGCATATTTAAAAAAAAAAAAAATTGAAAATTTAAAATATTAGGGAAAAATTCAAAAAATTGTAAAAAAAATATAAGAAACTGAGGAGAACTTTTCTAAGTTAATAGATAACTAATTTTACATATTTAAAATATATTTGAAAGAGATAAAATCAATTAAACAATGAATTAAACATCAAGTCATCCACATTTAACAATATAGTTAACAAGAAGTAACAACAAAATCAACAAGCTATTTATTTATTATGGTAGAAAATCAACAAGCTATCTTCCTTGAAACTTAAAAGTGCTTGAATCTAGATTTTCCAACTTCCAAGAGAGAGGGAATGTAAGAGAGAGAGAGAGAGAGAGAGAGAGAGAGAGAGAGAGAGAGATTTAAGATCACTTGGTAGTAGGAAATACAAGAGAGAGGGAGATTAAGACCACCTGTAATTAAGAAATGTAAGAGAAAAAGTGAGTAAAAGAGTTTTGGAGTGAGAATATTGCAAATGGAGGAGATTTGAAAGCCTTTTTATAGACAAAATGTTATTTTTTTTACAAAAAAATAAAAATAAAAATTCAATGTGCCATGGCCAATAATATGCGATCGCATACATCGCATATGCGATCGCATATGCAACATATGTGATCGCATATGTGCCAGATTGCATATGCGATCTGCATATAGATATGCGCATATGCAATCGCACATGACAACAATGTGGGTAACAATAAAGCTCTAGGAGTGTCAATGGGTCAAGCTGGTTCGTTGGGTTTTGGGGCCTGGCCTGATTTTTGCCAGGCTTGGGCTGGAATTTGAGGCCCGGGGGCTGGGCCAGGACAGGCCTAAAATTAAAGCCCATTAATTAATTGGGCCAGGCTCGGGCCGTGACAAACACCCTGTTGGCCAGCCTGGCCCATGTAGGGTTTCATGGGCATTTATGTAATATATCCTGCATGGTGGGGGCATGCCAAATGAACATAACGGATCTTTCACAAACTAGATGCCCAATCTCAGACTCCGCCCATCCATTGGGCAGGGTTTGGACAGACCTCAGCCTAGTCTATTTACAGTAACATAAAATTTGGGGACCTAATGGACTCCCAGTTGCTTTCTTCCAAACATTTTGGGAAGAAGTAGAAGGATATATCTAATTGTAAGATTTGACATCAGAATTTACACAAGGGGTAAGTTGGGCAAGGATCTCAGGGCTCTTTTATCACTTCGATTCCAAGAAAGGAAGGCGCAGTTTCTTTGAAAGACTATAGGCTCTTCAGGCGGTGGGGGCATATAAATTGACAAATATCTTGGCTGGTAGATGACGCAGGACCGATGCATGAACTAAGTAACATGTGAGATCAAATAGCCAAATTAAGATATTTAATTAAAAAAAAACACAAACATCACCATAATCATCATAAATATCATGAAAATCAAAAGAAAATCATGCATAATCCTAGCTTAAGCTACTAATATCGTAACACAAGATCATTAAATAAAAGAAACTATGATCTAATGGATGTAGGGACATCCAATAGTCTATTTCAAAATGGAAAACCTAATACAACTTAGGGTGAAAATTAGGTTTTGGGTAATTTGAGAAAGTATAAAAATTAGAAAATTTAGGTTTAGGGTTAGGGTTTCAGGGATAGAATAAAGATGTTTAGATATAATGATGGTGGAAAACAAAAAAAGAAAAAAAGAAAAGAAAAGGGGGGGGGGGGAAGGTGGGATTCATACATGTGGCCGTACGGTCACACGTGTGGCGTGGGGTGGATGGGTTTAGGTCGGCTAGGATTTAGATTGTGGATGGGTCTGGGAAAATTAGGTTTGGGAGAAGACGAAGATCTAGGATAAGAGAATTAAGAACCTGAAGAAAATATCTGGACGGGGGAGAAAAGAGAATATGGTGTGGGGATAGATAGAGACTTCGCACCACCGTTGATGAAGATTAGTCTTACACCAATCTTCCTTCCAAATCACATGGAAATATCTTCAAATCACATGAAGATGGAAAAAGAAAGTAAGGGCTTTTTTTTCTCTCTCTCTCTCTCTTTATATATATATATATATATATATATATATATATCATAAAATCTAATGGGAGAGAGATAAAGTCTAAAACTTATGTGGATGATCAACGATCAATGGCCCGATCATGTGATTCATGCGATACAATGGCCCGATTGTCGCGTCCCTCCGATCCAACAGTCTGGGTCACTACAAAAAGCAGCCCATGTGCATCTTCCTTGTGTGGGGTCTTCCAGATGCTTGCACATGCACATGGGAGGTCTTTAGCACGATCAAGGGTACTCGCCTAGCCACAAGGAAATTAGAGTGGCCTGCCTCCACCTCTGATACGTACATTAGGGTGAACGTGACGTGATGTCCTCATTAGTAGATTTAGAAGGGTGCTTAGTTCAACTTTCCCCTTTTTTTTCTTTTTTTTTTTTTTAATGATGAATGGATTCATTCATATAAAGATGCTTGGCTCAACTATCCCTTACACCCAAGGTGCTTTTATTCATTGGAGAGATTTTGGACAGGGTGCTTAGGGCTCAAGAATATTGAATGCATCATGAACTTTAGATAGCAAGAGGAAAGGCAAGGCCACAAGGGTAATTTGAATATTGGATCTAGAAAAAGCCTATATGATCATGCTAACTGGAAATTCTTGGAGTGTATGTTGAAAACATGTTTTGGGGTCATGTGGAGAACCTGGATGGTGGAATCCGTTGGTTCAGCTCATTAAATTCTTATTAATGGTTCGCCAAAATGATCTTTTAGAGGTTCGAGGATATTTGCAAGGGGACCTATTAGCTCCATTTCTCTTCACGGGTGATGGCCAATGCCCTTGGCAAAATGATTGATAAAGTTGGTATGACGGACTATCAGTAACCTCAAGGTAGAGGGAGCTAATATTCAAGGGTCTCATCTCAAAATCGCCATTGAAATTATAGTTCTCTTATGCTAAGCTGCCTCAAATTTCTTACTTGAGAGGGGCCCTCCATTGGTTTAAAGCAATGTCTAGCTAGAGGGCTAATCTCTGCAAAAGGAATTGTCGGGACTTTAGCTGAAGCTTGTTCATGTAATGGAGTGGGAAGACAATTAGGATGTGAGGGCTGGTAAATTGATATCCCATTTGCAGCTTCTATAGTGTATTAGTAGATGACGAAAAGATTTTGGAACTCCATGATTGAGAGGAAGCTCTCAACATTCATTAATTGGACTCTAATTAATCTTACATCTCTAGTGAGCAAGTAGTTTAAATCTTGAATTTCATCGGTACTTAACCAGTGTTCAAAATATTGGCGATGTTATCGATAATATCGGCAGTATTGTTAGGTTAGTGATACCGAAACTGCTGGAAGTTTAAAAGTATCATTAGGTTACTGATACTGAAACTATTGGCAATATTTTCAATAATATTGACAATATTTGGAGATATTATCGATATAGGCGATATTTTAATGAGAATCCCTGATAAAAGTTCCCTGGTATAGGCAATATTTTAAATATCGACGATATCGGCCGATATATCCCACGATTTATCATGTATCCTACCTGTGCGATACGAAACGCATAGGTAATGCCGATATATCCCACCAATTCAATATGGTGAACATTTTCGATTTCTGACCTAGTTTTTTGTTGTAAATCATATTAAATTAGTATCAAATGGTTACAAATCTATGATTCTTCACCTTTTCCATGAAAAATAATGAATTTGGAGCTTTGATTTCGAGATTTAGGGAGATAAGCCTCGTTGCAGAAAATTGGGAAAAATCAAAATTTCTCAATTTCTCACAAATTAGTTGCAATCTTTGTATCCAAGCACAAAATCAAACAGGTATGTAGCTTGATCTAATGATTCTTCTTTTGCTTTTGAATGTATTGCTTAGTGTTTCCATACATGTCTTCTTACATTTATAAATTATATGAATAAACTTTGAATATACTTGCATCAGTTCAGTCGAACAAGGAATATATTAGGACTCCATACAAAGGAAACCCCTATTATATGCACTTTTTTTTTTTTTTTTTGTAATGTTTTGATTTCTAAATGTGTATTGATGTCTTTTTCAACAATCCCTGAAGTTTCATTGAAAAATTTCACTAATTTCCCAATGTTCTTATGTTTCCCAACAACAATGATACATTACATGATACAACTGATATATCTCATGCGATAATTGATATGTATCTGTATCCCAAGGGTGCAATACATTACATGATAATGATATTTAAAACATTGGGAATAGGCAATACCATTGAGAATATCCCTAATATCAAGGAATCATCCGTAAATAGGGAAAGGATAAGGTCATAAACGTGAACTATTTGAGTAGATGATGATTTTTATTGATGGGTGTTTATTGTGTCTGCAGAACGGTGAATTAGTGAATCATGTAGTCATCCACTATTCATTTACAACAGATGCATGGTGCAAATTCCTTAAGCTATATTTGGCATGGTTTGGATGATGACAGCGTACATTGCTGAGTTTTTCAAGTCCTGGAATTGGGGATGACCTGGAAAAAGAGATCACACATTATGGAGATTAACCATGCCTGTTTTTCTCTGGTTCACCTAGAAAGAAGGAAACGGTAGGTGTTTTAACAACATAGCTTACCCTTCATGTGAAGTTTTCATAGGTCTAAAGCAATGTTCGAAATATTGGTATCGCATTACGTATCATATCCTTGGGATATAGATACGTATTGGTTATCGCACGAGACATATCGTTTGTATCGGGTAATTTATTGCACTTTTTGGGAGACATGGTAAAACATTGAGAAAATGGTTGAATTTTTCAATGAAACTTTAGGGATTGTTAAAAAGACCTTAATACACACTTTTAAATCATAACATCTCAAAAAAGAAGTGCTCATAATAGGTTTCCTTTGTATAGGGTCCTAAGCTATGCGTTGTCTTAACTAAACTAATGCAATTATATTCAAATTGAATGCATAACATTTAGAGTGTATGTATGATCATTTCATCGAAGTTCAAACACTCCTATATACTTCAAAATTAGTCTCAATTGACAGCTAGTTGAAGGGAAAGTTTGAAAAAATTTAATATTTCAATAAATTTTTATTAATCATTAATTAAAAAATGATTTTTATTTTCTGAAATTAACAAGGACTTAACAAATCAGTAGATCAGCCCTCACACATGCTTGATTTCATATTTGGAGTGCAACATTACAAGTAATTTGGGAGAAATTGGGAAATTTTCAATTTTTTCCCAATTTTCCCCAAATCGGACCACTTACATTCAAATTTCAAAATTAGAGTGTATGTGATGATCATTTCATCAAATACTCCTAAATAGTAAATACTTCGAAATTAGTCTCAATTGACAGCTAGTTAAAGGAAAAAAAAACATGGAGAACTTGAAGAACCAGTGGATATCGAAATCAAAGCTCCTGGCTCCAACTTCATGATTTTTCATGCAAAACATGAAGAACCAATAGATTTATAACCATTTGACACTGATTTAACATGATTTCAAAAAGAAGAAAAAAAGGGATCGGAAATTGAAAATGCTCACTGGATCAAACATGTGGGATATATCAGCACTACCTGTGCGTTTTGTATCGCACAGGTGGGACAAAAGATATATAGTGGGATATATCAGCCGATATCGTCAATATTTAAAACATCGGTCTAAAGGAGGGAGTTTGCCATGGGGCTGCTTGCTTGAAGACTTTCGCGGGTGTTGCAAAGGATTAGAAAAGTTCTGGCTGTCTATATTTAGAGTTGTCTGTGTGGATCTTCATCATCCATTGGATTAATATTGTTTGGTTGTTGTTTCTGCTAACTATTTCTGTCTCTAGATCAGGAGATTGGTGTCCCCCTGTAGAAGACCCCTTTCGGATTCTGAATTAGAAGAGCTCTTGAATCTCCTCAACCTTCTCCAAGGAATTCATCCCAACCCAGCGGCCCCTGACTCTCTCTTGGTCGCTGACCTACTCAGGAGTCTTCACATGCAGATCTTTCTTCTCCATAGTCAGAGGAAACCCTTCTTCGACAATTGGCTTCCATGGCTTCTTCTGGACCTATGATAGGCCCCCGAAGGTCGCGGCCTTTACCTGGCTCATCGCTAGGGAGAGATCTTTGACGAATGATAACCTCTGGCGAAAGGGTACGATCCTCCCTAATATTTGCATCCTTTGCATGGAGGCAGAGGAAACCATCAGCCACCTTTTCCTTCACTGTTCCTTTGCACATAGAGTGTGGTCTGTTGTCCTCTCCAAATTCAGAGTTTTCTAGGTCATGCTGGCCTCTGTGTACTCCTTGCTTTACGCCTGGCACTTATCTTCTCCCGACAGAAGTCTTTCTAAAGCCTGGAAGCTTGTGGTGCTGGCTAATCTCTGGGAGATCAGGAAGGAAAAGAATAGTCAATGCATTTGCAACATCTCCACCTCTTCAGCTAGAGTCTCAGGCCTGGCTCTTTGGAACATCAAGGATTAGATGAGTGTAATATCTACTGAAGACCGGTCGTTGCTATCTCATCAACTCAACTAGTGTTAGGGTGTTTTGTGATGTTTCTGTTGTTTTGGCTAGCTGTTTTTGTCAGTTCCTCAGCCCGGATCTGGGACTGTGTTGAGCTGTATAGCTTCTCAAGTTTCTTTTGTTTGGTTCTGCTTTCTGTTGGTTTGCTTCTTTGTTTGCTTTGCGGTCCTTTTTGGCCTTCTAATAAATTTCAATCTTCAAAAAAAAAAAAAAACATTAGGTTGAAGGACTTGAAAGGAGGATGATGGGAATATCTAAACGGACTTGGATTGAGGTGAAGAGGAAGCATACAAAGATTTATTCACTTACTGAGGATAGGCCTCGGATAGGAATAATTAGCGAAAAAGGCACATAAAGCCGGCCCAAAAAACTGGGACAAGGCTACGGTGATAATGGAGATGGTGGTCGTAGTAGTGGCGGCAAGTTTTGGGTTTGGACACATGTAAGGGGCAAGGATTTGCGTATTTTGCGGAACTTAGATAAAAGAACATTGAATTCAAGTGAAAGAAGGAATGGGTTTGGGTGAATTTAGAGGTTGTTAATATGTGAATTGAAACCATTGAATTCGTGACATGTGGCAAATCAACTCGTGACAAATTGCATATCAATTTGGTTGACGTTATTTGCAGCACACAGAGTTAAATCAGTTTGGAGGTTATTACACGCATGAACAACAATAAGGCCTAACTCCTTCATGAAAAGAAGCAGTTAGTACAATGACCCAGTCCACACGACCAGTTGTCCGTGACGAAACATACAATAAATCTGGCATAAGCACATGCTTTGAACCATAACATTTAATGTTAATATCTTCTAGATCATCAACAGAAATAGCCCAATTGCAAAAAACTGGATGCTTAACTAAAAATGATATGGTCCATCGATCATTACCCGAGAAAAGAAGAGCGATTGCATCAAAAGCTCTAGCTGGAACTCTGAAAATAAATTACAATCATTACTGAAGCATATGGAAAACAATTTCCACAAACGAAACTCTTTCACACAAACGCAAAAATTTTTTTTTTTTTAAAAAAAACAATATCCGCAAAATGTTACAACAAACTTGAATAATCTAGAAAGAACAATTTGAACTAAACATAACTAACCAGTATCTTTGATGCAGAGAAATATATGGTCTACAATGATGGACACAATAGAACGACCTGCTGCATCTGTAGACCGCTGCCAAGGTTTCCATTAAATATGTTTCATGAACAGGAATTCAATTCAGTATAATTTTCTATAATGAGAATAAACATACCAAAACATTCTAATGGAATGACTATAAAGCATTCGAAACGACAAAAAAAAGGACCTGTTTAGCCTTTGGATCCACATCTCCTCTATTCAGGCACACACACAACGCTGTCATGAACCGTAGAAGCGCACGCAAACCTGCTCACGCTTTCAAGGATTTACCCATCCTTAGTATATCATTAAAAATTCTATGCATTATAATTTTGAAAATGAGAGGTAAATAGATGACAAGTCAGTTACCCGGTTCGCTCAAGGCAGGACAAACAGCTTCCGTCACATGCAACTGAACCTCAAGCCCCAGTGGACCATTTTGTTCTGTCCTTTGAACAGTGATCTGAAGGGGAATTATGAATTGGGACATAAATGATCATGATTTTCCATAAAATTCCAAAGAAAGGTTTCTAGTTAATCTTAAAAACAAAGTTTCCCTAGAAGCAAATTGGCATTACATAAGCCTGCCCTGATATTCCTTCCAGAAATCGTTCACCCCCAAAAAAGAGTCGCTTTGCACCATCATCATCACGCTTGCTTGCTCCATTTTCAGAAAATGTCAAATGAGCATCAGTGAACATATCAGGATGAGGTAACAGGTCGACAGATAATGATTCCCATTCAAGTTTCTGAGAACAGAAACAGTTTGGCATCAGACAAATATCCTCTGATACAGAAGAAGAAGAAGATAGTGATATAAGCATTTGAGCATTTCAATCAAAATGTATAATTTGATCGATAGACAGACAGACGAACGGACAGTTACAAAAGATGAGAAGACAGGCAGACATAAAGATATCAATATAGATATGCATGTGTAGAATTTCAAAAGTTAGAAAGCAACTCAGACATTCAGACTCCAAAAAGAAAATATAATTATTTGAATTTCAAATAACTACCTTGAAGACATAGATGTACTTCTTATTATTGGAAAAATCCCTTGCTTCTTTAAGGTTGACAACCTGTCGGCACAAAATGATTCATATGAAGTAGGATCCTTATGTGAGAAGAACACCAACTATTAAATTACAAACGAACAACCAAAAGACTACCTGCCAGTTTTCATTTGTCGTATACAGCAAAAGGTTGCGTATTGTGATAGATGCTAAGGGTGATGCCCTGGTCAAAGATGAAGAGTAAGCGTGACTTTGCTGGCAATAAAATGCAAGCATCAAAACTTCTAATAGCAATTAGCAAGTCTGATGTGGAACATTGTTCACCACAAAATGAACACAATGAGCACATGAAAAAAAAAAAGAGAGAGAGAGAGAAGATTTTAGATTCATAAAAAAAGAGGATAGAAGAAGTTATTCACGCTTCCCTTCATGGCCATTCATGCATGTTGGGTAAATCAAAGGTAAAACCAATAAAACAATACAACAAGCAATAGGTTTACCGTAATAACACAAAAAATAAATAAATAAATAATTGTGTAGCGATTTACACACACTAGAGCTCACACAAACCCAACGACACATGGAACATAAAATACACTAGATACACTAAGGGTAGAGAGCAGTATCCTCGCCCACACACACAATGGGTGCAATTAAATTTCGAGGATGAAATTCTTGTAAGGGTGGTAGAATGTAACAACCCGGAATTTTGGTGTGCGTGTGTACGCATGCATGCATGTACACTTGCATTCATTGAAGCACATATGCATGAATCCATTCATTCATCCATGCATTCATACATATAAGCATCCATAAGCTTTTGCAAGGAGCGACCATTGATATGTGCTATAGATTTGCGGTAGATTTTGTAATTAACGAATATATGATTTTGTGTGTATATTAGTATATATGTATGTATACACCGTCTTGCCACTCATACACATGAAATCAACCAATCATTCACAAACTCACCCAATCTTAACCATTGAACATGTATTAAACTCACTCGACCATCCACTTTTGTGAGATTGAGTTACATGACTACCCACTTGTTCGTCCATTCACAAGATCAGGTAGATTTCTCTAATAATTAATCTAAGCCTTTTATTCGACGGGCCATCGATTAATCCATCTCACCATCTAGCCTTACATCATATTTGGATCTGCCAATTGGGCTACCCAAAAATCACCATAATGATTCTCACATTTTCCCGAAAAATTTATCGGATTACTACTTTCATTGGAACACGATTGAATAAGTTTTTGGGGCCCAAAAGCCAAACATGTATTTTGATGGCAAACTTGTAATTTCTAAAAAAAAAAGAAAAAGAAAATACATGAATCTATATTCTTAACCTTACGTACATCGCCCCATATCTTACAATCGTGTAATCTACCCATAACACCGGCTATACAATGACCTCTTTGCCTATCGAAGTACCCAATGGGCCGCTTAAATCTTATTTTCATACTCATCCAACCGTCAATCACATATATGCACGTAGCCATCAAATGATCCATTCAAATGAAATTTCAATGATTCAAATTGAGGTGAACATCGTACCTATCAATTGTACTGGAGTACTTTTGTGTAGGGTCATGCTTAGGTTTATTTCCTGACTCACAAGCCTTACAATGAAAATCCCCGTTACATGACTTTCCAAAAGTGAAAATCTTTCTATACATTCATCCCAAACATCTACCTTCCATACATCGCCCTATATTTCACTTTAAAGGAGTTTATTTATAAAACCAACTGTACATCTACTTTCAAATACATCAAAGACCATATGTACCATTCTGTTCACAATTCTAAAATTGTTTGAATGCCCATTCCAAAATCCAAATTTCTTGAACCATTCATTTAAAATACTAGCATAGGACCATCTGTTTGCAGATCTAAACCATCCACTGGGGAGATCATTCAACTATAGTTATCATGAGTGGTGTACAAGCTTAACTTCAATCATTCACACAAGTGAACTTAGGCCAAATCAAGCAACATGGTATTTTTGGGAGTAACATGGGAAGTGTAGTAGCACACGTTACCAAAACAACTCCTTTCGGTTTTTGAATCACGAGAAGAGATGAGACGTGATTTTTGGAACAATTAATGATGCACTAATCTAGACTATCAAAAGAGTGATCATAATTGTTTATCACCGAGGTCACGAATGATAACGTTAGATGAACGGTGAACATCTTTCATCCTGGACCCTATACACATGTGAAACCAAGCCAAATACTCCCTTAAGAGAGAGAGAGAGAGAGAGAGAGAGAGAGAGAGAGAGAGGAATTTCGACAATGCATGTTGTTGTGTGGCTTAGAGGCAAAAGGAGTATAAGGTGATTCGATGATTATCGTGTGGAGAAAAGAAGATAAGAGTGAGAGAGAAAAAGAATGACGAGAGTTTTTGCCAAGATGCCCTAACACAATGTTTTATTAGAATAGAGCATATAGTACACTACAGGAGAAGAGGAAAGTGTGCACATGCACTTACATTAAAAGAGCCACTAACCACACACTATACACTAACACTCTCTAGACTCCCCTTCAAGTTGAAGCATAGATGTTGATCATGCCCAACTTGTCGCAAACACGATGAAGAGGATCTTGACTCAAGGACTTTGTAAGAATATCAGCAAGCTGATCCCCGGATCGAACAAAAGGGGTGATGATTTCCTTCGAGGCAACTTTTTTCTAAATAAACAATCCACCTCAATATGCTTGGTTCGCTCGTGGAAAACCGGCTTACGAGCAATATAGATGGCCGCTTGGTTGTCACAATGAAGAGGAATATGAGCCGAAGGGGGATAGCTAAGTTCTTCAAGAAGGGCGCGAAGCCACACGAGCTCACACGTTGCATGAGCCATAGCACGATATTCTTCTTTAGCCGAGGACCGAGCAACAACCGGTTGCTTCTTGCTCTTCCATGTGATAAGATTGCCACCTGAGAAGGTATAGAAGCTGGATGTAGAGCGGCGATCATAAGTATTACCTAAACAATCAACATTGGAATAGCCAGAAAGATGAAGATGACCATGCGACTGAAAGTGGAGGGCAAGACCCGAGGCTGATTTTAGATATTGAAATATGCGGTATACAACCAGATGTGAAGCACAGGGAGCTTGCATGAATTGGCTAACAACGCCCACCGCAAAGGAGAGATATGGGCGAGTAATAGTTAGATAAATAAGTCAGCCTACAAGTTGAAAATACATATTGGGATCAGAGATGAGAGCACCATCATCTGGCCAAAGCTTCTGCGAAATATCTGTGGGGGTGGTAGCGGGTTTACACCCTGACATGTTGGTCTCCATGAGAAGATCAAGCGCATATTTTCGTTGTGACAACACCAACCCAGATGAGGAGCGACTAACTTCAATTCCTAGGAAGTAGCGAAGAGAACCAAGATTCTTGATCTCAAACTTGGTCTTCAAAAATTCTTTGACCTCTCATATTCCGACCAAATCACTACCGGACAGAACAATATCATCCACATATATAATTATAACCATGATGTCTGTCGGTCAACGACATATAAAGAGGGAATGATCGGCATGACTATGAACAAAGCCGAACTCCAAGAGAGCCTAACTAAAATTTTCGAACCATGCACGCGGGGATTGTTTGAGTCCATAAAGAGCCTTCTTCAACTGACATCTTATTGTATTACAATATGATACATTTGTACTTTAGCCATTGGATTTCAACTTTTTCCAATTATGCAAACCAGTAATTTGATAGGGTTCCCCTTGGATGGGGGTTGCCCAACAAAAACACTTTCAGATTGAATATTTCAACCCATTGTTTGTATAAAGGTTATGGTGACCATTCATGTTTAAAGCAAAGAAAGCATAAATTAGCAAAGGGTTGAAATAATCCAATTGAGAGCGCTTTTCCACGTTGTCTTTCCACCATACAAAGTGAGAATTGTCATATAAACAGTTTGGATGATTAGAAGACGACCCAAATTGCCAAAGTAAGGTCTTGGCATATCTTATCATAATACGTTGGGATATATTCGAGCAAACCTCACTAAAAAAAAAAAGCATTGGGTATGGAAAAATTAATAGAACGTTTACAAGAAGAGGTCCAATGGTATATTGTTTGCAAATGACATAGTTTTGATAAACGAGACGATGGAGGGGGTAAAGGCAAAGCTAGAACTCTGGAGGGATGCTTTAGAATCTAAAGGTCTGTTGGAGTAAGACTATATGGAATGCAAATTTAGTAACAATAGGAGTGTAAACGAGGAATTAATGAAGATTGTTGACCAAAATGACCATGTCCAATATCTCGGGTTGTTAATTCATGAGAGCAGAGAGACTGAAAAGGATGTTGCTCATAAAATTAGAGCTTGGGGCATGAAGTGGAGATGTACCTATGGAATTTTATGTGATCACGCGTACCGCCTAAACTGAAAAGGAAATTTTATAAGATTGTTATAAGACCAGCCATGCTTTATGGAACTGAATGTTGCGGAGTCAAGGAACATAATGTTCATAGGATAAACGTGGCTGAAATGATGTTGTTGAGATGGATAAGTGGTAAGACAAGGAGGATAGCATTGGAAATTAATGCATTTGAGGGAGCTTAAGAGTAGCAACAATAGGTGATAAGATGAGGGACAGTAGACTTAGATGAACTACACTAGTAAGGCGTAACTTGGTTTAAGTTGAAGGCTCTAAAAGGGCAAGGCGAAGACCCAACAAGACGTGGGTGAATAATGCAGGGGCATTTTCACACCGGGCTCAAGTGAGGTCGCCTGTGGGTTGCAGGGGCACACTCGAGGTGGGTGACTTATGTGATTTGGGGCCCACGGGGGAGGTCTCGTGTTCAAGACTCCTCACCGGGGGTGACTAATGCGCATTTCACACCGGGCTCGAGTAGGGTAGCCTGTGGGATGCGGGGACACACTCGGGCTGGGCGGCCCATGTGATTTGGGGCCACCGAAGGGGGTTCAGCCGAGGTCCTAACCCATGAGATGTGGGGCCTGGGCTATGAGATAAAAGAATTAATTCGCCATACTCTAACAGTTCGAGCTTTTAGAGCAAGTGGTTAATTGTCCTGCATCAAATTGGTATCAGAGCGGGAGGTCTCGTGTTCGAGACTCCTCACCAGGGGTGATTAATGCAGAGGGACATTTTCACACCAGGCTCGAGTGGGGTCGCCTGTGGGATGCAGGGGCACACTCGAGGTGGGGGACCCATGTGATTTGGGGCCTACGTGGAAGGTTTTGTGTTCGAGACTCCTCACCGGGGGTGACTAATGCGCATTTCACACCGGGCTCGAGTGGGGTAGCCCGTGGGATGCGGGGACAAACTCAAGGTGGGCGGCCAATGTGATTGGGGCTCACGAAGGGGGTTCGGCCGAGGTCCTAACCCATGAGATGTGGGGCCTGGGATATGAGATAAAGGGATTAATTCGCCATACTTTAACAATTCGAGCTTTTAGAGCAAGTGGTTAATTGTCATGCATCAGTGAAGGTAGTAAGAAAAGACTTAAGGACCTATGGTTTAATCGAGGATACGGTCCATGATATAGTGGAATAGTGGAACAGTATTTTAGTTGACCCATTAGTTGGGATGATAAGGCTTAGATGATGATGATGATGATGATCATGG